>NC_047669.1:30094523-30459523 GCF_011762505.2 Arvicanthis niloticus | reverse complement strand
GGGGGACATCAGAGTCAGAGATGGCCCCCACTCCTATTGTTTGGGGGCCTACATGAAGGCCAAGCTGCACATCTGCTACAAATGTGTAGCCCTAGGTCCAGCCCCTGCATCCTTGTTGGTTTGGTGGTTCAGTCTTTGTGAGCCCTAATGGGCCCAGATTAGTTGACTCTGTAGGTCTTGTAGTAGTGTCCTTGACCCCTCTGTCTCCCTCAATCCTCCCCCCAACTCTTCCACAAAATTCCCTGAGCTCTGCCTAATGTTTGGTTGTGGGTCTCTGAATCTGTTTCCATCAGCCGCTGGATGAAGCCTCTCAGGAGACAGTTGTGCTAGGTTTCTATCTGCAAGCATAGCAGAGTGTCATTGTGTCAGGGGTTGGCTCTCTCCCATGGGATGGGTCTCCAGTTGGGCCAGTCATTGGTTGGCCTCTCCCTCAATCTCTGCTCCATCTTTATCCCTGTGTACCTTATCCCTCAAACAAAGAATGAATAAAGAAAATGTGATACATTTTTACAATGGAATACTCCTCAGCTATTAAAAACAAAGACATGAAATTTTTAGGCAAATGAATGGAACTAGAAAATATACTGAGTGAGGTAACTCAGACCCAGAAAGATACACATGGTATGTATTCACTTATAAGTGCACATTAGCCATAAAGTACAGGATACAAATGCTACAATCTAAGGACCCAAACAAACTAAGTAAAAAGGAAGGCCCAAGGGAGGATGCTTGAATTTCACTCAGAAGGGGAAATAAAATAAACATTGGAGGTGATGGGCAGAGGGAACTGGGTGTCAGAGGGGGGTGAGAAGGAGACTGGGGATGTGGATCAGGTGTGGGAAGGCAGAGGAGGAACACAGGACAGGACAGGACAGGAGAGGCTCCTGGGACTCTTTGGGAATTACCCTAGCTGAAACTCCTAGCAGCTGGAGATAAGGAGACTGGAGTGGCTACCTTCTGCAGGCAGGCAGACTTACTTCCAGTGGAGGTAGGAGGACACCAATCCACCCACAAAACCTTCGACCCAAAACATGTCCTACCTACAAGGTAACATGCCTTCTTTGTGGGAAGGTTCCCTTTGGTGTATCCCCAGCCCCTCTCAGAGCTCCTGAGTCAACGTCTAGCCTACTGACTATTGGGACCATGAATGGGAGGACCTGAAAGTCAACAGATAAGCACCCGGATCACAAGAGGGTTAGCTAAGCAGTTACACATTAGCAAAGGGACTATCTACACTCAGTAACTGTGTTACGAGTAGAGTGTTTTTCAAGATCAGAGAGACACACACCTGTGTTTAATAATGGACCAACAGCCTCTGACTGTTCCAACCAGTAGAAGCTGCAGTCTTTAGCCAAAAGAGAGTCAACTTAAGAGTTAAACTCTTTTTTAATTCTTAATTTGCAAGAACAATGTATCACTTCCAATTTTGAGCATGTCCCTGATGACATAAAGAAATTTTAAAGGGGGTCTCAAAAGCTTTCAAAGCATAATCTATATACAATCAGAGGCTGAAACACTTCCATAATTCTCTCTTGCCTATGTGATTCCCTGCTTGTAGGAAGAAACACAGGAAAAACACTATCTGTGTTTTTTGTTTTTTTAAATGTTGTTTTGTTTTGCCATAGCAATGAGTAGAAGCAACAGGAGAAAAAATATAGGCCTTGAGAATGATCTATTACAAGGTGTCAGAGGCCACTCAGCACGGGCAGTGTCGACCCTTCATTAAACTGTGTTTTCACACAGCCTACTTCACTGTGGTAGGCATAATCCAATCTTCTCAGCTGCTCGTCAGCTTGTGGAAAGGCAAAGCAGAGTTTGAGCAGGCCCCTCATCCTTTCCTCTGCCTAACAGATAATCTGTTCATCTTGCAAAACTGCCCAATGTCAAACTGTTGCAGGAAATATTTAAAAAAAAAAAAAAAATCTGCCAGGCTTCCTGCACTATTGTCCTGTCTACTCTCATGGTTCCAGTGTGGTCCCACTATCTTTGTCTCTAGATCCCACAGCGACTGGTCATGATTTTCCCAGCTCCAGTTCACGTGTCTCTGGAGCCGCTAGTTCCTTCACAGCCATAACCCCCCTGTGGTCAACGGTCCCACATTCCAGTAACCCTCCAGCCCTCCAGCGGGGTGTTCTCATTTCGGCAGGCTCTCTGTCCCGATACCCCCACCCCAGCTGTCTCTACCCGACTTGCTAATTTCCCTTGGTGGGGGTGGTGCCACACCAGCCCCATGCAATGACCTCCCACCTCACAGTTATTATCACAATACCCAGCAACCCAGTAAAATTAAAACCCTTAAAGCTTATAATTAACCAGTCAGATTCATATATCAACAAGTCTCAATTCAGAAGATGCCCACACAGTAATTTCTGAGCCAATTGATAATGATTCAAGCTGCCCACCTAGAATAGACAAGTTATCCCAATCATTCTATCCCTACACGATATTCATAAATACCTGGGTCTATTAAAACCACGTGGGATCAGGATCTTCTTCCTGTCTGTCCTCCATCTTGACCCTTCACCCTCTCACCTGAGAGGCTTTCTCTCTCCAATCTTAGCTCCACCTCCCTTTTCCCTGTCCAATCACAGGCCTCCTGCTGCACTAATAATATTTTAGTGTAATTGGACAGGGAAGATCCTGCCACATCAAACAACTCTTACTCTAGAATCTTTTGTGCAATTTATTATGTCAGTATGTCTAGGTTTGTTTTTATATGGCTGGTAAGATCATTATTAAGTAATAAAAACTGCAAGTGGATTATGATAAGCCAACCAGGAAGATCAAGCTGTGGAGATAGGTGAGCAGTGCAGGGACTTAACACGGCCACAATGTATCTTTTTTGCTCCCACATCAGTCCCAGCAAAACAGCTCCCAGGCTGCTGAAACAGTGCTGAGCTCATGGTGGGGCATCTCGCAATAACACGTGGGGTCATCCTGTAGATCAGGAGATGGCTTTAGAATAGTGTTTCCAAAGTTTAGGTCCCAAACCAGGCACACCAACTGCCCACCAGCGTGTGTTAGAAATGAATGGTTTGAGGCTTGTTCTTCACCAGCTAAGTCAGAAACACAGAGACACCAACTGGGGAGGTGGGAATTGCTAACATTCAGGAATTTCTGCCATATAACAAAGTGTGGGAAAAAATATGAGCAAACCCCTCTGTCACTAAGTCCCTAAGAAGGAGCTGGCATCTTAAGTGAATTAAAGAGAAGAGGAATCCTGAAGAAGAAACTTTCCCATTTCTGTTTGACTGGGTTCTGACTGCAGTGAGTTTATTTAGAATAGGTTAAACCTCACTGTAAATGCATATGCTGTCTTGAACTAAAATGTTTACACTACAATTTCAAAAGTCAACCTGCTTCTAAGGTAATTTATTCTACTAGGCTCTGGAGAGTTTGAAAACAATGTTGGCAGTTTCCTAGAAGAGCCAGGCAGTGAAACAGCTAAAATACCAGTTAGGCATAAGGGCATGCACCTGCGATCCCAGCACTTGAGAGACAGGAAGGGAGCTCGTGAGGCCACCTTGAGCTACTTGAGAAGTCCTGTTTAAAAATCAAAACTGAAACAAAGAAGTGAAAATAAAATATTGTGCAGTCTACAGTAACATATAGCTTTTTACCCACTAGGATGGCTGGAATAAAGATAGTAGCAACTGTTGGCAAAGAAGTAAAGAAACTAGGAACATTGCTGGATATGTAAATTACTGGAGTGTTAAATGATACAACTCTGAAAAACATTTTGGCAGTTCCTCAAAAAGTTGAATACAGAGGTACTACGTCTTCCAGAAATCTAATCATAGTATATAGCAAAAAGAAGTGAAAATATATATTCACACAAACTTGGTACACAGATATAACAGTATTGTTTGTAAATACTCAAAATGTGTAAGTAACACACATGTTCATCAACTGAAGGCAGTTGATAAATAAAACGTTGTATATTTGTGCAATGGAATATTATTAGACAAGAAGAATGAAGTATTGGTATTAGACAAGATAAAACAGGTGCAGCGTGTGAATCAAATTAATTTGTACCCCGTTTTAAAAATAAAACCGAAAAAAGAAATTTCTGAAGCAACTGAAAAGCTCCAAATATCATGCAAATATCAGATAAATTAAAAGAGTTTGCCAGGCAGTGGTGACGCACACCTTTAATCCCAGTACTTGGGAGGTAGAAGCAGGCAGATTTCTGGGTTCGAGGCCAGCCTGGTCTACAGTGTGAGTTGCAGGACAGCCAGGGCTACACAGAGAAACCCTGTCTCAAAAAAACAAAAAAAAGAAAAGAGTTAAAATAGTATTGAGATCATACAGTTTATGTTTTTAAGATTTATTATTTTTTACTGTATGTGTATAGATACTTATCTGCTTGTATGTGTACCACATGCATGTCTGGTACCCTTAGAGGATAAAAGAGGGCATTGGGTCCCCAGAACTGAAGTTAAGAACAATGTGAGCTACCACATGGAGGATGGGAACCAAGCCTGGGTCCTCTACAAAAGCAGCTCTTAACTGCTGAGCCACCTCTCTAACCCCTGTTTATGGATTTTGTTAAGGAAGCCCTATCTCTTAGAGATATACATTGAGCTATTTGATAATTAAGTAATATTCTCTCTCTCTCTCTCTCTCTCTCTCTCTCTCTCTCTCTCTCTCTCTCTCTGTGTGTGTGTGTGTGTGTGTGTGTGTGTCAGAATACAGTGAAGGAATATGTGGAAATAGAAAGTATGAATAAAATGAAAACTTTGCTAGGAGTTATCAAAGCTGAAAAATCCATAACTATTTATTATGGTATTTTTACTTTGGTATAAGACTGAAAATTTTTCTGAACCATTTTAGGTCTCTTAAACAAGGAGTGACAGACAAAATTGACATCCTAAGAGATGCAGCCCTGAGGGAAGAGACCAAGGAGAGCACTGAGGGACTCAAACCAGCAGAGAAAAGAGGCTATCAAAGTGGACACTGAGGGTGGAGCTTAGCATTGACAAGGAGGGAGGGAGGCATGGGTGAGAACACTGTGAAGTGGCAGAAGAAGGGACCAGACAGGACCCTCGGGTTGCAGACTTAGATGAATAGCTGCATGCTGGAATCATTTATCGCAGAAGGTAAAGTCAGAAGTGAAGAAAATGCAAGACTCCATGTAGCCACATTGAATTTGAGAGGCCTGCAGAAATCCCAGTTTAACAAAGAGGTCTGCACGAGAGATGGAGTTTGAGCAATTATCAGCTGCAACATAATTTCCATGGAAACACAGTGTAGGCACAGGAAATGCTCCCCCCGGGAGCGAGCGTCTCTTATCAAATTAATAAATTACTCTTTGGCTGTGCTAACACTGAAAATGTGAAGCGGTGGCTTGGTCAGGGAGAACGGAGAGAACTGAGTGCTGGGGTACAACACCCTGGCTGGTCTGTTCCCTCTCAGCCTGCATTTGAAATGTGTGTGTGTGTGTGTGTGTGTGTGTGTGTGTGTGTGTTTGTATGTGTTTGTGTTAGCGAGGTTCATGTGTGCTATGACATCTCTATGGAACCCAGAGGACATGCATGTTTGCAAGTGTAGGTACATATGTACACGTGTGTATCTGGAGGCCTGGAGGAAGTGGGTGAGAGGTGCCTTTAATAACATGTCCAGCTTATTCACTGAGGCAGAGACAAAGCCAAAGCTGACACAGCTAATCCCCCTCGTCAGTTTGCTCCAGGGGTCTTCTGTCTCCATGTCCCAAGGCAGAAAGGCGATTTAGCCCACTCAGCATTTTACTTGGGTTCTGAGGATCTGAACTCTGGTTGCACGGCAAATAGTTTAGCCACTGAGCTGGGTGCTGAGCCATTTTACCAGCTCCCTAATAAAGACACTTTCAAGAGATTATAAAGGCAATAGACCCATAAATTAAAATGTCATGTGGAAGATCAAGTTTTAGTTTCTCTGTTACTCTTCTTTATTTTCCTTCATTATTTTCTACATTTCATATGGTATTGTAAACTTTTTAAGTACCAAAACCCCGTAGTTCCGGAAGCTGACTTAGCTTGTCATCTTTATCCACGATCTTGCTGTGAGCTGCTGGTGAGGAAGGGTGTGTTAGTGACCTGTTTACCCCTGAGCAAGAAGGACTCAGCCTCCGTGGGACGTGCTGCAGGTTGGAGAGGGAGCAATAGACCATCTCTTTTCTTCTTCTGGAGTTATTCTTGAAGCCTTATGTTGACTGCTCAGCTCAAACTCCTCAGCTCACTATGTGGAGGCTCAGTAATTTGGCCTCATCCCAGAATAATTGAATCCGAATTTTAAGTAGATTGTATCCAAAGCATCAATTATTTCCTGGGGCAACTTCAACATGTGACCGAGGTCCAGATGCACTCTGGATAATAAAAGACAACTGGGGTGTTTGGGGTACCTGTCATGGGAAGAAATGTCAGGAATCAGTGAGCTTGCTCTCACCGTCTCACAGGTGACGGCCGTGCGGGTGCATGTCAACAGTTCCTCTGACAACCTGGACTATCCAGTCCTGGTTGTGGTTCGGCAGCAGAAAGAAGTGTTGTCGTGGCAGGTTCCTCTGCTCTTCCAAGGACTGTAAGTATTCTCTGGCCAGGCAACTTCACTACATTTGACACTCTTCAATGTCCTTAGACTTAGCTGGGTTTTTTGTTTTGTTTTATTTTGCCTGTTTTTCCCCCCTTAGCCAGAAGAGAACTCAGGCAGGCAAATGCCAGGGTAGTGCATGCCAAATTCAAACAGTGGATGCCCGAAGGCTGGTCACTGGTATACATTTCTATCCTCTCTGAATTCCAGATGAGCACTCTGCATAGATTTTTCAGCACCTAGGAAAATTTACACCATTTGAAAATCTACCATAATATTCTATTCCCTCTTTTGAAAATGGATCATCCCATAGCCAGTTGACACAAGAGCAGCACCAATCTCGTACTTAGAAATGCCCCTTCTGTGTGTGTTCTTCGCTCAGTGGCATTGACAGAGCAGCCAAGAGGGCAGTTCAGGAAGACGCTATGAAGAACAACAGAACTCTCTGCCCTGGCAGAGTACCTGTTGTACCAATACAAAGCCCAGAAGGTGTAGGGAAATAGGCAGCTGAGGAGGTGTTACTGAATGGGTTTTAAAGGTTCTGGAATTTGAGCGCTAAATACTAAGTCTGATTGTTTTAACTTGAAATCGGGGAAATTAAAAAAAGAAAAAAGAAAAGATTCCACTGGCTGCTTAATTAGGAGAGTTCCTCCCTCAGATTTTGGCGTTCTTCCTTGAATGACTTGAGAGTCTGGCTTAATGCAGTATAGACACTACTAAGTGTACTGGTCAGGAGATAATAGTCCCTATGTCCCTGTCATACAATGGATGTCAACAACAGGGGTTCCAGGACTGGTATCAATAGGCCCAGCCTGAAATTGAAAGCATAGGACTTAAAGCCAAGTTAGAGAGGAGCAGAGTGAGGTAGCATTCTCCCTGGATCTGCTCACTGTGTCTCCTCTCTCCTTGCTAACATTTATACCTGTGGCTGCAGATACCAAAGGAGCTACAACTACCAGGAAGTCAGCCGCACTCTCTGTCCTTCGAAAGCAACCAATGAGACTGGCCCTGTGGAACAGCTGATCTTTGTAGATGTAGCATCCATGGCTCCCCATGGCGCCCACTACAAGTTGCTGGTCACCAAAATCAAGCACTTCCAGCTCCGGTAAGCAGGTGAACATGGCTCTCGGCTTTCAGCTCTGTTTTGCATGTGGACACTCAACTCAGTGGCCATTCATGGAGTTCAACTTGAACCTTCAGGGAAGCCTTGCCTTTGCCAGTTGTACCTTTGATCTGTTACTGTCCCCTGGCGGCAGCTAGTGTAAATTGCAGGGCTGATTTTTTTCAGTGAGGTAATTTGAATCCTCAGAAACTGAAGTCATTCAGTCCTGTTAACAAATGACATGCAAATCTATTCTGCCATGTTGTTTTCTGTTTTCACTTCGTGTAATATGGCTTTGTGGCATCAAACAGACCTTGCAAGCATTAAGAAACACACAAGCCTGAGAAGAGGTAGTAGGTGGGCTGTGTTTATTTCTTCCTTTCTCCATTCACCAACTTTGTTGGTGCCCCAGAAATCCAGAGGATGGTGGTCATGGAGTCCAGATGAGGGATGTGGTACAAACCAGACTCCAAGTATTGAGAATAAGCCCTGACATTGCAGTTTCTGCAATGCAGTTAGGAATGACAGACCAGAATGCACATGTCCAGAGATTTTTGTTGTTCTTATTTGAGATGGGGTCTAGCCTAGGACTTTTAAGACCAAGCCATCTATCCTCACATCTCCTAAGAAGCCCTGACAAGAGGGATGCATCACCACGCCAAGCTCTGAGGTCCGTAGAGATGCTAGGATCATCTCCAAACTCACAAAGACAGAAAAGGGCAAAAATCAAAGCTGGACTCTTTCTGGCTTCCTCTTCTAAGTCCATCCCTTCTTAACACACTGTTTCTTCTTTCCATTTGAATCCATCATCCCGAATTTACACCACCCTAAATGTGCTTCTCAATCGCACAAAGCATCTGTTTACTCTAATTCAGATTTTAAAATAAGACGGTTGTGCCTTTAAACGTTCCTCTCGCTCTTTTCACACATGTGTACACCATCTTCCCAACAACTCCCAATAACAATGGGCTATTCTGTGTCATTAGGGTTTGTGGTTGTAGGCAGGAAAGGGTGGGGGTGGGGCATTGTAGAAACAGGCCGCCACTGGATGGTAGGAGGGGCATAAGGTAGGGGTGGGGGAACATAAGGAGGCATTTGTTGTCTACATTGCACTATTAGTAGTGTGAGGGAAGGGTTGAAGGAGAGACAGTATTGAATGCAGAGAGGTTAGAAGGCTGATACACTGAATGATCGAGGTAGAAAGTGAGGAGATGTCTTGAAAAATGTAGGAGGCAAAATTCACAAAACCTGAATGAATGTGAAGGAAAAGGGTAATGGGGGGGGGGGCAGAGAACGGCATCATATTTGGTTAGAGGAAATGAAGATTGAACGATGGTGGCTGTATGATCGGTGACTCCAAGTAGAACCTGGTCAAGGAAATTCACAGTTAACAATCCCCTTCTCTTGTTGGCTTAGAAGGCACTTGAAACGTAGAAATTACCAGAACTTTGCTTTGATGAGATACTTTTTGATCTTCAGCTCCACTTTTTTGCTTTATGAGGAATGTCAGATGCAATGACTTACAACATTAAAAACAAGCTGTATCATCACACCATGAACTTCCGTGTATACACTGGACTCTCAACACTGTGGCCCAACAGTTCAGTGTGGAGGCAGTCTCGCTGACCGCAAAGCTGTGGGCTGATCTGTTCCTAAGGGTTTTGCCTGGGTTTTGTATATGAAGGAGAAGAGACGCCATCCCAACTGGAGCAGAAGACTGGCTGTCTGGCTTTTAGGCATTACCAGTGACTGCAGTCTGGGCTAGGTGCTTCCAGATTTGACCTCTTACTCAAGTACTTGAAATAAAGGCACACAGATTTCAGATTAGAACAAAAATACTATCCAAAAGAAAATCAATAGTACAGATCAGAAGTTTGTGGTCAGGAGTCACAGATCACGCAAGAGTACTCAAAGGCCTTGGTTATTATTTGGGGCTCCCTTTCATGGGTTCAAGAACAGGAAGAGTATGGTTGATAAGGGCATATCACATATGGTTCTGTTTTGATCGACAGACATATATTATGTAAACCTTTGGTTATTCTGCATGTCCTTTCTCATGATGCATCAGATCTTAATCATGCTATGCTCAACTATGCATAGACCCAAGATAATAAAGGGCAATTTCCCCTAAATCTTCACTCAGAAGACACAGTTTGTCTTACTGTGCATGAATCCAAAAGTAGTTCAGACCTGGCTGGACACCCTTCTATTTATGCTCAGAGATATCTAGAGTAAGATTAAATAAAAACTGCCCATTCTTGGTGATCATTAAGGGGAAGTGAAATTTATTCTTTTGTTGGGAGGACAGTGTGCCTGCAGCTCAATGCAGAAAGGGGATCTTAATCTAACAGGCTGCTGGGTGCATTATTAGGAGAGAGGTGAGTGCAAACCCCAATCCAAGTGGAGTCCCAGGCTGCTAATCTATTCCTTAAAGCAATAGAGTCTCAAAATAACCAGGGCAAAACAAATGGGAAGCAAGCTTCAGCAGGGTCGTGTGGTTTGGTACTGGTACATACTTCTCCATTACCTCTTTCCATCTTGTCCAGCACTAGTGGCTATGGCTTTCAGCAGGACTATAAATGGAGGTACAGTTTATCCAGCCTGCATCCCCCTTCCTCCTATTGCTTGGGATGTGGTGTTCTCTAAACCACAGGGTGTGTTGACAAACTCCTCATGAAGGGCCAAAGTAAAGAGTGAACAGCAGGGATCTTCTATGACTAGAAAGCTGACTGAAAGATGACCTGCTGGCCATTAACAAACTGACCCAAATAAAACAAAAGGGAAATTCTCTACTGGAATTCTAGGGAACACTCAAAGGGAACAGAGCAAACTAGCAGAGATGAAGAGTCATGGGTGAGAGGAGGGACAGAGGAGCAGCTCCCTGAAGAGCATGGGGACTGGGCAGGGCTGGGGAGTCCTCTGCACATGGCTCCTCTAAAGACTGTGACCCGCTGGCAATGAAGATGAGGGATAGCCAGCTGGAATTAATTAAGGATGATGAAAGAGTCTGAGGAGGAAAGAATGGCAACCAGTGCCAATGATGAGTCTTAGGGTTTCACAGTTATGAAGAGATACCATGACCAAGGCAACTCTTATAAAGCACAACATTTCGTTGGCGTTGGCTTGCAGTTCGGAGGCTCAGTCCATTATCATCATGCTGGGAAGCATGGCAGCATGCAGACAGAATTGGTGCTGGAGGAGCCATGAGTCTACACCTTGATCCAAAGGTAGCCAGGAGACTGTCTTCTGCAGGTAGCCAGAAGGGGACCTCTTCCACACTGGGTGGAGCTTGAGCATTAGGAAACCTCAAAGTCCATTTGCACATTGACACCTGTCCTCCCACAAGGCCACACCTCCTAATAGTGCCACTTCCTGTGGGCCAAGCATATTCAAACCACCACAGTGAGAATGACCTATGGGATTTAGTGAACTTATCTAGTAGTAGTAGTTGTTGTAGTAGCAGCAGTAGTAATCATCTAGATGCTTGTATATGATCAAAAATTTATTCTATCATAGTAGTACATACCTGTAGTCCTAGCACTTTGAAGATAAAGGCAGGAGGATCAGAAGTTCAGCCAGCTAGGCAGCAAGTTTGAGACCAGCCTGGGCTACATGAGACCCTGTGTCAAACAAATGCACCAAACCCTGTACCCCAGACATTTCAGTGCATGCTCCCTCTTCTCCCTGTCCTGTCTGTCGTGGTCATTAATTCATACTGCCTTGTCTCAATCCTACTTTCGCTACCTTTATGTTTCTAGTAGGTGTCCTTTTTAGGTCTTAACCTGCAATGTTCGTTTGTAATTTCAGTACCTCGTAGGGTTGTAGAAGTGTGCATGCCTAGCATGCATGAAGCCGTGAGTTAGCCACCCAGCACTGCCCAAACTGTGGAATCCCATACCCAGAATTCCACCACTTTAAAGTGGAGGCAGGATGATCGGAAGTTCAAGGTTATGCTCTGCTACCAAGCAAATGAGGCCAGTCTGGGATGCACCCAAGCCTGTTTCAAAACCATACACAGACAAAAGAAATTTGGATGGTTCTTTATAATAACAGTAACAAATTTTACCAGTCATCTCTGAGATAATCTCCTATTGAATAGGGAGTGTGCCTCTCTTCATTTCTGCACAGCAAGGCTGGAGAGATAGCTCAGCAATAGGAGTACTCACTGCTCTTCCAGAGGGTCAGAGATTGGTTCTCAGCCCCAACGTGTTGGCTTACAACTACCTGTAACTTCAGTCCAGGGACTCTGACACCTTCTTCTGGCCTCTGCAGGCACCCACAAATAGGGCATACACTCACACCACACACACACACACACACACACACACACACACACACATATCTAAATTGAAATAAATCTTTTTAAACTTCCAACATGGAGGCAGAGGGGGCACCTGTGGCTCCACCTCCAGCTGAGGATCTGTGGACAGTTGGCTGCTACAGTAGCAAAAGTCACTTCTCTTACCAGAAGTGAAATATACTGAGGGAGAAGCTGGGGGAATTGAGAGCCAGGGGCAAAAATGTTTAACATTCATTGTAGACATCTACAAAATATTCAAAGGATAAAAATTTAACTAAGAAAAATAAAATGGACAGCAATAGAGAATCACACTCAACATTGACTGACTTCAGGCCTTTCCTCCCACGTGTGTGGGTACCCATGAGCATGGGTGCGTGCGTGCGTGGGAGGAGTGAGGGAAGAATTTAGTTGGATTGGTTTGTTTCTTTTTTGAAATGATCGAGACAAATGAAGGCTCAGAAAGGGCAACGCTGATAAAGAAGTGAGTTGATATTTGTAGACGCTGAGTCCCAGAGACAGGAAGAAATAGCGGGATCTAAGTGCACACCTCCACCCCAGAAGGATGAACCCTGGAGAGCAAGGGGTACCGGGAGGGCTGGCCGGAAGGGCGGGGGTTGGAAGGAAGCTCACAACAGATGGCAATCAGCAGATAACAGGTAAAGACAGCGTGAAGTTCATGGTGCAGAGTAATCATACATCATTGCCTTCAACAAACAAAGTGAGATTTGGAACACTGTGCTCTGCCGGGAGCTCACTGATATGAGACTTAAGGTCCTGTGACTCAAAACTACCGACAGCTTGTCCCTGGCTCTCCGTGCACTCACCTTTTCTTCTGTCTTCTATTTTATTACTCTCCTATAAACACCTCTTTCTTCTTACTCCGTCTCTCTGCTCACCCTGTTGCCTACTCTTTCTCCATCTTCCTTACAGGCATCTCATCTCCTGACTCTACAGTCTTTCCCTTCTTCCCTTACTCTAACAGCCAAAGCAGCTGAACAAAGTCGGGTTTTAATCTCTTGTGTAAGCATCTGTTTCCTGTGTTTCATTTTGAAACAAATCAATGGGAACTTTGCTGCCTCTGGCTCTAACACTAAAGGTGCCGGTGAGTTTCCTTAGCTTTGTGCTGTTAACTAGTGGGGGCCTATGATAAGATCCGCCCTGCTCACCTCAGTCAGGGCCACACTAGCAAATATTGTTTCACCTCCATGGACATACTGTTGATTTTGTAGCTACTGTTAGCCCAGGAAGAAAAAAATAACAGAAGGCTTAAATGTTTCTGTTTTAAAGACAATAAAACCCAAGGAACCAAAACAAACAAACAAACAAACAAAAACAACAAAAAAACCCCAAGAAAACAGAAAGTCTGTGTTGATCCAGTATTACAATTGGAATTCAAATCATGAAAGACATTTATAAAAATCCAACTCCTGGTCAAGGTGCTCAGATTGCTTCAGGAAATCTCATGCTTTCCGTTGCTAATCTAGAAAGTCAGTGTTCACTTTGTCATTCCTCTAATCTGGCAATGAGAGCGTTAAAGGTCCCATGTTGCCCTGCTAACAGCAGATGACAGTTCTCAGATTTGAAAGGGCTTCTCCCAGGCCATACGCAACACAGTACTCTGGCCTTGACTCTGGCTATGGACTCTAAAGGGGACATACCACTTCATTTGATAGTGATACTGGCATCTTTAGATGACTTGAGGTCAGAAGTCCTGTAGAACCAATCACCTACATGGGTAGCAATCTATGCCAATATATAAAGTTATATTATATAAAATTAATATATAAAAATTGTACCCATTTCTGTGAGCTCCCTTCTGAGACCAGACCAATGACAGTCCAACCAACAGCCATTACCTTTGTAAATGGTGCTCAAATTTTATGACTTTTAAGTAATGTCTCTTATTATATGTACCTTGCCTAAGTGTCTGGACACACCATTTCCAAAGAAATTGTTATTTTTAAACCATTTCATTTTTATAAGAGGAATATTGTCAGTGGAAAGAAAGTCTTCAGAGAATCTTAGGGAATGAAGATGGTGAATTGCCCAGAAGTTCAGGTTCAGACTCAGCAATGCAAGGAGGGAGACGCATTGGGAGAGTGGCCTTTTTATCAGTCTTGGGAACTCAGGTGTGGTGGACTCTACAGTGCTAAGATGAGACCAGAGCCACAAGGAACATGTGCAAAAGGGCGAAGCTCTTGAGGAAAGCAAATTTGTCTTTGTATTTCCCAGCCTCTTGAAATACTTCACAGATGTTCATACCAGAGAGCACTTGATGCTACAAAACCTTATATCTCTTACAAAATTCTAGCCCTCTCCCTCTCTCTGTGCCTGGATCCTTAGTATATGATCAAACTACTCACAGTAAATTCCATTTAGAGAGCAAGTACCTTTGTCCTTTGGGTGGTACTGTTATTTTATAGATGGGCTTTAGAAGACAAACCTAAAGCCAAAGAGGATGAAATTTTGGAGAATTCAGCAGGTGTGGCAGGAGACTGAGGAGAAGTTTGGGGCAAGAAGAGCTTAGTGCTACACCTGACAATTGTCCCACAGTGGTCATCTGGTCACCCTGTTTTTAAAGCTCTGTTCTTTTGCTGTAAATCCATTAAAGTCATTGTGGAGTGGCACCTACATTAGTCCAAAGGACTCCTGCCTGTTCTTCCTCTCTTGCTACCCACTTCTCATGATCAATCTTGATTGATTATACTACTTGATTGGAATATCGTAAGAGATTCCAAAGGCAAAGGCAACCATAATGGATATTTAAAGATGTAAAAATAATCTTCTTCCTCAATTTCATCATTCTTTATTGTTGAAAATACAAAGTCTTCTTGAAGTTTATCAGATTGCAGAGCCAAATGTTTTTCTAGAAGGGTCCTGGGTGTCTAGGTTAGGCTGGTTCTCCTTTAAAGTAGCTAGTTCTTGCTTGACAACTCATTCTTTTCTCTCCGTTTCCCCCCATGTTTCTCAGGACAAATGTTGCCTTCTACTTCACTGCCAGCCCCTCTCAACCTCAGGTAAGTAAAAGGTTCCCATAGTTAACAAGAACCCAACTGCTGGTGTTGCATACTCCATGGGACAGGAGAGTGAGCTCAGTATGGGCTATTATCCTGGATCTTGCATTATGTATTTTTGATTGTTACTGAGATCTTGAACACAGCATTTAATGTTACCACCTTTATTGGGATAAAATGGGAAGCATGCTAGTGTTCCTATGTCATTGAGTAAAATCACATGTCTCATATGTCACAAGGGATGTTGGATGGTCGGTACTAGGTGTGGTAGGAAGGATGAGGAGAAGATGAACACGAACTCTGTGATTATAGACCTGGTGATTGAGATAGGCTGGGGAGACAGAACGTGGAAGGAAAGAAAACATACCCAACAGCTGTTCTGAAAATATAAAAATAAGACAGATTTCCATTCCTGCCACAATATTGGCAGATTGGATTTGTGTCCCCTGTCAGTAAAAATAATTAGCTATTTTTATGTGTTCCTCAATAAAAAATAACCTCAAGCAGAACAGATACATGAAACTTTTTTTTGAGGTTGTTTTTCTGATGACATTTCTCACTACCTCCCCCCCCACCATGGTTTCTGAAAGAATCTATGCTGTAACAAGTTCAAAATGGATTCTTGGCCCTATATAGTGGTTCAAACCATCATCCTAGCACTTTAAACATCAACACCAAGATGAGAGAAATGTGAATTAGAGGCCAGACTGAGCTATATAGCAAGTTTCAAGCTTGCCTAGGCCGCATGCTAAGACACCATCTTGAAACCAAAAGAAAAGACTGGTCTACAGCCACAGTACTTATCCTACGTTTTTGAAGATTTTAATACGAGTTTGATCATTAAAGGTTACCTAGCTTTTGTTTTGAATATGGTAAAACTGGTGATTAAATGGTATGGACTTTTGTAAGCCTATTACAATCATTGACGTGCTTGTAAATATTTAACAACTAGTTTGGGACAGGAAAAAACCTGATTTGTATCTTCTATCCATTCCTGGGGTATAAATCCCTCCATCACAGCCTGTGGTGACTCTCCTGCAGGCTTTACAGCAGGCAGGAGAAGACAGTCAGGGTAGGGTAAGAAGGAAACTTGGCTCAGCCTGATTTTATTGAAACGGGTGCTGGAGCAGGGCTTCTGGAGTCTGGCCCACGTCATTTTACATTAGCCATAATCAAGCACAGCACAGTTTTAGGGGAAAAATGGTATTCCGGTAACAACTTAAGTACACAACAATTTAAGGTATATTTACATTGAGATTCTTTACAAAGCACATCTGGGTTCTTTCACAAGAATAGGTACTTTTGACTCAGAGATAGTGCCCAAGATTTAAGGTCTAGGGATTTTGACTGAAGTAAACATAGAAGCTGTGGGTGTCAGCACTGGCCTGGCCCTAAGATAACAAAGAAGTCACTTAGGTTTGACATCATTCATAATGGATTGGTTTTATGGCCTAAAAGGATGTTCAAGATGTAGGGGAACAGGGTCTGGGATAAATAAAAACAAAAATTCTAGAAGATATGGGCAGAGACTGTCTCATCAGACAGCAAGGGATCAGCAGGTTGTAAAACTACATCATTCCTGACATTCCAGGAAGAGCATCTGTGTACCTTGTTCCATTGAGAAGTTAAGCCATGTGTTCGACTTTCCTAGCTTCTCTGGTGCTTTTATCTGTGTGTACAAGGCCTTTTTGTCCTCAGCAATAGTGGATTTCAAATGGCGTACACGATGTCATTCATCATGTTGGGAATAGATATACGAAGCAGTAAACCTGTGTAAATGAACGCCCACTTTTGTACGTACTTCTGGGGATTGAACCCTGGACCTTGCCCATGCTAAGCAAGCGCCCTACCAGCTAAGCCACACAAAAAAACTGGCTCTCAACAAAACTGAGGTTTAAAGTTCCTTTCTGTGAAAGCCATCCTATGTACATACTGACACCCAATGGCAAGAAAGGCAGCAGGGCACAAGTTGTTCTTAATAGTTAGTGACCATTTAAATTCAAATGATATTTAGGGGACCTAGATAGGTGGGTCAGCAATTAAGGGCACTTCGCTGGTCTTGTAGATGACCTGGATTTAGTTCCTAGTACCCACATAGTGGTTCATAGCAGCATTTGATTCTAATTCTAGGAGACATAGAATTCTTCTGGCCTCCTGGGGCATTGTATGCATGTGGGTACACAGACATCGATGCAAACAAAACACATATAAAATAAAAGCAGAATCTTTTTTTTTCTGATTAAAACATATTTTGAGGCAGGGGTCTAAATTATTTCTTTGGAGTTTGTAATAATTTAGAGATAAACAAGGCTGATAATAGTTTTGATATATTTATAAGTGTTCAAAAATATTGACAGTTTACAAAAACCAGTTAGTGATATATATTCATTGCTCACAATAATACTCTTGAGTTTTAAAGTATGGCTGCCCTGAGACAACCCTAAGACCTCTAGGCTTCTCCTTGGAATAATTCTATTTTGTGTGTATTTGAATCATGCTCCAAAATACAGTCACACATGGCATGGAAAGATTTCTAAACAGGAATGTGAATGGCATTTTTAAATTCTGACATTCTATTTATATTGAATTAGTTCTCAAAACAGCATTAGTAAAGGCCATATTAGAAGACAAAACTAAATTTTGACTTTCTTATCTCTTTTTTAAAGTGATATGTTTACTAGGTCTGTAAGATATCAGGACTGTTTGGGTAGCTTCCTGCAAAACCTAAATCACAAATTTGATGTTTCTTATACCGTTGCCACACTTGAAATTATTGGGCTAAATTCTCTACAGACACATCCCCCATTTTTAAATGTGTTTAAAATGCTTAAAAGTTAATGTGTTTTTCCAATGGATTTGTCACTGATGTAGGTCAATAGTGCCACTTCTTTTTGTTAGCAGTGCTGCTTACGGGTTAGGAGAGATAGCTCAGAGGTCAAGAGTACACATTGCTCCTGCAAAAAGACTGGATCGTGGTGGCTAGCACCCACCTTGGGCGGCTCATGAATGCACATAGCTTGCCTTCAGGTCTTAGTAGGCACCCACTCAGGCCTTTGCAGGCACCACACATGTCACTTGTGTCACACACACACACAGAGAGAGAGAGAGAGAGAGAGAGAGAGAGAGAGAGAGAGAGAGAGAGTCTACTGATACTTGAAAGATACATTTACCCAAAGTCATGAACTTATTTCAAGGGCTCAATTTCAAGCTTAATCTTTTGATCTAAGTATCTTCTTAAGAATATCTCAGTCAGGGTAAGGATTCTTTTCCAAAAGACTTAGGAAAGACTGACATAAAGCTAATTCTTCCCTCTGACAAAGTCAAAATTCTTGAGGAACAGGAACATCTGCTATTCAAGGTGTGGTATTGGATTTCACAGCGATACTGCACAGTAAGAACTGTTGTCTGAGGTGACATTCTATGTATCTCTGACTTTGAGAGAGGCTGACAGCAGGGTGCCTAAGTAGCAAATGGAATGAAGCCCAGTATAAGCTGGTTGATAAGAAATGTCCGTATCATAAAATGGAAAGGCGGCCTTGTGTAAATGGCCACCTGCCTTTGCTGCTGTCTTCCTCATGTCTGGCACAGCACCCTGTAGAGAAAGCTCAATATGTATGAGATGAACAGATCCCTGAAACAGTGGCCAGTCACTGAACTCTGCATTGGACATTCACACTTAATGGTAGAGAAATCCCATGCATGCGGGATGATGGTTTGAGTTTCTTTAAACATTTCCTAAGATTAATCACGTGTCTCTTTTTCTCATTCTTAGTATTTTCTATACAAGTTTCCTGAAGATGTGGACTCTGTTATCATTAAAGTGGTGTCTGAGAAGGCTTACCCATGCTCGGTTGTCTCGGTTCAGAACATCATGGTGAGCCCTGATACTGTCATGTCAGCCTCCTAGCTTGTAAGATCACAGTGTTCCAGAATAGACGGACTGGGGACTTGTGGCCTCCTCTTACCATTCATCTACTTCAAATGCCAAATAATAACAACGTACCAAATAATGCCCATGCACCTGAGTGGGCAGTCCATGTTTGCTGACACTGATGAACAATAAGAAGAAGCTGGCCTTTCACCAATACAAAGAAAAGAAGGCAGGAGAAAATAGGCCAGGACAAACAACAAAGAAAACTCAGTTGTGAGTTCAATGAGAAAAATAAGATAAAAACCTACCACTTCTTTTGGTTTTAGGTTGTTATCATAACATCAGGTTCTTTCTGTATCACAAAACATTAACAAAAAGGGGGAGGAGAGGATGTTATATACTTTAAAGCAAACTTTTTATAGTTCTCTTGAATATAGAGTGACTGACATTTTAGGTCAAAGTCCAAGGGTTCTTCTTGTTTTTTTGTTTGTTTGATTTTTTTTTTTTTTTTTTTTTTTTTTTTTTTTTTGAGACAGGGTTTCTCTGTGTAGCCCTGGCTGTCCTGGAACTCACTCTGTAGACCAGGCTGGTCTCAAACTCAGAGATCTGCCTACCTCTGTCTCCTGAGTGCTGGGATTAAAGGTGTGTGCCACCCTGCCATGCAAAGCCCAAGTTTTAAGAGGACCACTTCATGACTGTTCTGCAGAAAAGTTTCCATGGTGTCTAGATCAATTTGATTCCCCCGTCTTGTGATGCAGGTGGCACAGTGCTGACACCTGCCTGTGGAAGAATATTGGGTGACAATGCTGATCCCTTTTCTTTTGTCTCTCATGTACTTTAGTGTCCAGTGTATGATCTGGACCACAATGTGGAATTCAATGGTGTCTATCAGTCCATGACCAAGCAAGCCGCCATCACGCTGCAGGTGAGACATTTCTTCTGAGGTCATTAACAGTCATGGGGCCCAACTGATAGTTACTTGCCCACTGGACCAAAGGAGAAACCTGTTTATTGTGTACCTTGGATCTCTTTTCTTTCTGATTGGTTTTAAAATGAGTGGTGCTCTGCCTGCAGTCAGTGCCTGGGTAGTGGTGGGCAATGCTACTCTTCCAGGTGTTCTTTTATCCCCTTGGGGGTTCTTGAGACTCTACAGTGCAGTAGGACATATATCTGACAGATTGCTTATAGGAATAAGGCCAGATGGTTCCAATTTATTCAGTGAGGTGTGGCAATTTAGGGTAAAGTTTATTACAGCCATTTAAAGCAATTGAACATATTATAGTAATTTCTACCAGTAACACTCACCAAAAGTTGGAATCGTCAGAATAACAGATCCAAAGGCATATGGGCCCTATTTGAGGTATACTTTGTCCTTTTGGTATTTGTAACCAAACTGATACTTCAGTGGTCTTTTATAGCAAGTGTGTGTGTGTGTGTGTGTGTGTGTGTGTGTGTGTGTGTGTGTATCATGTTCCAAGAGAGTCAATCCCAGTCTCTGGGTTGGTACTTAAGAAATCTGTGACCTGAACTGTCCCTGTAGCATAAGGCAACATTGCTTGTTGACTAATACAGGAAAAACGGAGAGACGCTAAGTATAATTTAGATAATAGACCTAAAAATTTCTAACAGTCAAACTTCAGGTTTTGAGCATCAAGGATTCAATACCCTACATGTCTTGCTGTTCATGTTTATTTCTGCCTTAGCATACCAGAATAATGCGACTCTCCCAAATTTAAAAAAAGACAAACAAACAGACAACAACAGAGTAGGTGTTCATTTGCTTCCTAGTGCGGAATAAAACATCATGACCAAAAGCAACTTGGAGACGTATTTGGCTTACGCCTCCATATTCATGGTTCATCATGCAGGAAGGCGAGGAAAGGAAGTCAAGGCAGGAACCTGGAAGCAGGAAATGAAGCAGAGGCCATGGAGAAACATTCCTTACTGGCTGTCTTTCCATGGTTCACTCAGCTGGCTTTTTAACACAAGCCAGGACCACCTGCCCAGGGCACCACCCACAGTGGGCTGGGCTGTCCCACATCAATCAATAATTAAAGAAATGCTCCACAGACTTGCCTATAGACCCATCTTAGGAAGACATGTTTCTCAGTTGATCATCTCTCTTCCCAGGTTAATGAAAGGCAAAACATAGCCATAACTACAGTGTATTTGGAAGTAAATTGTTATTCTTTTTCTGGACTTGTGCTGGTTTTTAGACATTTTCTCAGTGAACTAAACACAATATCAGAAATTTGAGCCTGTCAAAAATTCCTGGGTTAAAGAACTATAATGTATGGTTATCTTGTCAACCCCACTTCCATGAGTGGGGATTAACTCATGAACCAGGACTGAAACAACACAAGCACAGAAATCAAAGCCAGAGCCACAGCCTAGTCCTAACCCAAGTCCCTTGACTCCCTGGCCTGCACTACTTACTTAACTATTTACTGCATGATTTTAGACAAGTTGCTTTTCATTAGATTTTAAAATAAAACTGATAAATTCTCAGATGCATTCCTGTAATGCCAGCATGCAGGATGCTGAGGCAGGAGGATCAAGAGTTCAAAGCCAACCTGGATTACATAACAAAGACTATCTCAAATATATGTGTGTGAATATGTATATACAAATGCCAGCCGGGCAGTGGTGGTGCACGCCTTTAATCCCAGCCCTTGGGAGGCAGAGGCAGGCGGATTTCTGAGTTCGAGGCCAGCCTGGTCTACAGAGTGAGTTCCAGGACAGCCAGGGCTACACAGAGAAACCCTGTCTTGAAAAAACAAACAAACAAACAAACAAAAAAAAACAAAAACAAATGCCATTTGATAGTCTAGGCAATTGATGTTATAGTTTATTGTGTTTATTATAGTACTAAGTCCTCACATAGCCACAGATTTTTAAACTCCCCATGTAATCATTTATATTCATTTCTTGAATGAAGCAATGTTCATGGATAGTCTGGATCAGAGCATGAGAATGTGGGAGCCCTTTCTGGGGACTTAGAGAGTGGGGGTGACCTGTCCTTTTCTTCCTTTTCCTTACTGCCCCTACCCCCTGGCCTGTCTCCTCCTGGTTGTCTTTCTTCCCTGTGAATCATGATGTTGTTATGTCTTACACAGAAGAAGGATTTTCCAGATGAGCAGTTCTTCGTGGTGTTTGTGATAAAACCTGAAGATTACGCCTGTGGCGGATCATTCTCCATCCAGGGTAAGAGGCACTGAGGGGTACTTGGGAGGGGAGGAAAGGAGGGCAAAAGCTCATCCCTAGTTGTCACTGAGTGACTTGACAAGGTACTCTAGAGACATTTGCATCAAAAATAAAATAAAGGTAATTCCATACCTAAATGTAGTATGGTTACTATAAAATGTCCCTTAATACCTTCAGCTTTCTAATTTAATACTTTAACTCCTTGAGTATTTTATACAACATATTTTAATCATATTCAACCCTTACTTCTACTCCTAACTCTTCTCAGATCCACCCATCACCTCCCCACTTCCTCCCAATGTCGTGTCTTCTTTAATACATATTTTGTTAAATAACACATAAAGTCCAGTTTGTAATGACTGTTTATTCCTGGGTGTGGGGTCATCCACTGGAGGATGGTCAGTCTATCAGAGACCACACTTTCTCCCTTCTATGGAGTTATCAACTGTCAATAGCTCCTCAGTCGGAGGTTCATGGGTTCTTATCCTCTCGATACTAGAATGTTGAGTGGATTGATTTTGTGCAGCTTTTCAACTTTTTAAAAGTCTTATACCAGTCCATATAAAGTGAGGCTACTTAGGCATTTCCTTTGCTTCTGTGATGTAAATGCAAAAAGGTCTGTTTCCCAGGCCAGTGGGATGGTGCTTACTGACAAGCCAACTGACCTGAGGTCCATCCCTGGATTCTATGTGGTAGAAAGGGAAAACTCAGCTGCAGTAAGTTGTCCTCCATAAACACACACACACACACACACACACACACACACACACACACACACACACACACACAGAGAGAGAGAGAGAGAGAGAGACAGAGACAGAGACAGAGAGAGACAGAGAATAAATGAAATAAAAACGTTTTTAAAAATTTATTTCCTGAGATGGAGTCACTTGTATGCCTCAGCAGTCAGCCCTTCCACAAGGATGTACAAGGAAAATATAGTTTTATCCCAGTTGCCAAACTTGTACTTCACAAAACAATAAAAAAGCCAAGTGTGATGACTTATCCCAATAACAAGGGATTATAAAAACTCTGGTGCAAATGCAAATAGTTACATTGCCCAGAGATTAGACTGTTAATTGAGAACACAGACCCCCTGCTAATGGGCCATATGTCACCCACACAGAGGATGTTTTCTGTTGAGTGTATTATGGTTCCCTCGGTGTCAGGTGACATTTCTACTTGTGTGTACTTTAATCTCTTAATTATGTAGCTCCATAGGCTTACCAGTGTTGTCTAATGTCTCTGAATAAACTCCAGGTCCTTTGATGACTGTGTAAAGAAAAACATTTTTGCTGGCTAGGAATAATGCAAGCTAAGGAGGATGTAGCTATCTGGTTTGGGCACATTCTCTTGAGATGTCTGTGGACATCAGGAGAAAGGTCAAGTCTTTCACAGTGGAGAAGGAAGATTGCTGTTCGATTTCATTTATGTCAGCTGGTGCTATAGAAATGCACCCAAGCAAAGGCCAATCTGAGAGTCTTCACCAGAGGGACATCTGACATGTTAGATGTTAGATCTTCCTCCAGTTCCTGTACATGAGTCAGAGTAGACTCTGTATACTACATTGTATAATACAACTGTTCAGAATGAAGGATGAGAGTCTAATATCTGACCCATTGTGTTCTGTGCCCTGTTCATCTGTATGTTGTTGTTTTGGGGTTTTGTTTTGTTTGTTTGTTTTTAACCAGAAAATGAAAACCAGACCTGGAATCTACAACGATCAAAGAACCTGAAAGTGACCATCGTCCCATCTATCAAAGGTTGGTCTTGGCTCTGGAGTGTGGTAGAGAGTCCTGTAGGCAGAGATCTATCATGTCATTAAATGCTGATGTCTCCCTTTCAAGGGGAGCCATCATAAGAATACAAAAGTATATTTAACTTACAGATAGGATTAGATCTTCTTGAAGAGAAAGGCTGGGGTGCATTTTGGTGCTAGAATAAGAGAACTAGAGAGAAGGAAGGGGGAAGAGAGAGAACAGGGGAGGGGGAGGAGAAATAATGGAAAAGATTGGTGGAGGCAAGGAGAGGAGGGAGGGGACTCAGTTCTAGAGTTGTAGCCAGTGATCTTTCCCCCACTTCCATTGGCAGTCACCACTACGAAGTCACTTGTGGGTAGTATCCCAGTGGCCTCCCACAGTTCTCTGCTCAATGAAAATTTATTAGGATTTAAGAATGGATGTGATGGAGACAGATCCTTTAAACAGGGCTGTCCCCAACACAGTCCTCCTTTTTCCAAGGACAAGCTGACCAAAGCTGTTTCTCTCTCTGCAGAATCTGTGTACGTGAAATCTAGTCTTTTCAGCGTATTCGTTTTCTTGTCCTTCTACTTGGGATGCCTGCTCGTTGTGCTTGTCCAGCATGTGAGGTAGGTCCACAGGTTCTTCATCCCCTTTGCCTCTCTGTGTGATGTTCAGACATGGGTTTTGGAGCACACTGACTGGCCATTAAGTGTGGTCATGGGCAAATTGCTTTTCCTCCTGTATTTGCACTGCAGGTTTCTCTTATGTAGAACAAAAGACTGTTTGGCTCACTTGCAGATCTGAAGTTTTTATTGTGAAACCACAACAGTAATGCAACTTGTCTGTGTTTATACCTGAGAATACTCGCTGTAAATCCTGCAGACAGAAGGGAATCAGCAGCTTTTTCCAGCATGGGGTCTGGAAAGAAACTGAAGCATTCTGTCAAAAAGTAAATTGAGTGCCTAAAATAAATCTTGAGGTATAGTTCATAGCAGGAGTGATGTGCTTTGATGCATATTACCAGGTGCACCAATCTCCCAGTAAAACATTTCTCCAGAGGGGAGGTGGAGGTAACCATGCTGTAATTTGAGCAAGGAAATTTCCCTGCCTAAGAAGTTGGAGTGCCCACCCCCCACGGTTTTAAAGATAAATAAATAAATAAAATTTTATAACGCTCTCTGCTTCTCTCCGTGGGGCTGAGCTTTGAGAATTCTGATTTGTTATGCTTTTTGAGAAACATCTACAAAAGGATGGGAGGAAGGAGGCTTACAGTAAACAAATGGAGTTTTCCCCTCTCATTTTAAACATGAGAAAAACATATACAAAGACAGCAGAGAGCTACAAGAGCGTTAGGTAAGCCACACACCAACTCTGAGAAGTGCTCTTGGTTGCTTCCTTGGCATAGCAAAGGCCCATCTCTCCGTCAGGAAACAACTCTTTTTTTACATTCTTATAAGACTTGAGATACTGCCTTCAAAACCTCCTGCTCCCTAGCTGGGGCATGCCTGGAATCCCAGCACTCAGGAGGAGACGGGGAGACTGGCAAGTTTGGAGTCTACAGGAACTACATAGAGAGTTCAAGGCCAGCCTGAGCTACAAAGTATAGCTTTGTAGCTATACTTTGAGCTTGTCCCAGAAAATCAAGGGCTGGGGATTGACTCCGTGGACAGTGCTTCCCTATTGCGTGTAAGTCTTGGGTCTGAGCCTCAGCACAACTAAAAAAAATAAATAAATAAAAACTAGTCCACCACTATCCAAGCCTGGGCAGATTGAAGCACCAAAATAATTGAGAAATATGCATTGTAGGCCATTTGGAAAAATGGAAATATATGAAGACATAAAGAGAGGAAAGATCTAAATACCCACAAAAATATATCCAGTGAATCCAACAAATTTGGAACAACAGCTGCTGATCAGGGTAAGGTGCTTCCAGCAATGTGGACATTAAATGAGTATATCTCCCCCATAGCAGAACAAGAGCTCACTGATAAACACAGAGGAAGTGCTGGGGTTGGAAACTCATTTGCAAACATCACAGCTAACACTCGCTCAGGTTGAGAATGGTCAGTAGAGCAAGGGGAGGCTGAGGGAAAGGTTTGAAAGTTCAAGGCCAGCCTGAGATACAGAGTGATTCAAGTCCAGCCTGGGCAACTTAGGGAGACTCTGCCTCAGAACAAAGTAAACAGTAGGCTGAGATATAGCCCAGTGACAGAGCACTTGCCTAGCATATAAGACCCCCAGCAACACATTAAATAAATGTGTATGCAAGCATTAAATTTGAAGAATTTGATTTTTTTTCACTCTAGAAATATGGAGGGTAAAATCCATAACAACTTCAAATGACATTCAAATGGCACAAGAAAGTTTACATACATATAGATGAGTGCATGCTATAAATTAACATACATGTAGATGAGTGTGCTGTAAATTAACATACATGTAGATGACCAAGTGCTATAACTTAACATACATGTAGATGACCAAGTGCTATAAATTAATATACATGTAGATGACCAAGTGCTATATATTAACATATATGTAGATGAATATGTGCTATACATTTGGTAAAGGAGAACTGAGGAACAGAGCTAAAGCCAGGCTTATTGATGTAGACACTGGGATGCCAGAAACAAGAGGCTTCTGAGTTCCTGGAAGTCTAGGCTACTGGGTGAGATCCATTCTGAAAAGAAAGAAAAAAAAAGAAAAAAGAAAAAAGAAGGGAATAAGAAAAAAAGAAAGAAAGGAAGCAAGCAAGCAAGCAAGCAAGAAAGAAAGATAGGTGAGGAAGGAAGGTGAGGAAGGAAAGCAGGTAGAAGGAATAGGAAATGGAGAAAGGGAAGAAGGGATGAAGGAAAGGGGAGAAAGATAGACAGAGATGCTGTCAAGTGGATCAAGGTAAAGGATGTATCAATAGATATTCTACATTCTATTTTTCTATACATCCTTGAAACATCTGTGTAAATTTAAAATTATTTTAAATTACAAGATGAAAAACAGAGCTTGACATGGGGGCGCCCCAGTGCTCAGCACTCGGGAGTTGGATCCAGGAGGACAGAGTGTCCAAAGTCATTCATCCTTGGCTACATAGTGAGTTTGAGGCTTACTTAGCTACACAAGATTCTGACATTAAAAAAAAAAAAAGTGTTAAAAAATGAAAGTTTAGGATACAGGTAAATAGCATACCTGGAAAAAATATATATGAAGGAGTATCAGGAAAGTATATACATGAAGGACTACCAGTTTGCTATAACAAGTTATAGTTATTAATGTGTTAAACAAATATAGCTGGATGCTTGCTGTGTGCCTGGTGGTGTGCTAAGCCCTCAAGGGATTGTCTTGTCTGATGCCCTGAGGCACTATTATTGAGATATTGTGATATTCACTATGCAGAAGGTTTAAGAAATTGAAGGACAGAGGGGTTAAGCATTTGATCAAGGATTCACACCCAATACCTAAAGGAGATCAGGCAGCCAGGCTCTAGAGTCTAAAGCCTTCAACAGGCTTGATCAAAGTGAGTCTTGAGGGGTAGTGTTGTAGGGTATCCACCAGAGAAGATTGATCAGACATGGGTTCAAGCCAATAGAAAGTCTTTATTAGCCAGCAACTACACTGGGTTTTCCAGATCCCAGTGTAGCCCTGAGCCTTTCTCAAGATGAGCTTTTAAAACACAAAAACAATATTCTGGGCTGACATATTTCATTTAATAAGACCAGAAGTGGAACTACAGAAGCCAAAGGCCAACGTTAGTATATTTTGAGACTTCCCCAGAACTGTATGGACTTTGATGGGCTAGGTATTTTCATTTTGACTGGTGGGGCCGTCTAAATGCTGAGTTTTACAGCCTGAATGGCACTTCCTTCTTGGAGTCAGTTGTGCTAAGGTCTGGGGTCCTGTTACAGTAGAGGTCTATGAGAAAGGACATTCTGGGCTAATGAAGTGTGACCACCAGTGTACACTGGAGCAAGGCTATGATTGTACAGAAGCCAAAACGTTTCCCATGTTGCCTCAGATGAGCTTCCGTGTTGAAATAAAGAGTCTTCTGCTCCTTAACAAGACATTTCCTTCCTATGTTTTAGGTTCAGAAAGCAGAATGCTTTCCCTTTAGTCAGCTAATAGGCACCATCAACACCCAAACAGACCACAACTGAACTAATGTCTAGCTGCTTGCCACCATCTCTAAAGCTGTTAATTCTGCAGCTGAGGTGAGCAGAGCTTGTGAAATCCATGCTCAGACTCTGTTGAAAGTTTGTCTCCGATGACTTTGCTACAGTCAAGTGCCCAAACAGAGACTCTTTCCAAATATAGGCACACTGAAATAGAAACCCAGAGACACAGAACCATTTGGCATTCTAAATAGGGGACTAGACTAAGGGAAAATGCTAATAGGCGGACTTCTCCTTCACTGAACTGAGTGAAACCAAGTTTTCCATACAACTAAATAAAGCTCTCTGAGCTTAATGCCATTTGTTTGATCGATCAGTCCTTATATTTTATTATTGACATGTGTGGAATTTATAGTCTACAGTATGAGATCATGATAATAAACACTTGTGACAGACATGGCCCCAGGTCTTGGGGAGCTAAGAGCTTCATGCTCTCCTGTCATAAAAATGCCATTTTTTTCCCACTTCTACCTCCTATCTCAGCAGGAATGTATTAATACCCTCCACGATGGATGTTCAGGCCTGGAGCCAAGAACTGAATATGTGTTCTCTTGTTCTTTTCAACAACCCTGCCATTCATTAAGCCTGACTGTTAAATTCTGGTCACTCATATATCTTTGATTCTTTTATCCACTGCTATGTTGTCATTTAAATATATATATATATATTTAAATATATATATATATATATATATATATATATATAGAGAGAGAGAGAGAGAGAGAGAGACAGACAGACAGACAGACAGACAGACAGACAGAGACAGACAGAGAGAGACAGAGAGAGATACATATATAGTATACAGTTGTCTAAGAAGACAATGGGCCAGCTAATGATTCTGTTTTTATTGATATCTCCAAATGATGCATTTAGGAAAAAACAGCTTCTTTGAGAAGAAAAACACAAACCATCAACTCATTTCTTGAGACCATGCAGTTCATGGACTTTCAGAATCATCACAGCTGGGCTCAGAAATCTCAGCTGGATGAGGCCACAGGTTTAACCTGCTGGCAGGTCCAGTAAACTGGCAATCCTAGGCTAGCTTCCTGGTTTCTGATACTCCAACAGGCCAACCTGAGACTGTGGAATCTCAGAGTGAACAGACAAGTACAAGCATCAAGCTACAGGCTCAGAGGTCTTCCCCCATATCTACTGGAGGATGAGTGAGTCATGAGGCCAGCCCAGTTTGCAGACTGATTGTCAAGGTGCACCCATCACATCCAATCCAGTGTCAAGGTGCACCCATCACATCCAATCCAGTATAAGTCTCATCTGCTACTTTTTACATTTGCTAAGTAGGTGATACTTCCTGCCTTGCCTTAGTTGTGGAAATTATTTAACTCCCCTCATGGAAAACTGTAGTGGTTTCACAACCTAATTCAAGCATGAGCAAAGCCATTATGCTAAATGCTTTATATTCTTAGAGCTGAGATAATTACTTGCCCATCAGTACCACCAAACTTGTTCAGAAAGACCTCTCCTACAGTGTCCTTCTGGATGAAACAGTCAAGCTGAATCTTAACTGTTCTCCTTAGTGATATGCTTTGTCAGTCAATAACACTTAGTTGTAATCTCCTGCATGTCCAATCCTAACCCAGAGGTTGATGAACGAGTCTATGTACTCTACTACCACCTCGACTACCAAGGAGAGAAACACACAGGCACATAAGCCCGGGAGGAACAGACTCAATGGTGAAATTGAGAATGGTTAGAGAGACCCCGCTTTGAATTTGATTTGGTTGACAAGAGAGCCATGTGGAAGCACCTCTATCCAGCAGTGTCAGGATCTAGTGGCGACAGTGACTTTGCAGGGAACAAGAGCAAAGGCCTTGGGGCAGGGATAAGTTTGGTGTCTAAAAGAAAAAAAGATGTTTGAAGAGAAACCCTTTGACAGAAGATGGGTGTTACAAGTTGGGGAATAGTCATCTAAAAGTGAATAAGCATGGGTTAAAGCGTGAGCACTTCTGGCCTGCTGCACTTTCTGCCCTCACCTCCAATCTCACTTACACACACACACACACACACACACACAAAACCTCAGTTGAATTCAATTTGAATTCACACAGTAATCTGATTGACAGTGCCAAATGGTACATCTAGGGGAAAATGGCTTCTTTGAGATAAAATTCACAAACCATCAACTGATCCCTTCAAAGTACTCAGTTCAGGGGTGTTAATTCATAGCTGCACGACCATCACCACTAAATCTTGCATTTCAGAATAATCTCATCACACCAAAATGAGACTACATGAGACAAGATCAAATACAAACGCAATTTTATTTCCATATGCTAGCAATGAACAGCCTGAAATAAAAACAGTTCCATTTACAAAAGCATCTAAAGGAATGAATTACTATGGAGCACAGTTTAAAAATTAAGTGTTAGGGTTATGTATGCTGAAAATTGTGAAACTTCTCTAATGAAATTAGAGAACACTTTTTTTTAAAGTGTCACGTGTTCACAGGTTGGCCTACTTACTGTTAGACAGTGTGGCATATAGAATAATGACCATGAAAGAATGTCAGGTTTTAAACCTCAGAATTTGTGAATATATTACTTGGTGTCACCAAGAGAAGTTTGTAGTTATAATAAGGTTGTGAACCGGATCTTTGATTATCATTATAGTACTAACATAATCACAAGTGTTTAATGAGGATGCTAGAAAGATGGCTCAGAGGTTAAATAGGATTCCAGCTCTTCCAGAGGACCTGAGTTTGATTTCCTCTACCAGTTTCAGGTGGCTCACAACCACCTGTAACTCCATCTTCAGGTGACTCTGATGCCCTCTTCTGGCCTTTGTGGGCAGTACACTCATGTGCACATACTTGCACACAAACAAACACACATACACATAAACCAATTTTTTTTAAATTTCATAAAAATGGGTAAAGGGCTTAAAGTAGACACTTCTTCAGGGAAGATATACAGATGTCCAATAAGCACATGAACAGATGTTCATCATTAACCATTAGAAAAATGCAAATCAAAGCTGCAATGAGTTGCGAAACTCTAAAGATTGGACATAATAAAAAATAAATATAAAATGAGAATTGGAAGACCTGTAGAAAAATGGGAATCCTCATACTTGGCTGTGGAAATGTGAAACAGTGCTTGCTCTACAGGCTTTGTGGAAAGCAGTTTGGAAGAGTAAAACATAGAGTGGCCTCATGCCTAGAAGCTCACATCTAGTTATATACCCAAGAGACATGAAGATAGCTCTATAGAAAAACATGAACACAAATGTCACAGCAGTTATTAATACATATCAAAGAGGAACAATAAAAAGTACCCATCAAAAGAAAACAAATAAATGAAATGTTGTACACATACACTGGAATATTATTCAACCATAAAAATATTGATGTACTAATACATGTTACAATATAGCATTGAAAATAAAGTGCTACATCAAGGAATCCAGTCAAGAAAGTTCCTATGTCCCATAATTTCATTTATGAAAACTATCCAGAAGAGGTATATTTATAAAGACAGCAGGTAGATTGGTGGTTCCCAAGAGCCAGGGGGAAGGAGGGAAAGAAGAGTAATTGTTACAATATCCAGCTTCTTCAGAGAGGGCCATGAAAATGTTCTAAAATTAGATGCACAAGACTTTGGATATATTAAAAAACATTGAATTGCATGCTATAAAAGACACTTATTATGATGTAAGTTTATATCTGAAAATGAATGAGCGTTACTAAATAATGTACGTGCCTGAGAACAGAATTACTGGATCATATGGTCAGTCTGTGTTTGGCTTTCTGGAGAATCACCAAATTGTCTTCCAAAGTGGCTATGCCATTTTAAATTCCTACCAGTAATTTCTCCAAAGAGCCATTTTAAAAGATTCTAGCAGACAAATTTTCAACCGAGTATAAAGGAAGATAATACATAGGCTGACCCATAAAAGTATGTGTACGTGTGTGCTATACATATGTATTTGTGTGCGTGCTTGCTTGCAGGTTTCAGAGGAAGTCCATTGACGGAAGCTTTGGTTCCAGTGATGGTAAGAGATTCCTTGGTTAATTCCCAATCCCTAATGGTGTTGCATAGTGCAGCCACATCCTTTTTGGTACCTTTTGTCTCTCTTCTTTTTACTCCCTTGGTTCTTATCCTAGAGCCCTCTCATCCAGAGACCTTCTACAGAAGACAGAACTAGCAAGAAACGATTTATGGTTAGTCGTAACTATTGCAATATGGATCCCACACAGAGAATCTGTACCCAGAATGCCTTTAATTACTCATAGAGCACTTGCAACCATCCATCTTTTCAGAAGTTGTCTCAGCCCAGGGATAGAACTGCTCACAGACACTGTCTGTGTCTGGGGAGAGACATTTTTGTATTCTGAAGCTTGGGAATAGCAGTGAGAATGTGTCATGTCAACTTTTATGCAGTGCACTTTTCCCAAATTGAGATAAAAGCTTTGTGTGTTTGTTTGTTTAAGCACAATAGTCAAAATATTTGAGACTAGCAAGCACAATAAAAAAAAATGAAGAATCCAGAGTAATTAGATATCTAACCTGTTCCTCCTCTCTGAGAGTTCACAAAGGATTTCAATTGTCTGATATTTTTATTAAACCTTAAAGCTTCAAATGTGCTCATTTTGACAAAGCCCAGGTTACCATGAGCTTCTTCACCGTTTGGGAAGGAGTGAGAATTGAAAATGCAAAGGAGATGGCCCCCAGTTGAAATCAGGTGTAGCCAGTGTTTAGTTCTGTGCTTTTCCATACTTCAGTCCACAGAGTCCTGGAGTGATAGCAACTCAGCCTTCACCCAGCAGGGTTTTCTCCCTTTGCTGGACGGCTTCCAAATCCATTAAGTTAGATTTCATTAAATGCCCTCTGAATGTATAAATGAGGTAATTTTGTGTTTTATAATCACTAAAGAAATTCCATGTTCAGAAGGGGCCCTTAAACTTCAAAATGTCCATCAACAGGGCTCAGGCACACAGCAGATCATTGCTGGAAGTCAGGTACACTGAAAAATAGCAAAGAGCTAGAGGTACCTTCAGATGACAGACAAAACTGAGTGATCATAAGGACTGGAGGTGTACTCATTGATTTCATGTGGATCCACGGAGCAGCGGCGATCGCTGCAGGATATGCCTTGGACCCACTTCCAGACCAGAGGCTCCAACATCTGCAAATTGAAGAGAGTAGCCTTCAGAGTAGATGGCATACAGTGTACTAGTCTGCTTCTCTGCTGGCCCCGGCACTCCGTATTTTACTCCGAGGGATACTGGAAAGATGGATCAAGGCTCACATCCTCATGGGGCAATGTCAGAGGAAAGCCCCCACCCCAAATTTCTTCTCATGTTCTCTTGCAGACTGTATCATATGTCACTATATAGAGGTAATTTCCTGGCTGTGGGTGTTGCTCAAAGCACCGTACTAGCTTGCTCCAAGCCCCAGGTTAAGTCCTCAGCACCATATGAACCGGTTGAATTGGCACATGCCTATAATCCTAGCACTTAGGAGGTAGAGGCAGGAGGGTCAGAAGTCTTCTAGATCATCCTCGGGACTATATAGTGAGTTCAAGAACAGCCTGGGATGCATGAGATCCTGTCTTAAAAGGGGAAGCAGGTTAAGTAAATATACTTTTAGAATTAATACTAGGTCCTTTCTGTCTAAGACCATATTTTTTCCAACATCAACATTATTGGCATTACAAGAGTCATAATTCTTAGTTATTTAGGATTCACCATATTGTGTTGGATTAAAGTTTCCTTGCAACAACTAAACGTGTCTTATCCAGACATGGCCAGATACCTTCTTAGGGTGAAGCTGGAAAAGCACCAATTTCCATGCACCAGCAGCATGAACAGGTTGAAGATTCGTAAAGGAAACAGGTGTTTTCTTCAGTTCAGGAAGTAGAAAGCAGCTGTGCTTGCCACCAACAGCTTTGAAATAGGGCAGAGATAAGGAACCTCTGTGGACAAGAAGCTACGGGCCAAGATGGCACCACCTCTGATGTCCCATGACCAAGAGTGAGCCAAGACCTAACCGACCAAAACAAGAGACCAAAAGAGTGGCAAGCTCCAGCCAGCCAGGGAAGAACCGCCTAGTGACCTTCAGGGTTATGGAGCTGAGCCCAGTGAGATCAGCCAGAAGAGAGAGCCAGAGAGAAGTGTGCTACCATGAGATACTCACAGGAGGAGCCTTCAGAGGAAAACAAGGCTGTAGAAACATTTTTCCTATCAGCAAGACCAAGAGTCTATGAGGAGCAGGAATTCTGTGGTGCTCAAAGTAACAGGAAACACTCTGAGGGCTGGGCTCAGAGCAAATGCTAAAACAGCAGGCTCTCAAAGGGCAAGAAATCTCATGGGATTTGACATATGTGCTGTCCACTCACTGGGAAGCTGGACACTTTGCTTGTGTGAGGTCATTATTTTGCTGCACGTGTTTATGTATGTGTACATGTAATGCATTTCAAATATATACGATAAAAGTAAATTTTGCAAAAAGAAAGTTAAGTTTTAGCTGACAGCAGTACAATAAGCCGCTCTGTTTCCATTGCCTGGCTGGCTGGGGAAGCTTCTTGATCTCTCAGAACTTCTATTTTATCATCTTTCAAATGATGACGATAATAGCCCGTACCTCCCAGGGAAGCTGAAAAGACAAGAGTGTCTGACACAATTCGTTCTCTTCAGGCTGAGGGAATGGTGGCATCAGTCACAGCAATCAAAGCATCAAGGAGCAGTGGTGGCTCTGCTCATTGTGTTGCTTTTGGTCAGCAGTGACAAGAGCATCAGCCACAGTCTATGTTATAATGAAGCCAGAACTGTCCCAAGTCACAAGGAGACAGCCAAGCATCTTCACAACATTCTTTGTGCTCATAATTTGGTTCTTAATGTTTAAGAGTCTAAAGCTAGGCTGAGAACACAGCTCAGTGATAGTGTTTTCCTATCTCATGCAAGGCCTTGGATTTGATCCCCAAAACATATGTATACACCCCCCACACCCCCACACAATGTGTCTAAAGATAATCAATTTGTCTGCTTTGAACTTGAGTGTAAAGCATGCTTGATGTTGATGTCATGTTGTGTACTTAAGGGTTAGTCCAAGGAAGTTCAGAGAGCTGAGCTCTCTAAATAATAAATATGTCAAGCCCAGTAACAACGCCAGGGAGTATGCTTTCTGAAGGTCAAAGTCCTTCCGGCCCTGGGAACAGCCTTGCTTGCCTGCCAAGACCACTACATCAGCTCTAAGTCCCACTGAGCAGCTGAGACAGCTCTTAGCGAATTCACCAACGGGAGAAAAGAAACTGAGTGGCTTAACCTTAGGTTTGTCTCCTGTCTGAAACTTTTGAATTTGGCACGTAGTTACTTTCTCCTGTGGGGAAAATCAATAGGGACATGATGGGTTTGGAAGATTAAAAACACAGACTGGAGCCTGGGGAGTTCAAAACTATGACCTTCTGAGAGCCCATCACAGGGACAAAGCCTAAGACTGGGATAAGGAAGTTTGCTGTGAGTAGGGAGTGTGCAGAGCATTTGTGGTTTTTACCTCTGTGATACATTTAGCTTTTATGTAACAGTGAGTTACATTTTCAGCAAAAATTCTGAAATATATTGAGAACAGAGATGTTTCCAAATATTAGGTGTGTTCACTGAAAAATACTTCCCTAACACATCACATGACATGAGTTGCCTGGGGATGTGGCTACATGGCAGAGACATTGCATGCAATAAGAAAGGCCCGGGATTTAGTCCCCAAATCATACAGGAACGAGAGAGAGAGAGAGAGAGAGAGAGAGAGAGAGAGAGAGAGAGAGAGAGAGAGAGAGAGAGAGAAATGCGGCCACACACTATGATACAGGAGGAGGTGACAGGCTAGATTTGGCCCTGTCACCCACAGTGACGGCACCTGTATTAAAGTGGAAAGAAAGTCAGATTTAAAGATTGCTGCTTAGCGACTCAGCTACTTCAAGTCAAGCTGTTTGACTTCAGCAGCTGAGGGTAAAGCTTCCTTCCCTCTTTCTTGTTGTTTGTTTTCCCCGCAGGCTCTGGAAATATGGCTGTCTCTCATCCCATCTCTGCCAGCACGCCTGAAGGGAGCAACTATGGAGCAATAGGTACTTCTACAATGAGTCCTTGGTAGGACTCTCTCTTTACTCTGCAGAGAGGCCCCTCTTTGATGGAAGACATGAACTGGTTGGATTATCTAGAAGGTTCCTTCCAGCACTCTCTCTGCTTCTATTGTTCTGTGTCTTGTATCTGCCAACTCCCCTCGGGCTGAACTCACTTCAGTGGTTGCCATCAACTTCCAATTTGGGACTTGAAACTGTATCACATTTTTATTTTATTCATTGGGGGGGGGGGCGGGGGCATGTGAATGTTGGTGGCCAGAAGACAACTTGCAGGGGTTGATTCTCTCTTTCCACCGTGTGGGTCCCAGAGACTGAACTTAGATCAGCAGGTGTGGCAGCAAGCACCTTTTACTCAGTGAGCCATCTCCCTAGCCCTTTGGGTACTTAAACATCTTGTCTGTCTGTCTGTCTTTCTGTCTGTCTGTTGTTCTGCCTATATCTATCTATCTATCTATCTTTTATTTGTTTGTTATTGTGTATACCATATGTGTGCGCAATGCACATGTGCTGAGGTCAGGAGACAGTTTCTCTAAGCAAGTTCTCTCCTGCTGCTCTGTGGGATCTGAGGATCAAACTCACACCATCAGGTCTGCACACAAAGGCCCTCTAGCCTCTTTGCTATCTTGCCAGCTCTCCCCACCCCCAAGAGCTGAATTTACGGCTTGAAAGACTTGGTGCAGCCAGCACTATCAATTGAGCAGGTGTGAGAAGACTAAGGCAGTGTGGCAAGTGAGCATGGCTGTAGCTGGACCTTCATGGCTGTAGCTGTAGTCCTTCACCCCAGCTAAGGTCACAATGAGCCTGGTCAAGGCCACTAAGTTATTTACTGGGCAAACCTAGATGTCATTAAGCAGCCTGAAAAGGAACCGAGTTCCCCCATAGCTGTATGGCAGGAGTGCACAGAGCCCTGTCCCTGCCATGGTGATTGTGGGCTCGTGAGTGGTGCACATTAAACAGCCCGGAGAGAGGGACGGTAACCTTGCTCTGTTATTCTGTAACTTGGAGCATGTGGGCTCAGTGTAGGCTATTTATTTTTAGTTCTGTAAGAACAGAATTTTTTTACAAAAAATCTGAACAGAAGAAATAAATCGGAAGGTAGGCTCAGTTCATGTGCTCAAGCTGCACAAATCCCATCTGCTCCAGAACATTCATGGGGACAGAAGAATCCTTCCTGAGAATACTGTTTTCATTACATAATGATAGAAATGGCATGTGGGGGATTTCTCTGGATAATTATTCCATGAGGAATGTACGGCAGTTGGATAGGTATGTGTTTACCCACACGTGTAATCAAAGCTATCAATACCTCTGCATGTGTGTAGCGACACGTCGTGTTTGTTTTTTAAAATTTGAAACATGAAATACAAGAACAATGTTATTTCTGCATCCAGATATCTACAGGGAAGATTCTATTGTAGTCTTTACAGTCAGCCCTAGAAACAGACAAATTCAATATAAAATGGAAGAAAAGAAATATTGACGTTCACTTGCGGAGGCAGCCCAGGTGCATGTCTTGTTGGTAAAGAGTTAACTTGGATGAACATGGTGTTTTCTAGAATGAGCGAGCACTGCACTTTCTGCAGAGGAATGGGCTCTGAGGACCATTCTTGGCTTTTAAAGGCAGAGGAGTTTTCTGTTTCAGACGAGTCAAGTTCCAGTCCTGGAAGGCAGATGTCTTCTTCCGATGGAGGGCAGCCATGCCATTCAGACACAGACAGCTCCGTGGAGGAGAGTGACTTCGACACCATGCCAGATATCGAAAGTGACAAAAACGTCATCCGGACCAAGGTACCAACACGCTCTGACTGCTGCTGATGAAACAGAAGGCGGTTTGGTAGTAAAATAAATCTCACCAGTGCTTCCGTCTCCTTTTTTTTTTTTTTTTTTTTTTTTTTTCTTGAAGGGAAGTCAAGTCTTCTGAAGGGTTTTGATGAAACATAGCTAGAGCCCAAGATGATAACCTCTTCATTAGAACCTTTCTTTGGGGTTGGGGGATAAAAAATAACAGAGCATTCCATGTTCTCGGCACCCCAAGTGTCTGTGAACAGGAGAGTATAAAGGGACCCAGATGGAAGATGAGATCACCTCAGGGCTGTTCTGGAAAACTTCCCCATTCCTATACATGCCATCCGTTGAGAGCAAAGCCCATTTCTTTCTGGAATAAGCTTAATATAGTGTATGTTTTACCTACCAAAAATCCCGAATATAAATCACACGGTTTCAACCGTATGCAACTCAGGAACTACAAAGTGAGCAGATCTGAGAACTGAGCAGTCAGTGCTTGCAATGTGTGAGGCATTTGGTACTTGATGGGGGTTCTCATATCAGCCGAGGAGAATGGTAGTGCTTTTATTATGGTGTCCCGAGAAAGGCAAAATTAAAGGAAACAGCTTGGTGGATCGTTTCAATCCCCAGTGGGGAGTAAATTGATGAACTTTCTAAAGTTCTCCTTTGTGTCCTATACAAGAAAAGCCAAGCTCAAGTTTGCATTCTCTTCCCATTGATGCCCTAGATGTTCTTGTACCTGTCAGATCTGTCCAGGAAAGACCGGAGGATTGTCAGCAAAAAGTATAAGATTTATTTTTGGTAAGTAGGTAACCAGCAAAGTCATGGCTTTCTTAGAAATATTGACTCATTTAAATCTATTTATTTGTATGTACGTGTGTATTGCAGTGGTGGAGATCAAACCCAGGACTTATACACAGGATAAGGGAGGCAAGCCCCTTATCACCGAGTTACACTCTCAGCCCCTAAACTCTTTAAGCTTCATCTTTTTTTCTTTGTAAAAGCTACAACCACTTGTACCATAAGGAGTTGGTGTTTAGTAAACCATGGGTTTGGATGACGATACCTCCAACTTGAAACACAAAAGACCTGTAATATGCCCGTACCCGTGGGCATGTCCTTCTACCCAGTCAAGAGGCTGAGCTGCCTAGCAAGTAGCCTTCCTCTGCTCAGAAAGCTCCAGCCAACTGTGGCCCTCTTGTGAGATGGCCCTCCATTTTTACTTTCTGAAGACTTCCCCTACTTCTGGATGCAGACATTAGAATGAAGCCAGGAACAAGGGAGCCAATGGAATTTCACAGCTGAACTGTCATTTTGGAATTAAGTTTTATTTCAGAGCCTCTACAAGGTATCTCTCACTTGTTACTCACACTCTAAGCACATTTAACCTAACAATGTGCTCAGGGGATAAGATAGTTATATAGGAAGTTGAGTTTAGGCTCCTTTACAAATGATTGTACAAAGAAGAAAGGAGGAGGAACAGGAGGAGGACTTCCACTCATTAAGTACCAATTGGTGAATTTTAAATCCATCATTTTAAGTCAGGCACGGTGGCATTGTCTGTAACCACAGCTCTTGAAATCATCACAGGTTCAAGACCAGCTTTGTCCACATAGCAAGTTCTAGAGCAGTCAGGGCTACCTAGCAAGACTTTGTCTCCAATAGATTAAACAAATGCATGACTTAATGATTTCAGTTATCAGTGCAAGGATTCTCTGCTATAACCAAACCAATAGCAGTAACCAAGGTGAGTTTGTTCACTTCCTTCTGTCGCCTCTGGCCAAATGTGCAAAGGCACAGGAAAGAGGAGCCAGACTGGAGAAACAGATGCTACACTATCAGTTCCTAGTTGCTTTTGCAAGCTAACTGTGGAGTTATAAGGTGGAAATATTATTTTCCTAAAAGCTGATCGGAGCCCACCATTATGTTGGAAGTCACTGTTTCTGGTTCCTTCTGTCATAGGAACATCATCACCATTGCTGTGTTTTATGCACTGCCTGTGATGCAGCTTGTCATCACCTACCAGACGGTAAGTGCTGCCCTGCCCCAATGTCCAACTTCCATCGAAGGAAAGCCACCACTCTGGGTTACAGGGAAGAGTTTAGCTTGGGATCAGCTCGTGTGCATGTATGTGTGTGTGTGTGTGTTTGTGTGAGAGAGAGAGAGAGAGAGAGAGAGAGAGAGAGAGAGAGGGGGGGGAAGAGGGAGGGAGAGGGACAGAGACAGAGACAGAGACAGAGACAGAGACAGAGACAAAGAGACAGAGACAGGGAGAGCCTGAAGAGACTCAAGATATTGAATTTCCTCAAACCGAAATCATAGGCATTCGGGAGTTATTTGCTATGGTGTTGTGCATCAAACGTAAGTCCTTTGAAAGAGCAGTGTATGCTCTTAACCACCGAGCCATCTCTTCAGTCCCAAGAACTATAGTTTTTGTTGATGGTTCTTTTAGACAGGATCTCTTTGTTTTGTAACTCTGGTTCTCTTGGACTGACCTCAAACTCAGAGATCCACCTGCCTCTGACTCCTAAGAGCTGAGATTAAAAGTATGTGCCACCAGCCTCCAAGAACTTTTTTTGTTTAATAATTTCCCATTTTGGCACTAATTAGGCTTGTCCATTAGCTACTTCATCTCTAGGATTGTTTCCATTTATTTTCCAATTGTTTTACCACAAAGGGAACTGGTATCTTACATTGTTTTGTTTACCAACATAAAAATCAATCATTCAGCCGTAATGTCTATCGATGGCACCATTATTTATCATTCTGAGTTTGTGATCATCAGAAGGCAATGAACAGAGTAAATAAAGGTCTAGGCTAATGGTCTAGGGCTGCAGCTCAGTAGGGAGAACGTTTGCCTAAAATGCATGAAGCTGTGTTCTACTGCAGCACCTGATAAATGGGTTTAACATGTTCATAATTCCAGCAATAGGAAAATGGAGGCCAGAGGATCAGAAGTTCAAGGTTTTCTCATATAGGGAGCTCAAAGCCAGTCTAGGCAACATGAAATTGTCTAAAAAGTAACACAAAATAAAATCTCCAGACTGAACAAAAGAAGCTGGAAGTCTAATTTAGCCTGTACCTCCTCACTGGGGACACTCTGCAAAATTATAAACATCTTCACGAGGGGCTGGAGAGACGGCTCTGCAGGTAAGAGCATGTGTTGCTCTTGCAGAGGACCTGAGTTCCCACTGACCACTCACAACTGTTTGTAACTCAAGTTCCAGTAGGATCCAGCACCCTCTTCAGACCTCCATGGGCATCAGGCACATATGTGGTACACAAACATACATACAAGCGAAACACTTATACATAGAAATCTTTTTTAGACATTTAAAAACAGTTTTGTGGAACTAACAAAATATTAAGCCAACAACAAAGATTGATGAACAAATTCATACTAAAACACCTTGAGAATGTCCACTGCTCCTTTACAGAAACCCTAGATCCCAGTCACTGAATTAGAAATTTAATTGAGGCCCCAATTTCTAAGTAGAAATTCTCTAGAAATTATGAGAGTTGAGAAGGCCAGTTTAGAATGACGTGTGGATAAGCACATTTTTTTCCCACTGTCCCTTAATTTTTGCTAGGCATTAAAATCACTTGGGGGCACTTTTTAAAAATCTCAGGGTCGGGGGGGGGGGTATACCACACCAAGTAGATCGGGGCCTCAGGAAGGAGAGACATGCGTCAGTATTGTTTAAATCCTCTCTGATTTCTCTGTATAGCCAAGCTCATGACGTAGGATACTTAGTCCATTCATACTCATCACATAATAAAGACGAAGTCTCTATGAGATTCGAATGCCACTGTTTCTAATCTAAACATTCTTTACATACATGAACCCCATCGGAAGCTGCAGTTTGCTGTAATTTAGGCAGGTTCTTGAAGAGGGAGGTGATAGATAAGGAAAAGTAGATACTACCTCACTGATACTTCTTCCTCCTGCTTGGTGGGGCACCCAAGGAACGAGGTAACTCTGTTTCCTCCCAGTGTTAATCCAGGAAACAGGATATAGCAAGACAGACCCAAAAGGCAGGTCCAAATGTTAGCATCCTTCCTTTCATAGTCCTTTTATCAAACTAACAAAAGACCCAAACGTTGTTGAGTTCCATCTTGAGGCTACCCAATGGACAGGATACTTTTATCTAAAGCACAGATGGCATCCGAGTAGGGAGTGTGTGTTTGCTGTGTAACGGTGGCAGGTCATGCCCCACCTCCTGAAGAGGAGGTGGGTTACACTTTAACCACTGGCAGGACATCCCTGTGAGCCCTTTCTGTTCTTTATGACTTTGGGCAGACCCATAGGATAGAGAGAAGTCACTTTTCTTCTTTCACTTGGCTTTATAGGTGGTAAATGTCACTGGCAACCAGGATATCTGTTACTACAACTTCCTCTGTGCTCACCCCTTGGGCGTCCTGAGGTAAATTCAGCCCTCTAGCTCCTCGTGAAACATTGGAGATTCTTTCTAATTTGATTTAAGTTTGAACACACACACACACACACACACACACACACACACACACGTACCAACAACTGTGGAAAATTGCCCTGGTCAGGGCAAAGAGGAATTGAAGCCAGCTGTTGAGACAGGATCTGCTTCCCTTTCAGGTAATATTTCTAAGAATGACCTGTTGAGGATTGGGCGGTAAGGTTTTTCAAAGCCAGATCACTAGCTATAGGTGGCACATGTCCATGAACATGAGTTGGTGGCCAGCTCTCATTTAGTATGTAAAGTGACCTCACAAGGTAGGTATTATTACCACAGTTTTTAGATAAGGCTTTGATAGGTATGGATTTGCTGAATTCTGGTCCCTTAGTTCTTAGTGATGTCCGAGTTTGTCCGAAAGCCTGACTGTCCTAAAGCCACCAGAACTCGGTAAAAGGAAGTGTCTTCCTGAGAGATAGGAATGTATCTTCTCTCTACAGAGCAGAACCAGCTTGATTTCCTGAAAAGGAAGCCATGGTCTGTGGTATATATGTGCTTGTACTGAAATCCACAGTTGGAGAGCTGAATATTGACACATTGTGAGTCCATCTATGATAGTCACGGGTAGAGCTGAAATGCTCGTTCGTCTCTGGACCAGCTCTTTCTCAGGGCTCATCCTTTGTCGGGGCCATGAGGACAAGAGATGATCAAGCAGGTATTAGGGATGCTAAGCAGAGATCCCAGAGAAGACAGATGCTACATTAAGCCAAGTAAGCATCTTCAAATCAAAGGGTTAGATCAACGAGGATTTCTGGGATCTGTCCAATGCTAAAGTCCTAGGAGAACGTTGGCATAGAAAGACCAAAGATTGAGTTTACCCGCCCACTTTCGCATTCCAAGTCCCCATGCTGGCTTTCACACTCACTTCTCATTCATCCCTATAGTGCCTTCAATAATATTCTCAGTAACCTGGGCCACGTTCTCCTGGGCTTCCTCTTCCTGCTGATAGTGCTGCGTCGGGACCTTCTGCACCGAAGAGCCCTGGAGGCTAAAGACATCTTTGCTATGGTGAGGAGAGAGTGGGACGGATCAAAGGCATGAGTGGGAAGGACTGTGTTTCCACGTAGACCACAAAGAGGAGGGATGTCTGACTTGATGGTGAGATGATGAACTGTGTTGTGTGTAGAGCCACTTGAGGCCACCATTTAGGCTTCCTGACTCTGGATGTGACTCTGACTAGTGTCTTTCTATTAACAATCCTTTCTCCCCTTTTTTCCAGGAGTATGGTATTCCCAAACACTTTGGCCTCTTCTACGCTATGGGGATTGCACTGATGATGGAAGGCGTGCTCAGTGCTTGTTACCATGTCTGCCCTAATTACTCCAACTTCCAGTTCGGTAATTAAAACCTATATTGGTGACATAGATATGAGTTTCTGGCGTCTTATCCTGGAGCCCTTCAAAAACATCAAATTCATACTTGCAAGAATTTAAAGGCATTTGGGGTGAGCTGAGACGACCTGAGTGCACCTTGTCACTGAGCAAGGTTTCTTCATGTTATACATTTGTTCTCTTTGACCAACATTTAGTCTGGAAAACACTCTGCACTGCATGCTGATGTCACAGTGAGACGCAGTGTCAGGGGCCAAGCTAAGCAGCATTGCCCTTCAGACTTCTCTCCACGTAACTTGCTTACTTAAGCAGTTAGCCTGCTCTAGGGTGAAAGTAATGGTAAACTCAATTAAGAGTGGACTAAATGATAAAACCATCACTCTGTCTGACAGCTCTCTGTCTGGAAGGCAGGGGGAGAAATGCCTTTGCAGCTGGCTTATCCCAGCTGACTCTACATCTCCAGGTGACCTTTTCCGTGTCCCTAGCCTATGTGTTGGTTTTCTCTCAAAGGTAATTTTTCTCATGCTGGTAAAGGTATCCATAATAGATCTTAGTTTCTCCTTAGGTCTTAGGTCTCCTTCTCCAGGTTCAGAACAGGTCCAAGATGGCCTGGAGGAACTTACAACAAGAAAAAAAAATCTTCAGAAGAAGCCTCAGGATAATGTCCCCTCATATCTCAGTAGCTCAAACAGTAATAAGTACATTCTTACCTAGGTGCTGGTTAGCTCAGATCTAGGCTGCTACATCTGTCAGCAATGAAAATGGATTAACTTTGGGCCAATCAGACCTATCCCTTTCAAGAGCAGGGTTAGCTTTCCAGTAGCCAAGCAGCTGGAAGGAAAGTTATAAATCGAAAAGATGGTAGATACAAATTTAGTGTTAAAATGTAGCATAAGAATGAAGAATGGGAGTGGTGGGCTCTGCCTGTAAACAACACTCCCGAGAAGCTGAACCAACAGGATCTTTAGTCTAGACTACAAATAGTGAGACCCATCTAAGAGACACAACAATAAGATAAAAATGAGGAAAACAAGACCTGTACACTGCCACCCACATTCAAAGATGATGATTTCTTTTGATTGGTTTGATTTGGTTTTTCAAGGCAGGGTTTCACTATACAGCTCTGGCTGTCCTGGGACTCAGTCTCTAGACCGGGCTGGCCTTGAACTCACTGAGATTTGCCGACCTCTGCCTCCCAAGTGCTGGGATTGAAAGTATGCACCACCATCACACACCTCAGTAGGTCAGACTTAACCACCTGGCTTGTCCACCTTCTGTTTTCTGCTTAACAAGTTTCTCCCCAGAGTGTTCCCCACCCTGGGCTAGCTGTGTGAGAGCCTTTATTTCCCTCATCAACGGTACTATCAGACATTTGAATGCTTGGCTGAAGTTTTGAGTAGTACGAGCATCACACTGTTGCTTTGCTTCCTCTCTCTGGAGCGGTAGGACTGCCGGGCTGCATTTAATGGGTAGCTATCTTCCATCACTAGGCTATCATGCTCTGCACAGAGAGACAGCAGTGGGTGCGGCTGCATCTCAGAGTGCTGAGAACAGCTTCCACCTGACACTCATTGCATTGTCTCTCTGCCTGAACTATCTATCACCGTTAAAGGGTTTTTGTTTTGTTTTGTCCCCCTTGTCAAATATAAAGTTTAGAATGTACGTACCCTTTACAGGTGAGGTAGCTATTTACTTACCCTGTTCGATGTTTTCCTTCTGCAAACCAAAATACACTGGTGGATGGGGACGGGTTGGAAATAGAGGATACAGGCTCTTCCTAGAGCAGTGGTTCTCAAGCTTCTTAATGCTGCCACCCTGTAATACAGTTTCTCATACCGTGGTGACTCCCAACCATAAAAGTATTTCTGTTGATACTTCATAACTGTAATTTATCTGCTATTATGAATTATAATGTAAACATCTGTGTTTTCTGACAGTCTTTGGGGGTAGTGACTCATAGGCTGAGAACCACTGTGCTAGAGGATGCTCCTAGTAGGACTGCTATGTTAGAGACTGCTACAAGTCAGCAAATATTCCACTGAGCCACAGGGTGGGTGGAAGCTAAAGGAAAGCCTGGAGTGTCGTTGCCAGGTACCCACTGAGCCTCTTGACTTGGGTCCCCAGACACTTCCTTCATGTACATGATCGCTGGCCTCTGCATGCTGAAGCTCTATCAGACCCGCCACCCAGACATCAATGCCAGCGCCTACTCTGCCTACGCCTCCTTCGCTGTGGTCATCACACTCACGGTCCTCGGAGTGGTGGGTCCCTCTCCATCTGCCTTCAGTCCGGCCCTGAAAAGTGTCCCCTTGGGGGGAGGGGTCGCTTTTTATTGTGTGTGTCTTTTTTGTCGGGCCTTGGGAGCATGGGTTTGGGTCTGTTCAAGGTCCTCTGGCTTGATTACTTAGCTGGTTTCTAAGCATGTAATAATCACCTAAGAAACCAGGTGAGGGTGGTTTTTATATTAAAATGAATTCCTATTCATGCCAAAATTTAGATACATCTAAGCTGCTTGGAGAAACCAACCCGAAAGAGAAATCATTTCTAAACATGCATGGATAGTACTTGCTGGCCGCCTTCAGTTATTTGAAAAGTATTCTCTCCCCAGCTCTGGATTGACTACCCCTCCATCATTCTTCTACTACCAGCCCATCTCTTCCTTCTCTCTTTCCATTTGACTAGATAGCCATTATTTTTTTCTGTCCACTGTACAGAAAGATTCATGTGAGTTTTGAGGTAAGAAAATATAAAACTCACACAGGGCTAAAAGGCTTTTCAGAGACATTTTTATTCATTCTTTGGCAATTTCCTACCTATATATAATGCATCTCAGACACATGCACCCTCAATTTCCTTCTCTCTCCTCTTCAAGCCACCCCCAATGCCCAACACATCCCCTTCCAAACCTGGACGTCTTCTTCATCTTCCTGTGTTTATAACCTGCTGAGTCTAATTGGTGCTGCAGGCCTGAAAATGGGTGTAAGGCCATCCACCTGAGCATGAACAATCAATCCACCACCACCCCAAAATGGCTATCAAGTGCCAGTAGCTCCTCAGCTAGGAGTGAGGCCCATGAGCCCCTCTCCATTTTCACTGGAAGGCTAGGCTGGTTTGACCTTGGACAGGTCGCCACAGCTTCAGAGTTCATGAGTACAACCGCCATGTCATGTCCTGAAGACAGGAATTCCCAGCATGCCTTGCTGTCTACCAGCTCTTATATCTTTGCCACCCCATCTTGTTCCATGAGCCTTAGAGGTGATTGATATAATGTCCCATTTAGACTGAAACCACACAGTTCTCAGCATTTTGGGCCAGTTATGAGTCTCTTCATCTGCTGCAGCCTGATGAAAAAAAAAAGTATTTCAGGCCATGGTTGAGAACAGGACTTATTTGTGGGTATACGTATAAATATTTAGAAGCTGATTTGTCAACATGTCCTTTAGTAATGGCTAGTTTTGTTTTTGCTTTGTTTTGGTTTGTTTTCTATGATCAGTCTCAATAAGAGACAGTGATTCTACAGAGTTCTCTGTGGGGGAAATCCCAGTTCACACTAACCCCATCTTTATCCCTAGGTGTTTGGAAAAAATGATGTGTGGTTCTGGATTCTCTTCTCTGCCATCCACATTCTTGCCTCTCTGGCTCTCAGCACCCAAATCTACTACATGGGCCGTTTCAAGATAGGTGAGTCGACACATAAACTGACTTCCCAGGGGAAGCGAGCCCAGGGCTGTCACTCATCCTCAGTGAAAGTGGCACGGACCATCATGAACGTGGGCTCTGAACTCCCTGCTATGTCTGCGTGTCTCTAAGAATGTCTTCCTCCGTATGGGATCTAGTAGCCACTATTTCTGTTTTCAGTTGAGAGATGTTATCTTCCCACATCTCAGAGCTGGGGCAGACCTCTACGTGCTGGTTGCAAACACTCTGCAAGCCACCAAAAGTTCAAACGGCATTAGGTCAAGCATAGTGGCATGTGACTTTGATCCCCACACTTGGCAGGCAGAGTCAGGCAGAGCTTTGTGAGAACAGTCTGGTCTACACAATAAGTTCCAAGACAGTCAAGACCACATAGAGACATCCTGTGTTAAAAAGAAAAGGGAGGGGGTCCTGAGGAGAGCAGTGTGCTCGGTATACCACAGGCCCTACATAGAGGAACTTTTCTCCATCTGCAGCATTCAAAATGGAGCATTTCTCTAATGCTAAATGGTTGCCAGGCATGAATCACGCACTATTTCTAGATACACAGACAGAAACCTTCGAGACCAGCTTCCCTTACAGCACTACTTCCGACAGGGTGGACTGAGTGCTATATGGAAATTAGCTTGTCATCTCCCGTCAGTCAACCATCATACACTGGAGGAGGTTCAATATGCTTTTGAGTATTTTTAAAATGGCTTTAGCATATTGGGAGTCCTACTTTTAAAAACTCATTTGTATATTTCAAGATAAATCATAGACCTGCCCCTAATATTGGCAAAGCCCGGGGAAAGAATGCAAATAAAAACTCACCAACAAAATATGTGAACATTTCAAATTATAAATCAGACACTAAAGGATACTAAAAATAAAATAACAAAGAAAAGAGGAAGGGGTACAAGGTTAGAGAGAAGAATGGTGGAGAGAGAAGGGAAAGAGGGTGAAATGGGTGGGCCAGGAGGAGAACTCAGTGGTACTAGAGAAGCGATCTCTAGTGAAGGAAGGAAGGGAGGGAGACGGGGGGGGGGAAGGAAGGAGGGAGGGGGAAGGAAGGAAGGAGGGGGAAGGAAAAAGGAAAAGAAAAGAGGCTTTCATTATAGCCTAGAAGGGTCAGGTTAAAATTTAGAATTCTTGTCCCTCGGAAGAACAGTCTGGAACATATCTGCTCTTTCTACCTCTGGCTCTGTGATATGTCTCAAAAGATCTCAGAGAGTCTTAAGGACAGCCAATGTCCACTCACATGCCACAGAAACAGCAATATCTCGGTCATCCTTTGTCCCTGGAAGGATCCACTAATGGAACTCTGACCTCAGGAAAATAAACAGGGGGGAGGCTCTACAGGCTCTGAGTGCAGGTCCAGGAATATTTTGGGATGGAATTTTGAGGTCCAATAATGTAATCTAGTAGTGGAAGTTCTCTTTACTGTGTGATTCCTCACTCAGAGGGTCATGAGGACCCTCTAAAACAGGATCCTCTCTTGCCCAAAGCAGTCCAGTGTAAGCCAGTGTCTCAAAAGCTGAAGATCAACTACAACATATTCTCAATCTGGGCCTGGTGGTGGGTACCTGTTATGTCAGAAATTGAAGGGTCAAAGAAGAAGAATAGTAAGTTGAAGGCCAGCTTACATAGTGTACTTCTGAAGAATATGTGATAAATTGTTCTCATGCCCCATATTCCAGACCAAAAGCAGTGAGGTCACACATGTTTCCCTAAGGAAACAAACCAGAGCCTTGTTCTGCTCTCTCCCAGATTCATGAACACAGAATTAAGTGATGGGAACGATCCCTGCCACAGTCTGTAATGCCAATGGCAGTGACGTGCAAGCAATATAACACAGACTCATACCGCAATCATCTTATACATGAGGAATAACTTATATGAGGCGCAGGCAGCCGTTTAAGAGGGTCACCACAGGAGACAGTTGTTCCCTACAAAGATTGATGAGGATTTGTTGATAAAATAATGATTCACAAGACATACATGCTGAGAGGTGATTAAGGGGACTCTGGGCAACCTGGAAGTAACAGCGGTGAAACCCTTGCTGTCCTTAATTCTAGAAGGGCAGGGATGAAATGGTCACTAAAGCCTGTTACAGAGAGGAAGGCCCTCTGCAAGGAACTTTGGTTGATAGGCCAAAGTTCAGTCTGATGTAAGCTCACAAGAATCTCCTGCAAACAGTGAAGGGGGTAGGGTTCCTTTCAAGTGGGAAGGGCACCTGGAAGATGGAGTTTAGTTTTCAGTTCTGTCCCCAGGGAACTGTCCCCAGGTGGTTATAGATTTAGCAAAATCAAAGCCTGCTGTTAGACATAAAAGATGGCAGATCTGTTGAAAGGTAGCTAAGGGGGATTGCCCATCTACCAGCTTTAGTGGGATAATTTCTGCATCATGGCCGCAGGCAGCATGGTGGGACCCTGAAGGGAGAGGCAGACCCTTCAGTTCTCAAGAGCTACATCAGCAGAGAGACCTCACTGAGGGGCAAGATGGTGTCCTGAAGAGTGATGGCCCTCAGTTCCAGAGAACAAAGGGGACTTACGGGTTTTGCAGAGAAGGGATGGGAAATCACGACATGGGGTCTAGCTTATGTGTCAGCAATTATCAGCCAGGAAGGCACTAGAGAAAAGCAAAGTTCTAAGTTGGGCCTGGGTGTCATAGGTGAGGCTGGGTTTGCAAATGCAAGGCAGAAGGAGATTACAGAGCCACAGCCGTCTTGCTTATGCACTGTCCTGACAGGACGTAGGGGAAGGTGACCTGTGCCCTGACTCGGGGGTAGTAGGGCAGGATGCGAGGATCTGTGACCTAACAGCTGTTTCGTTTGCCAACGATTGTGTTTAAAGTCAGTTCCCAGGCCGAAGTCCCATTAGCAGTGTCTCAGTTATCTCCACCCATTTCCCCACACACATCTTTGCTTTCTAACTACACGTTCATTTCTCTGCAGTCCTCAAGAAAGCACATAGGTAGGAAAGGCAGTGGTGGCAATGTTACAAGTGGACAGAAAACCACTGAGACACTTGTCCCATTTACTACTGTGTCCCTTGTCTCAGACCCCACAAATTAGACCTTGTGGGTTGTTCAGGAGAGCAAATGGGTTTCCAAAAGCAAGGACTAGATAAATGTAGGATGGAAGAGAAAGGGCCCTTGGTTTATTCTGTGTGAAGGAGCTCTCTGAGTGTCTGAGACAGGCAGAGTCTATGTCCTCCATGGGGTGGGGGTAGGGATCGAATGTCACTTTTACAAACACTAAGCCATAGTTTTAAGAAAAGCAAAACAAAGCGAGCAGCGGCTTACCTGTCTGGCTTCCTTCTTACAGATCATTTCTCTCTCTTATTTCTTCTCTGCTTCCCACTGATTCAGATGTGTCTGACACAGGTAACGTTCTACCACCCTTCGTAGGAGTCTAAACTGTTCATAGACCCATCTGGCTGGCTGCCAGCTCTGCCTCCCCTCTTCCCTTTCTAGATCAGGCAGGCTGCATGGGAGGATGATCCTGAGAAAGGCTTCAAGGCAGTCTGCATCCCAACCCACGCTGGGGTGCATCATTACTGGGTTCTCACGTAGCCAGGCTCCTTGTTCTTTGTTAAGTTCAGCCCCAAGCAGCCTAGAAGGGCAGAAGAGCCCCCAGAGGAGCTGTGCTCATCCTCAGCGGTGCGGGCTCTGGGTACACTCAGTCTTACCTTTGAGGTCAGGACATGAATAGCTCACCGGAAGACAGCCACCTTTGACCTTGACTCTGAGGGGAGCAACTAGAACACTCACTCACATGGAATGCCTTCCATTCCAAACAAGACTTATGTGGAACTACATTAAAAAAAAAAAAAAAAAAAAACTTTCCTGTTTTTCTCGCTCTATTTTAACTTCCGTTCCTTAATAATTCTTTCTAAACATTCTTAGTACTAAACATTCTTAGTACAGCCTAGTACCTCTTGGTTCAGAACTCACTAACTCATCACTGCATTGAAAATGAGATTCCCCATTCTCAGTGTGGCGAGCAAGTGTTTTATGGTAGATTTGAGGGTCCCCTTACATCTCTGCTGATATGAAACCCCACCAGAGTGACCTGTACATGAGCTTAGCTGATGGAAGCAGAAGGGTGACAGCTATTTGTCACTAGTGTCCCTTGGCAGCCTTTCTGCCATATAACACATGCACATGCTACACCCTCCAAAACGACATCATTTTCTGTATCAGATCAGAGCTCCTGGTCCCCAGTCTCAGGTCATTTCCCAGTTTATGTATTTTCTCTGTGTGTTTTCATGGTGTGATTGTGTCAACACAGATCTGGGAATCTTCCGGCGGGCTGCGATGGTGTTCTACACGGACTGTATCCAGCAATGCAGCAGACCTCTGTATATGGTACGTGCATGTTCCTGTGTTCCTTGGCCATCTCCCAGAAAATGGAGAGACAGCGGGAGGGCCAGGCTTGGGGCAGTGACTCAAACCTCCAGAACTCCAAAGGACCAGATGGCCTGAGGTGGCTGCCTTCCAGTCAGTGGGGAATCATATTGCTTACTCTTTTGAAAAAGGAAGATTTTTATAAGTGCTCCTATTTTTATAAATTAAACACTTTCTAGTCTGTAAAGAAGATAAAGGAAATATATATAAACACACACATACCTCATACTTTTTACACAGCATATATGTTTTAGTCTTATTTTCCTTTTTGAGAACTTTGCCGATGGCCACGATAACTATATTATGCCTGTCTCTTCCTCTCCCTTCCCAAAATCATGACCTCTTCAATTATTATTGTTACATATATATGTATAGCTATATACATAGGTACACATGAATATGCAACCTACCAAGGCTATTTAACATTGCCATATGTACACGTGTCCATGACTGACCATTTGGGATTAGAATACTAAAATGGAAGCTCCTCCCTGGAGGAAACTGATTCTTCTTAAGTAGTCACTGACCACCTGTGGCTCTTCATCTAAGATGGAATTTACCCTATCCATGACGGATGTCACCTGGAATACTCTAAATGTTTAAATGAGTACTATGAGGGGAACTGAGGCAGAAGGCCTTTATAGAGTATCCAAAACAGATGCCGTCGTGAAAATGAAATTTCACACTATTAATAACTCCACCAAGACAGCAGGTGTGAACTGGCATGGTTCTGAGCAGACCACTTCTTCTGATCACTTTCGTTGATGTACTAGTTTATTTCCTGTCGCTGTGATCAAACACTTAGACCAAAAGCCACCTGTGTAGGAAAGGGTTAATTTGCCCCACACTCTCAATCACAGTCAGTCACTGAATGAAGTAGGACCTCAAGGCAGGAACTGAAGCAGAGACTATGGAGGAGTGCTGCTCACTGGCTTGCTCTCCATGGCTTGCCCAGCTTGTTTTTGTATACAGCCCAGGACCACCAAGCCCAGGGGTGGCACCACCCACAGTGTACTGGATTGTCCCACATCTATCAATAATCAAGAAAATGTCCCCACAGACTTCCAGTTATGGAGTCATTTTCTCAGGTAACACTCCCTCTTCCCAGATGACCCAAGCTTGTGCCAAGTTGATAAAAAACAAACAAACAAACAAAACTACCCAGCACAATTGGGAACTGTCACTTTCTACACTGTCACCTCTACATTTTTATAGCAGAAACATTATTAAACTCTAGTCGTTGTTTGATGATTGCAGTGTTCCTTTAACATTCTCCCCTGTAGTCCTCATATCACCCATTTCTCTACTAAGCCTAAGAGACTGGGGTTCCAGCCCTGCCTTGGGTTCCTGGCCATTGACCTTGGAAAGTAACCAGTTGAAAGATTACTTACATCACCTGCATCCTCAGCCCTGGCTTTTTATATGGTTCTGCGCTCAGATCAGATGCTGTATTCTTTCCTGGCACACAAGAATTCAGTAAGAGCCCAATTAATAATCACATAATCAGAAGGATTTCCACATCAAGAAATATGGAGATTTGGGCCTTACAAGCTTGGGCAGGAAAATTAGAGAGCCTTGAAGCAGGGGGTTTTCTTTAGGTGAGAATTATAAAGTCCATCAGGACCTCTGAGTGTTTTGTGAGTTGTGCATGCCTGGGCCGTAAGCCAGGTAGGGCAATCAATGTCTAAAGTGTAGAACAATTTTATCTTTACAGCAAAACTGAGCAAAAGGTAAGAGATTCTCCACAGGCTCGGGGCTCCTACACATGCATAGCTGTCTCAGGCTGCAACATGAAGCAGCCTCAGAACCTACCATCAGCCTGTGGGTCACACAGAACTGACCCCCTGTTTGGGTTTTGTCAAACATTTAATGACAGACTTCAAAGCATACCTAACATCACACAGAACAACCTGGCTAGTCTAACACCCCTTTGTGCCCTGCCTGTTCACTTCTCTTTCCTTTGGTCACTGACAACTGATCTGCCTCTACAAGGTTACCATCTTGTTCTGCTTTTCTCAGTGTGTCATGTGACTGGATTTGAGTCACGTGACATTTTCTCAGCCTCATCTCTTTCATTTAGCAATAAGTCCTCCATGTTGTTCCCCTGACAGACTACCATTTATTTACCTGTGACCCTACAGAAGGATGCTTGTTACCTCCAGTTTTGAATAATTACAAATAAAGCTGTAGTGATACAGTAATCATGGGCAGGGTTGGGGTTTTTTTTTTTTTTTTAGACCTACATTTTCAACAAATTTGGATGCATATCATAGAGAGAGATTGCTTGATCACATGGTAAGCAGGTAGTTTTTTGTGAGAAACAAAATAAAACACCAAATTGCCCCCAAAGTGGCAGAGCCCGTCCATATTCCCATACACACCCTTTTTGGTAAACAAAATGTTCTGGCAGCTCCATATCCTCACCAGCATCTGGCAGCAGGGTTTTAGATTCTCACTTAGTCCAGTAAGTGGATAAACTTTTTTCATTGTTTTTCGACAGGGTCTCCCTGTGTAGTCCTAGCTGACCTGGTACGTGCTATGTAGACAAAGCTGGCCTCAAATTCAGATTCACTTGCCTCTGCCTTGCAAGTGCTCGGATTAAAGAATTTTTTTTTTAAAAAAAAAAGACATTTTTAAAAATTGGATGGATCACTTAGGAAAGCAGAGAATCGGTAATATAGGATGATAAAAGTATAATTAAATAGAAGTTTTAAGTAGCAGCAACAGGGCAAGAATAGTTGGAGAATATAACTTTTATTCAGAGTAACCTCCACCATGTGGACATTCCTCTGAGTTTCCCAGCCCCCATTCCTTAGCTTCGGGGGTAAGACTGAGGTAAGGAGTGAAAATGAACTCTTACATTTAGTCCTGACTGCGCAGTCAGGGCCACGGTAGTGGAATAACAGTGGAATGCTAGTTACTGAGTAACAAGTACCTGTCACCAGCCTCCTGCAGAGAGGTGGGTCCAGCTGCTCAGCTCCACTAACCGCTGTGGGGACAGCCACAGCCTGCTTTGCTGAGTTACACACAGCAAAGTCAGGTCTTGCTGTTCAGCCTGGCTGAGGGTCGGAACAAACTCCAGTCTTTCAACAAGGCCTTTGTGTTCCCACAGGTGATAATTACTCACGAGGACAGCAACCTCTCTCTAATACTCTCCTTTCTCTTTTCCAGGACAGGATGGTGTTGCTCATTGTGGGAAATCTGGTTAACTGGTCCTTGTAAGTGGAATTACAGGAGATAATGTTTTTTATCATTATTGATATCTGTGATGTGCAGTTTAATGGGTTTTCTTGCTGTCATTTTACGAGGAAATCTGAAGTTAAGGAGAGAGCTAAACTGCCTGTCCCAGAGACTTGATAAAAAGGCATCCTCCCACAAACAAAGAAATAAACAAACAAAAAAACAGTAGTAAACACTAGGAGGTTGGAGAGATGGTTCAGTTGGCAAAGGCATGCTCTATAAAGCCTGACAACATGAGTTCTGTCCCCAGAGCCTACACTGTGGAAGGCAAGAACCAACCCACAAGTTGTCTCTGACCTACACATGCATGCGCATACGCACGCACGCGCACACACACACACACCACGCTGTGACATGTTCATATATACAAATAGATAGCTAAATAAAATATTTTAATTAACTAACAGCACTAGGAAGCACATTTTTCTGATAGGTGATGCATTGATAGAATTTGCTCAACAATAAAAATACCTATGTGGACAAATTGATTGGATGGATGGATGGATGGATGGATGGAGAGAAAGAAAGGAAGGAAAGGAAGGAAGGGAGGGAAAGAGAAAAGGAGGGAGGGAGGGATTATGTCTATGAGGGTAAAACTGCAACATAATTTTAAATTATCTTGTAGAACTTTGCATATGACTGTTGAGGAGACATTAGTTTGTATAAAGTTCTTCCTTCCTTTGTGTGTGTGTGTGTGTGTGACTTTACTCTTTCTCTCTTTCTCGCTCTCTTTCTGTTCCAGCTGTATCGTTCTCCTGCAGTTTGTCCCCTTCCATCCCCTTGTCCTTCCTTCCCCAGGTGAGCATGGACCAGGGATACATCAGGTGAAATGATCTTATGCAACCCATTCACACTTCCAACACATGATGCGCTCCCTTGATACCTCAAAAACTTAGCGACTTAGCTAGTTTTATTTATGGCTCTCAACTAATAGGCTTCTCCAGCTCTGTGACATTTGTTAGAAAAAAGACTCCCTGTTCCTGATTTACATAAGGACACCATCTCCCCACATGACAAAGTGAACGGCCTCACTTTTCTTACACGGCTCTGTAGGATGCCAGGTCCAGTATGGAGGTGTAAAGTTTGATGACCCATAATTTTGTGTTTCCCTGGCAATTCTCTTTCTCTCCCTCTCCTCTCCCTCTCCCCCTCTCAGTTTTTCCATATAGGCACAGAGTATTGAACATGAATGTTATTTTAAAAGACTCACCCTCAGATGGGGTCTCCTGTAGCCCAGGCTAACCTTCTGCCACCTCCTGACTGCTGAAGTTATAGATGTGTGCAACTGTGCCTGGCTCGCCTCTGTTCTTTTCTTTCTTTAGTGCTGTGGATGAAACACAGGGCCTCCAGCTAAGCAAGATCTCTCCCTCTGAGATGCAGTCTAGTCCAAGTCCATGCTTATCTACTCACTCAAATCTTAATTCTCTCTATCAGAACACACATGCAAACATGTGTTTACAGAGGCAGCAGTCTACGACCAATCGTCAGTATTTACAGACCCCGTGTTTGTAAATGTTAGCATGTACTTACTGGTCATTATTCATTTGTGTCTTTCCCCAAAAGGATCATTCCCATATGGCTCTTAAGAAAACCTATGTGTGTGTGTGTGTGTGTGTGTGTGTGTGTGTGTGTGTGTGTGAGAGAGAGAGAGAGAGAGAGAGACAGAGACAGAGACAGAGACAGAGACAGAGAGGGGAGTCAGAGCAAGAGCAGAACAATATGTGTATCAAATTGCCAATTGTTGAATCTGAGAAAAGCCCATCCAAGATTTTTTAGTGAGCTGAGGGTTTCAACATCTGGAAGGATGGCATTTCATACATAATCTAGAACACAGTCAGTTGGACTATAAAATTCAAGGCCATTAATAACAGCTTTGCACTTGAAATACTTAGGAATAAATTTTGAGAGACATGAGATATCTTTCTTCTGAAAATTTCATTGCCTTATTAGGACACATAAAAGAAAATTTACCTCACTGAAGAGAGGTGCCAGGGTCTGGGCTGGAAGACAGGTAACTGGTCTCCAGTTAATGTGTGAGTTTAAATTAGAGCCAGAGTGAGAACAGGCCTTTATTTCAAAGTGTATGTGCTTAGGCAAAAAAAAAAAAAAAAAAAAAAAAGTTTCCATGGTTTCTGAAAAGCAAGGTTAAGAGAAGAAGGAAGGGTCAAGGATGTAGTAACTATTCCAACATTATCTAATAAAATATTCTAGAATTATATAAATGCTCAGTATTATATAGCCCTAATAGAAACTATAAACATGTATACATTGTGAAATTGAAATGCAGTCAGTGTGTCTTAGAAACTTACTTTTCAATTTTTATTTCGTTTTAATTAATTTAAATTTAGATAGCCATATGCGTTGCCACTTGAGTTGGCATAGGCTAACCCAATCAGGCAATCAAATATATTTTTTAAAAAAACTATTTCAAAACATAATAAAATAGAGGCAAGCGCTGATACAAAATTAAAAATATAAACTAGCGAGTCAAAGTGGAAAGAATGGAAGCAGATGTATTGGTTACACACTATAAGATACTTTGGATACTAAGGCAGGAGGATCCCAAGTTCAAAACCAGTCTGGCCATCTAATCAAGATCCTTTCTCAGAATAAAATATAAATGACTCAATCCCCAGTGCAGTCAAAGAAAGTAGAAAGAAGACAACAAAAATCCTGACAAAACACTGTCAATTTAGATTTCATTACATTTAAATTTTATTAACATGTGAATAGTTTAGTGTGGTATCTCAATACATGGATACAGCATACACAATCAACCCCACCTTTCTTTCATCCATCCCTCCATTTCCAAATGTCTATTCATCACTATACTTCATTCAGGTTTGATGTTTGCTTCCCTGGCAGCTAATGACCTCGACAACTCTGTCATATTTATTAACTGTCTGTATACAGTCTTTTGAAAAGAACCTATTCAGATCATCCGCTGTGTGTGTGCAAATGTATGTGTGTGCAGGTGTGTGTTTGTGTGTGTGTGCACCCACACGCAGGTTCATATACCAGGGACCTCCCTCTGGAAATCTGGGGGTCTTTCTCTCCACTTATTTTTCAGGAAAATGTCCCACATTGAACTCGGAGCTTAGTATTTTGATGAGACAGCCTGGCCAATGAGGTGCCAGGATCTCCCTGTCTCTGTTCTGGAGTTAATGGTGTGCTCTGCCACACCTGGGGATTAGAACTCAGGTCCTCATGCTTGTGCAGCAAGCACTTTACCCTCAGAGCCAGACCTCCATTCCTCAGCTGCCCATTTTTAAGTTGTATTACTTGGTTTTTGTGTGATTGTTTTGTGAATTCTTTCTCTTTTGGATAATGTTTTGTTTTCTTTGCTGTTGATGCAATAAATCCAATGACAAAAAGCAGGAAAAGGTTTCTTTCAGAACACAGTTGTCCATCACGAAGGGAAGGTCATAACAGGAACTAAAGGTGGGAACCTGGAGGCAGGAACTGAAGCAGCTGCATGGAGGAGCACTGCTTACTAGCTTACTTAGCCTGCTTTCTTATACAACCCAGGACCATTTGCCTAGGGGAATGATACCACCCACAGTGGGCTGGGCCCTTTCACAAGAACTGATCAATAAAATGCCCTACAGACTTGTCTGCAGGCCAACCCGATGGAATCTTTTTTTCTCAATTGAAGTTCCTTTTCCCAGATGGCCTTATCTTATGTCAAGATGACAAAAACAAACAACAACAACAACAAAAAACTATCCAGGACAGATTTTAGCCCAAAGTAATCAGTCCAGAATTGTTGACAACCATTTTCTCCTCTTCACTCTGTGAACTGCATGCTATGTAGAAGCTCTTTAGTTTGATAAAATTCTTCTTGACAATTTTGTTTGTTTCCTAGAGTCAACAATTTTTACTTGTTTTCTACTGTTGTTTGGTTTTGTGTTATTCTGTGTTATTTTTTTTTTTTCTTTTTGAGACAGGGTCTTGCTATCTAATCCTGACTTACCTGGTCCTCACTATGTAGTCCAGGATAGCCTCAAACTCATGGCAATCCTCCTGCCTCAGCTTCCAAAGTGCTGAGATTACCAGTATGTACCATTCATCACACTGTACGTTTTTAAAGTATATTTATTTTTTAAAAGAAAAAAAAATCTTTCAAATAAGGAGATGAAGAAGAGTTACAGCCAGGTATGTGACATGGGCCTTTAATCCCAGCACTTGAGAGGCAGAGGCCAGCCTGGCTACAGAGCAAGTTCTAGGCCAGCCAGGGATACACATGGAAACCCTGTCTTAAGATGGAGGGGTTACGAATATTTTGTTATACTAATAGAAGTTTGAAACAAACTTAAAGTTAACCTTCATACAGAGTAAACTTGGGAACTAAATTAAATATAGAAAGCTGGCGTAAACTTGCAATGCCTTTCAAGCCAGTTACTGTGGTAATCCTACCTGCAGTTATCTAGTCTGATGAACTAATAATCTCTTTTCCCCCAAAGATTCATTTATTTTATATATGTGAGTACACTGTCACTGTCTTCAGACACACCAAAAGAGGGCATCAGAAACCATTACAGATGGTTGTGAGCCACCATGTGGTTGCTGGGATTTGAACTTGGGATCTCTGGAAGCGTAGTCAGTACTCAACTGCTGAGCCATCTCTCCAGCCCCTGAACTAATAACCTTAAATGTAAACAAATGAAGTACATCCCAGGGGTTCACTTATTCCTGACAGTGCTGCTTATAATCATGAAAAACTAACGGATTCTGGGAAAACCATTTCACCCAGAGAGGAAAGATGGCTCCTCACTTCACAGTGCATTCACCTAAAAGAACTTTGTGAAGTCACTAGAAGTGAATGTTCTAGCAAAGCTGAAATAAATTAAAAGTTTTATTATTCATTAAGTTGTATAATTGTCACTCAGCATCTAAAGACATTTCAGTTAGCAGAGGACCACGTGTACACGGTGGTCCCAAAAGATGATATAGCCAAACGGCATGGTGGTCATCTTGGCTTGAGTAAATGCATTCTAGATGTTTACACAATGCCAAACGCACCTACTGCGCCTCGCATGCCTGTGTTTTAAAAGTGTGTTTTCGGTGAACTCCCCAGCAGTGGTTAAGGATCCACTCATGGTACCCGCTTTTACCTGATCCCAACACCCTATCCTACGTCCACAGTGCCCTCTTTGGATTGATCTACCGGCCCAGGGACTTTGCCTCCTACATGCTGGGCATCTTCATCTGCAACCTACTGCTGTATTTGGCTTTCTACATCATCATGAAGGTGAGCACGCGTGAGGAGCTGGCCACGCCAGGGGGCCTGCCCGCAGCTGGGGCTCCAGCCTCAGTGCTCTGCATCTCTCCACAGCTTCGAAGCTCTGAGAAGGTCCTCCCGCTACCAGTCTTCTGCATCGTGGCCACTGCCGTGGTGTGGGCTGCGGCCCTGTACTTTTTCTTCCAGAACCTCAGCAGCTGGGAGGTAAGCGGCCTGTTCATTTCATTTCTCCTCCTCTTCTTCCTCTCTCTCTCTCCCCCTCCCCCCTCCCCTCCCCCTCCCTTCCCCCTCCCCTCCCCCTCCCCCTCCCCCTCTCTCCCTAGCAGTTCGTGCTCCATCGTGCCCTTTGTACCTTCCTCCCTCTCTTGCTTTTTGCTTTGTTTTCCTCATTATCTAAATTCACAGCTTCTCCAGAAGAGAGAAGGCTTAACAGGCACACTTAAATAGCAGGCAAGTGACATTACTGAGGTAATACTACATGAACTGGAAAGCCCTGTAGATACTGCAAACACGATCTTCATTAGTCTCTTACAGTCTGTTTGCAGAAGATATTTAACATTTGATTAGCAATATTGACAAAGTCTTTCTCATCAAAACCGATATCCATCAAATGCAGGGGTGGGGCAGGGCACGGGACTACTATATCTGTCTTGTTGTAGACAGGAAAGCTGAGGTCTCAGAAACCAGTGCTGTATCTGAAGCACATGAGTGTTAGGCGCTATAAGAACCTCGCCCCAAGATGGCGATGGCCACCCGAGGGCCAAGTGATAAACAAGTCCTTATTAGGTGTGAAGGCTGTGCTTCAAGATGGCCTGATCTTACGCAAGTGTCACGAGCCTATGGAGAGATGATACGTGAGTTCATGGGCTCCTGGCAGGGTTTATAAGCTGCGCCCGGGAAGGGATGGGGGCTCACCATCTTGACTACCAACTGCTAAGCATCCTGAGTAAACTGCTGTGAGAAGGTTGTTCCGTGTCTTAATTCCTGCTGGTCAGGGTTGGCGCGGCACACATGAGTAAAGTCTCAGTTCTACCACAGCATCAGCACATTTGATTTTAGAACCCACATTTGATTTGTATGACCCCAGAAAGAAAACTTGTGAGCAGCCATCTTGTTTCTCCTTGAACTGGCGGTATTTCCCAGCCATTAGCCTACCCTCTGTGGCTATAGAGTGGCTAGTCTGGACATTTCCTAGAGCAGTGGTTCTCAACCTTCCTAACGATACAACCCTTTAACACAGTTCCTCATGATGTGGTGACCCCCAGCCATAAAATTACCTTGTTGCTACTTCATAACTGTAATTTTGCTAGTTATGAATTGTGATGTCCATAGCTGGTATGAAAGCTATCTGATATGTGACCCCCTCATCCCCAAAAAAGCCTTGACTAGCAGGTTGAAGACCATTGTCCTAGAGGTAGCTCCACATACCATGTGCCCTCTGAGTCAGGCTTTATCTGTGCAGTGTACAGCATAATAGTGGCTAGATCCTCCATGGTGTGGCCTGCATCAGCATGTATTCTAATTACTGAAATGTTTTCCACTGTGGGGCACAGTGTGTGCAACAGTCCATTCATCTCTTGGTGGACATTTGAGTTGTCTCTACTCCGGGGCTATTGTAAACCGCATTGTTATACTCTACTGTATACACAATCCTTGAAAGCTGCTTCTTCAAAACCAAACCCTGAAATAGTTGAGCCATGGGAGGCTTGCTTACATCTGCCCCCACTTTCCCCGCAGGGAACCCCGGCGGAATCCCGGGAGAAGAACCGAGAGTGTGTCCTGCTCGATTTCTTTGATGACCATGACATCTGGCACTTCCTGTCCGCTACTGCCCTGTTTTTCTCGTTCCTGGTGAGTCAGCTGCGTCTTCCCCCATCTGAAGGCTCACGGTTCCCCTCTGCTCATCCTCACGCCTCTCTATTCCTTTTGGTTATTCTCCACGGTTCTTCATCGCAAGTCAGTGTACTGATCATCTTCATCTCCGTGTGTGTGTGTGTGTGTGTGTGTGTGTGTGTGTGTGTGTGTGTGTGTGTGTTTACTGTGACTTTGTGTGATATCATAACTTTCATTTTCCCCTACTTGTCAATATTTGTACACACAGAGTGACAAGACTATTTTCCTTAGTGCCCTTGGATGGAATTGGTTATTTGGTTAATTGGTTATTTCCACAATGCCCTTGGATGGAATTGGTTATTGGGTTCAAATGCTCAGAATCCCCCCAGAAACCACTTAAGGCAGATTCACTAATTCTCATCCATAGACTTCCTTCTCATGATAGAATCTCTTCTTTCCCTTCCTCTAGTCTCACTGTGTATTTTGTGAAGATTAAGTTCCTAGATAAGCTCAGAGACGCCACCTAATACGCACACTACAAACCCACCGTCCCTGGGGTTTGCTTGTGTCCCTTCTCAGAATCCATGAGTAGGTAAGGTATGCTTGCATAAGATGACCACCGTCAGCATTTAGTCCTTCCTCTCCTCCTAATTAAATGTCTGTGGTACCTGAACACAGGCTGGCATGATAACTGGATTGCCACTGCAGATGGCTTCAAGCCCTCTGAGGTCAGCCCTGCAATCACAAAAGTAAAGCAGGGCTTCCCTCTAGTGGCCAGTGTGGGAAGTTCAGCCACTCTCTCTGACACTTGGACTTTCCTGATAAGGGGGACAAAAGATAACAAAATGGAGTTAGTGGTTCTGTGTGGGGCGGGAACTGAAGCAGAACAGAAATGGTTCCCTCTTCTGTCTCTCTCCTTCTCATCTTCCTCCTCCTCCTCCTCCTCCTCCTCCTCCTCCTCCTCCTCCTCCTCATCGTCCTCCTTCTACTTCTTCTTTCTTCCTTACTTCCTTTTTAAATGTTTATTCTTTACATAAATGACATCTCAGCTACAGTTCCCCCTTCTCCCACTCCTCCCAGTCACTTCCATCCTCCCTCCTCCTCTAGATCCACCCTTTCCCTATCCCCGACCCCTCAAAGAAGAGCAGGCCTTCCAGGGATATTATATATTATATAACTGAACGTGGAATAATAAGTTACACAAGACTAGGCACAAACCTTCATATCAAGGTCAGATTATGTGACACGTAGGAAGAAAAGGGTCCCAAGAGCACAAAAGAGTCAGAGATACCCACTCTCTTGTTAGTGAGCCTACAGGAACCATAACATATATGCCGAGGGTCTAGCTCAGATCCGCACAGGGTCTGTCTGTGATTGTCGCTAGTGTCTGTGAGCTCCTATGAACCTTACTTAGTTGATTCCGTGGGTCATGTTTTTGTGGAGTCCTCAACCCCCATGGCTCCTAAAAGCCTTCCTCCTTCTCTTCTTCTACAGTGATTGCTGTGCTCCGTTTCCCTTGGTCACCATCTAAGCAATGACTACCCAGGCCACCTCACCAAGTATTTTGCCATTCTCTGCCCCAAGCTCCCAATACCTACTACCTAGTTTAATTTTAACCCTCACAATACGACTGTGAAATATACTGTATTCTACCTCACATGCCTTCTTCCTGTTTGAGATCCTTTCATGAATGGGAGCTCCAGGGCAGAGGGTAGGTGCTGCTCCCACCCCCAGCCAAGTCTCTGGCATCAAGAATAGCATGGGAGAACACTCTTCATGGGTATTTGAGTAACTTGATAAATGAACTATACTTTCGTAACGGCAAACCCGGGTTCAAAACAGGGCAGTGAGGATCACTGCTAAAAACATGAGACCAACTTAGGAGATATGTGGTTTTCAGTCTGTGGGAGACATGAAGAGAAATCAGGGACTTAGTGTGGCCAGGACTTATGTTCCCTTCCCATCTCCAACTCTCTCACTCCAGGTGTTGTTGACTCTGGATGACGACCTGGATGTGGTCCGCAGAGACCAGATCCCTGTCTTCTGAGCCCCCAGCATCACAGGGAGAAGAAGGAGCAATCCACCTTGGTGCTGTTTTGTGGAAACATGGTGAATGCAGAAGCTTGACCACTGCCAGATGCTCCACCTGCTTCAGGGGAGTCAATGGTGTCTGCATTCACACAGGAAGAGCTTGGGGCTGAGCTAAACCTCAAGAAGAATGGTAGAAGGGAAGGCCTGTTGTGCACAGAGACAGAGCCAGGAGGCTCAAGAACCTCTGTTTGCAAGAACCTCTGTTATCTAGACACAAATTGCATTGGGCCAGCTTACCTGCCTGGCCCCTCCCATCCTCACTGAGATTGGCCAGAGAAACCGGCTACTCAGACCTCCCACCTAGAACCTTGTGTGTGGCCATTTCCACACCTCTGAGACACCTGCTGCTCTAGAAGGCCAAAGCACTATCTCATTCTCCCCTGGCTCTCAGAGGACCAGATTCCTCAGAATATGGTGCAGAAATGGGACCAAGTTCCCACCCAACTGGGGACAGACATTCTAGTTACTCAAGCTATGTCACCTTTTAGCTTGAATTCCTGGCACTGCCGGCAATGCTCTGAATGGGACTTTGACACACACACTTCTGAATAGATCACCTTTGTTGGACCCACGGCCTGGGTGATCACCTATTTCTTCATGTCTTCATCTCACCATTGGATGTTGACTCTGCACTCTGATGCTGCCTTCTTAGAAGGTCCCTCTTTCTCCATAGACTTCTAACGGCTCCAAGATGGACACAAATGGAGAAATGCTTTCTTTCTACAGCAGGAGAAATGATGGACGGTGCTTAGTGGCTGAGCATCAGACAGGCAGCATTCACCTTAATGACTCGGGATCCTGGAGCAAATTCAACAAACCAACCATGCTTGATGGCCCCCAGACACACCGGTCAATTTGTGCCTATACAGCCTTTTCGTGGAATAAGTGTTCCCCAGCACCATTACCCTGGTGTCCTCCACAACTGAGCCTGTCACTTATGTCACAGGTTCCAGACTACCTGTTTGAAGTTCTCAGCAGTAACTTAGGATGGACACATGCTCCTCCCACTACCACCAGAGGTCACAGCTAATCCAGTCACCTCTTACTGTATCCCATTCTCACTCTGTCCCCAGGAGGATGTAAAAAAAAGCGCAGTGTTCTAGCTTTCTTCTCTCATGTCATCTGGCAAACCCTATGAGAAACTCCATTTGGATCAGGCTTCCTGGTTGTGTGTGGTATGATGCCATCAGAAAATAGACACACAAGTGTGTGCACACATGCCTACTTGCTTGTGAAATTGACGTCATCCTCACCCAATGCTTTCTTGAACGTTTAGTAAGGAAATGGATCAGGCATTCCTCTTTAAAAAAAAAAAAAAAAACTATCATTCTTTCTCTCAGATATCTGTGTTCAACCGTGTGCTTTAGAAGTCTGAACAGCAAGCTTTTTCTGGTTTTAAAAATGTAAAGATAGTTTCCATGAAGAATTTTATGCAGTCTTTCTTTCCAAAATGGTCTCATGTTCACAATTTCTGTTATTCTTCGTTATTTCAAAACTTGTTGCCCTCTGTGGGTCATGCGAAGGCTATCAATCAGAGGGTTGTCCTAGTCAAACATCTTTTTTTTAAAAAGTTCCAAACAAGTGAGGTTTGGTGGTTCATGCCCTTAATCCCAGCACAGGCAGAGGGAGGTGGGTCTATGAGTTCAAGTCCCATCTGGTCTACAGAGTGAGCTCCAGGCCAATGAGACCGGTCTCAAAACAAAACAAACAAGTAACAGAGAAAACATTCAAATCTGGTTACTTATGGCTGACGTGAGCTGATTCTTTCAAATTGGTCCCCCTGGTTTTATATCCTAAATGGACCCAATAATGAAAATGTGTACAGCCATGTCCATCCACACAGTCCTGTGGCTGAGCAGATTAATATAAAGATACACTTATCTGTCTTGGAAGTTTGTTTGGGGGCAGAGAGTCGATAAAAATGGGAAAAGTGAAAGGGACCCATGGGGAGGGAAGAAGGGAGGGTGACTGTGCTTCTGTGTCCCTGTGCTCTGTTGTGTCCTGTCTTGTAATGTCACATGTCCTGATCATTTCTGTTCTTTGTAGCAGGCTAAAAAACCCCAGACCAAACCTGCTTTTAAAAAATAGACCTTCCAAGTCACATGTTGCTGGTTGTTTCTACTGCACAGATCTTGTGGCTGGAGGTCATTGTGCTTCATCTGGGACATTAGTGTGAGTGCTGGGGCAGAGGAAGGCCACAGGGAAGGAGCCTCGGGATCTAAAACGATGCCTGTGCTGACTCTGTCATGTCTATGCCCTTTGCCTCTTAAAAGCAAAGGCAAAGCTGACTCTGAAGGGCAGTGGGCTGGTGAGAGAGAGAGAGAGAGAGAGAGAGAGAGAGAGAGAGAGAGAGAGAGAGAGAGAGAGAGAGAGAGAGAGAGGGAGACTCTTGGCTGAGGACTGTCAGAAGTTAAGAGAGCTTCTTAGTTGGAGTGGAACAGAGATGCAACACCCAGAGGAACGAGACTGAGCCTGTAAAATACGAGATCTTCTCACCTCTCACAAACCCTGGGGCAGCAGCTGCACCTGTTCACACTGGATGCCTGGGAGATTCGCCTGTTTCTATTTTAGCAGCAAGAGAAGCCAATGGAAAACTGGAGTCTATCTGGGGAAGGGACTTTCCGTGACTAAAGGCAACCCCTGAGCCAGCAACTGGGGATGAAAACAGCTGCAGCTGCTTCCCTGGTAACTCCAGGCAGCCTGCAGAATGTTCTTTGGGTTTGCAAAATGCATGTGTCAGCGAATCAAATAATACCCAAATGTTTCTCCTTCTGAGTGACAAGCACGCTGTCTGAAACCGAGGGGGAAAGGCAGCAGCTAAGAGATACCTTTGTGAAAGCCACTGTTAAGTCTAAGAGAGATCACAGAGTCAGGCTTTTAGTCTGTGAATGTCAGCCTACTGGCTGTGTGACCTCAATTAAGCTGCCGAAGCTCTGATTCTCTGTATAGCCCAGAGCTCATGGCTCACAGAATGGTAAGGGCCCAGGAATGTGTGTTATCACAACGGAGCTGGTCCTCAGGTCCCACCTTCTAACACCCACAGGGATGCTGTGGCACAGTAACAAAGCCTTCGAGTGTCCCTGTTCTGTTCTCTCAGATCCTCCCTGGTAGTCTCCATGTTTCCTGCTCTCATCTGCAGAAGACCCTGGGGTCGAGGGGTCGCTTGACCTTCAGAGGCAAGGCCAAGATTATCGCCTCTCCATTCCCTAGGCTCCCCCTTGCCATCTGCCACTGCATTTTTCTCTTAGTTCCAAGTGGAAATCTTTAATGCTTCCAAAGTTGGGGCTTAGTACAGAATCTGGCTAAAAACAGCATCAGCCATCTCCACCCATCTCAAAGGAGAGAAAGCTCCAGCAGTTTTCTCCTTTAGAGCGCCTGACACCACTGGAATCTGACGGCTGCTATGTGTAGTGTACCTTACACTCCTACCCATCAGCCCAGGGCTCCCACTAGCAGGCAAACTGGAGGCTCTGCCTATATAAAGGGAGCCTCAACCTCTCGGGTACCCAAAAAGGTCCTAGAAGGAAAGATAAGTGTCAAGTCAGCCACCATGACTCATCTCCTGGCAAAAGGAAGAAAGAACACAGAGTGCAGATGGTTTGCTTAGCCTGAAGCTGGCCAAGCCTGGCTCACCATGATTCCACATGGAAGAGAAGTAGACATATTGCTTCCTTTGCTTTCACTGTTCAGAGGAGACAAGATATATATATATATATATATATATATATATATATATATATATATATATACCAGGGCTACGTTTTAATGTCTCTTCCCTATTAAGTCACCATTGTCAACAAGGCTACGTGTTGTCTGTCGTTAACACATGAATTCAGGTAAACTTAGCAAGCACCCCAGAGCTTCCAGAGTAGAACACTAGAGTGGTGGTTTTAGTTTGGATGGCGTCTACTAATAGAGGAATCTTTAATAGTGTTTTACAAGATTAAGTCACTCATCTCAGTTGAACCAGACAACAAACGAATGCTATCCAGCAATATCTAAGTGTTGTCTTCTACGTTTATGGTGGATATTCATTTTATAAGGCTGCTCTCAACCTACTTGCAATTACTGACACTCATTACTCTAATACGCACATGCACATGTGTTACTCTGGGTCGGGGCATGGAAGAGTACATCACATAAGACTGTAGCTATACATTTTTAGCTTAGGTTGTAGAAGCTGGCTGATCACATGGAAAAGTCAAGGAAGTAAGGTTGGTTGTCATTGTTTTCAGAAAGGCAGGCAGGCTAAGTACAAAGCAGGATAGAAGTAGTTAGCTTTAAGTGACTCTCAAGTGTATTATTAGCTCTGGTTATGAGTTCCAGCAAAACTTCATCTCTTAGAATGTGAGAGATGCTTTTATAACACCCATGCGGGACAGTTTATATCCATCTGTAATTGCAGATCCAGCGAGATCAGACACCCTCTTTACACCTCTGTGGGCGGCTGTCTCAGGCACCACATGGTATCACCCTATAGACATACGTACACATTCAAAAAGGACATCCCTCACTCCTATCCTATAACCTTTGGCTTCTGTGACGTCTGTGTGACCCAAGACCCATCAGCTTCACTGGACGTAAACAATGGTTAACCACATCGGCCTAAAAGCAATACTATACTTTAGTCAGGGCTAAGCAAAGGGTGCGAGGCCCATCTCTAAGTACATCACAAAAGGGAAGAGACATCTGGTATTCAGCTTTACATATCTTGCTCTGGGTCCCTTTATGCTAAATCTTGATATTTTTTGTAAATACAACTTTCAATCCTTTAAACAAAAGGTTATCAAAGATGATTCAAAGTATCTTATTTGAAGATAATGAAGCATTATCAAGTCCCAGAAAGACTCCAACGTGCATTTTGGGAGATTTTATTGTATTGCTTATGCAAAGTTTCACAGAGCACCTGGTACCAGGCAGGCCTCTTCCATGAAGAGAGTGCATTCAGTCTTCTTTACTCTCCTTCTCAAACACAGGACAACTTGTAGACTAATCTTTTTAGGGGGTGCATTGGCCTTTATTTTCTTCCTACTGCTCTATTCACTTCACTCAATCATTGGAAAATATTTGGACTGGGCAGTGGGAAGAACCAGGGCATACCAAAGGACAAAAGACTTTTATATCCTGTGCTCTATAATCCAAAGGAGAAGACAGAGCAGAAACAAAATGTTACCATGCGTTTATTTTTTTTTGCATTAAAATTATTTTTACAGTTCAAAATTTAAATAGGATTATTGGTTCTGATCTGTGATAATTCCAGGTCCTGGATCCCATACTGTAGAGACGGGGAAGCAAACAAAGAGGCCATTCCAGCTTGTGAGACTCAGTGGAGAATGTCACCCCCAACAGCAGAGGACCTGGTTCCATCTTGTCTAGATTACATTTCCCCACACTGTGAGATCACCACTGGCAGTTTGGGCTTGTTGTTGGGGCCATTCTCTATCTTCCTCATCACTAGAAGTCCATCAATGATTTTTCCAAACACTACATGCTTTCCATCCAGCCAGTCACACTTAGAACACGTGATAAAGAACTGACAGCCATTTGTACTGGGACCACTGTTTGCCATGGAAAGCAGGCCTGGAGCCGAGTGTCTAAGTTTAAAATTTTCATCTGCAAACGGACCCCGGTAAATACTGGCAACTCCAGTACCATCGCCATTAACAAAATCTCCACCCTGAATCATAAAATCCTTTATGACTCTGTGGAAAGTGCTACCTTTGTATCCTATCAGAACGCCATCTTTTCTGAACTCTCCAGTGCAGAATTGCCTAAAGTTCTTTACCATCTTAGGCACCACATCTGCAAAGAGCTCGATCTTCATGCGACCAACTTCCTGGCCGCCAATGCTGACATCAAAGAAGACCACTGGATTGACTGGACTTGAATTTGCCACCGCCATGGCTTTGACCCAAAAGTAGAAGCCTCCTATGCATTTATTTTAAGTAAGCAAAGAGTAAAAGAGTGGTTTCATAGAATTCTTAGCATTTGTCTCAGTCACAGTTCTGTTGCTGTGAAGAGACATCACGACCAATTCTTAAATGAGAAAGCATTTAACTGGAGGCTTGTTTACAGTTTCGGAGGTTTAGTCCATCACCATCATGGCAGGAAGCATGGTAGCATGCAGGTAGGTGCTGGAGCAGTAGCGGAAAGCTACAGCTGGCTCCAGAGGCAGAGAATCAGGGAAGGGGAAACAGACCCTGGGCCTGGCAAGTCTGACCCTAATGACATACTTCCTCCAACAAAACTGCACCTCATAATCCTTCTAATTCTTTCAAATTGTGCCAATACATGCTGACTAAGCACTCATCTGAGCCTGTGAGGGCCATCCTTAACTACATGTTGAGATCCTGAAGTGTTGGGGTGGATGGGGAGAAGATGAAGGGAGATTTTAAAGAATGGGGAACCTTAAAGACATAAACTTTGCACTAAAAATGGCTCCAAATACGCCTGAGAAATTTCAAGTATTAGAATAATAGAAGAAGAACATGAATGGAATGCTGCAGAGAAGGAAAATTACACTCAACTAGAAGAATGGAAACCCAGTTGAAAGTTGGTTCAAACAATCATCGTTTCCGTTCCATTTTTCCCCTCCATGAAATGGCTTTTACAATGTAGTACAGGCTAGTCTCCAACTCATGGTCTTCCTGGCTTTTCCCTAGTTCTGAAACTACAGGCATAACATCTTAGCTAGTGGCACTTTTTTTTCTGACTGCCTAAGAGGGAGGAACACATTTTAGCCTAAAACATTCCAAGAAGGTAAGTGGATTAGACAGGATTCTCAAAGGGATAAAGTTGGATAGAATACACTCGCGCATATGAGAAGAGTGTGTGTGTGTGTCTGTGTGTGTATGTGTGTGTGTGTTATTAGGGTGGCTTATAGGCTTTTATAGGCTATGATCCAGGCAGTCCAACAATGGCTGTTGCAAGACAAAAAGATGGAGAATCTGGTAGTTGTTCAGTCCATGAGACTGGAAGTCTCCACAGCCCAGATCTGGAGCTAGAATCCTGTAATAGCCCTAGAGAGTCTTCAATCTACCTTGGAATCCCAAAGAAATGGGTTCTAACACCAGAAATGGAAAGCCCCAGGAACAGGACAGATGAACTTGCAAGTGAGCAAGCAAAAAGCAAAGTCTTCCTTCTCCCATGTCCTGTTATGTGGACCACCACCTTCTGGGTAGGTCTTCTGACTGCAAAGGCATGGTCAACTGCTTGGGTTTATAGTTTGTTCCAGATGTGGTCAAGTTGACAACCAAAATCGGGCGGTGGAGGCACACACCTTTAATTTCAGCACTTGGGAGGCAGAGGCAGGTGGATTTCTGAGTTCGAGGCCAGCCTGGTCTACAGAGTGAGTTTCAGGACAGCCAGGGCTACACAGAGAAACCCTGTCTCGAAAAAACAAAAACAACAACAAAAAAAATAGAGTAAGCAAGTCAAGGCTGGACATGGAGAAAAACTCTATTGCTTTCAGGGTGACAGAATGAAGAAGTAACATACAACGGAAGAAAATGGTGTAACTTCCTGGACAGCAGTACACAGTAGTGTTGGTAACCAGTAATGGAGAGCTTGCAGAATGTCATTTAGTGAGAACACTATATAAATGTTAGGAAAGAGTGGCTGGACCAAAGGAAGAGCAAACTTTTTGGTGCTGAGGGTTTAACTTGTTAGGTAGATCTTTAAAACCTGTTTGCTGTTTTGCCTGAATGTCTGTCTGTCTATATGTCTATGTGAGGGCGTCCCCTGTAACTTTACAGACAGTTGTGAGCTGCTATGTGGGTGCTATGTGGGTGCTGGGAATTGAACCTGGGTGCTAGACATTAAACCAGGTCCTCTGGAAGAGCAGCCAGTGCTCTTAACTGCTGAGCCATCTCTCCAGGCCCAATTTGTTAGGTAGGTTAAAGGGAAAAGAAAGGCAGGACCTCAGGATCCTCTGAGCTGAGTACAGAGACTTGCAGCTACTCCAGGTGGTATTTAAAAACACCATATGAAAGCACTGGGTTTGAGCCCTGGCACTGCATAAATTGGGCAGGGTTGGCGCATACTATTATCCCAGCATTTGGGAGGTTGAAAGATGGGGACCAAAAGTTCAAAGTTTAAGAGTTACAGATTTTAGTTCAGCCATAGAGCACTTGCATAACAATCACTAGACCTTGGGTTCAGTCCACAGCACTGGGAAAAGAGGTTCAAGGTTATACTTGTATACTGGCTGGTTTGTGTGTCAACCTGACACAAGCTAGAGTCAACTGAGACAATGAAGCCTCAGTTGAGGAAATGCATCCATGAGATCCAGCTGTAAGGCATTTTCTCAATTAGTGACCAATGGAAGAGGGCCCAGCCCATTGTGAGTGGTGCTATCCCTGGACAGGCAGTCCTGGGTTCTATAAGACAGCAGGCTAAGAAAGCTATGCAAAGCAAACCAGTAAGCAGCACCCTTCCATCAGCTCCTGCCTCTAGGTTCCAGCCCTGCTAGAGTTCCCGCCTTGACTTTCTCTAATGATGAACTATATGATCTGGAGGGTAAGCCAAATCAAGCCTTTCCTCCCTGGTTTGTTTTTTGGTCATGTTTTTTTTTCTTTGCAGCACTAGGAATACTAACTAAGACACCTCAGTTACACAGCAAGTTCTAGGCCAACCAAGGCTATGTAAGAACGTGTCGCAAAAGAATGAAGAATGAAGTATCATATGCAATCTAACAGGCAAGCTGACATCCAGCTTCTCCCAGCCTGGAATGTCATGCCCACAAGAAAATATCTGTCTTTTCAAATAAACAGGAAGATGTTAACACGTAAGACATGCTGTGAGTAGACATCAAGCATTTCATAAGAAAAATGAAATGCCCACTTTCTTTCTTTCTTTTTTCTTTTCTTTTCTTTTTTTTTTTTCTTTTTTTTTTTTTTTGGTTTTTCGAGACAGGGTTTCTCTGTGTAGCCCTGGCTGTCCTGGAACTCACTCTGTAGACCAGGCTGGCCTCGAACTCAGAAATCCGCCTGCCTCTGCCTCCCAAGTGCTGGGATTAAAGGTGTGCACCACCGCTGCCCGGTGGAAATGTCTACTTTCAACGCCAGCATTGAGCAAAGCTTTTAGAGGGGGTGGGATATTGGGTTGGGAGCATCTTAATTCATCATCAAATAAACAAAAGCCAGGCCTCCTTGACTTGACCATTGCCAGGTCCTCTCCTGCTACAAAACAAACATGAGACTGGAGTTTGCTCCATCACTACTGGATCTAAGCACTGGCAACTGAGGTCTCCACTCCTGACTCCATCCCAAAGCCAGAACGGCAACAGAACAGATGATTCAGACAGCATCCATTCATTAGGCACCCTGCCGAGAGAGTACATATCACTGGATCAAATCCTGAAACCCTTCCCATTTTCCACATTGAGAAACTGATGCTTAGTGCAAACACTGTTCATTAGGTGAAGGACTGCTGCAGAAACCTGAATTTCCAGTCAGTAAGGTGTGACTCAGGTTGGACCAGGCACAAACTGTACCATGGGGAAGATCCAGCCATTATCTGGGTGTGTTTTTACACACGCAAGACACACAGCCTGGGACTACATAACTACTGAACATCTGAGCTTGTTAACAGGAAGTGTGACGCTCAGATGATACGTGGTTGTTAGAGAAACCCAGGTTACAATGAACCTGCAAAGCCATTTGGATTGTCAGCCAATGAAATTAAAGTTTTGGAAATGTTTGGCTCTTCAAACTGGAACAGCAGGACTCACGTAAGAAAGGCTGCATCTGTTTCGAAGCCTGTATAAATTCACTGTATATATAAATCCAGTGATTACACTTAGCAAAGAGATGAGATCGAAAGACTCACCTTTTAAATTAAAATGCATGTGCTATAAAGTTTCAGGTTATCACTGGGAGTCTGCTGGTTCCAAACCAAAATTGAAAATGGAGAAAAAGCAAAGAAATGATGTGGTGGGTTTTCTGACTTAAAAAAAAAAAAATAAATCAGGGGCCTGGAGAGATGGCTTCTCAGTTAAGAGCACTGATTGTTCTTCCAGAGGTCCTGAGTTCAATTCCCAGCAACTACGTGGTGGATCACAACCATCTGTAATGAGATGGAATGCTCTCTTCTGGTGTGTCTGAAGACAGCAACAGTGTACTCAAATAAATAAATAAAATCTTTTTTAAAAAATCAGGGACTCAAATAGTTGTTAAGAGTCAAACTTCATCCAGCAGGATCTCTGAGACTGTGTCATCCCAATGGACACGACAGAGTATCTAAGCCCAGTCAGTGGCTGAATCATCTTTGTCATTGGTGTTTGGGTCCTCCCCTTACCTCTGATAAGGTTGTGGCTTCATCTCAGCAAAACTCAAGCAGAGGGTATAGCTGCCCTGGAAAATTGTATTTTTCATTTATAGTAAGATGACAAAATATTTCTAAGTTTGTCCAGAAATGATGCAAACAACAACCAAAATCAACACAATTTGGTTTGGAAGAGGGCCATACTATCCAATTTCTTTTTAAAAACTATTATTTACCTTTTATTTCATGTGCACTGGTGCTTTGCCTGCATGTACTTCTCTATGAGGTTGATGGATCCACTTGAACTGGAGTTACAGACCTCTGTGATAAGCCATGTAAGTGTTGGGAATTGAACTTGGGTCCTCTGGAAGAGCAGCAAATGCTCTTAACCTCTGAGCCATCTCTCCAGCTCTAGAATATCACATCTTAATCTCAATTCTTAAGAAGCTAGAATGAAAATATTGTGCACTTTGACTTCCTGTGCACACCTTTCCTGGGGTACCTAAGAGACCTTTGTGGTTCTCATTTTATGTATGTATGTATGTATATATGTATGTATGTATGTATGGATAGATAGATAGATAGATAGATAGATAGATAGATAGATAGATAGATAGATAGATAGATGTGATACAATATATATTTATATATGACTTATATTTTTATACTAGCATATGTTATGATATAGACACTTTATGTCTATTGTATTTGTTCATGCATTGCAGGCTTGGTTTTGAGCTGATAGATTCAGTCATAGAGAGTCACTGGAACATGAGGATCCTGACTTGATAGTCAGGTGGTTTGCTAGCTGATACAGTCATGACTGATGGCATTATTTAGAGGTGATGGAAAAACTTGAAGGCAAGACTTAATTGGAGAAGGTAGGTTATGTCTTTGGAAGGATGTTATTATCTTTCTTTTGAAATGTATTTTGAAAATACATTTTGTTTTATTCTTAATTAACCATGTATGCGTACACATGTGGAGGTGCCTACAGACGACAGAAGTTGTCAGACATTAGTTACTTTTCTGTTACATGATAAAACACCATGACCAAAAGCCACTTAAAGAACGGTTCATTTGGGCTTACGGTTCCAGAGGAGTAAGAGTTCATCATGGCCGGGAGGCGTGGCAGCAGGCAGCAGACAGCAGGCACAGCAGCAGAACAGGATGCTGAGAGCTCTCTTCCTTTACATCAAGTATGAAGCAAAGAAAGCAGACCAGAAGTAGACCAGACTTTTTACTCTCAAAGCCTGTCTCCAGTGACAAACTTTCTCCACCGAAACTTTTCCAAACAGCATCACCAACTAGGGACCAGGCATCTAAATGCCAAAGATGATGGGGGACTATCTCATTTCAAACTACCACAGAGCCTCTGGAGCTGGAGTTAGAGCCAATTGTGAGCCGTCCAACATGGCTGCTGGGAACCATACTGGGGTCCTCTGTAAGAGCATCACATGCTTTTAACTGCTGAGTCATCTCTCCAGCCCAGTGAGCCCTGACCCCTTTGTGTCTGTCACTCTGCTCTCTACTTCTCAGCTACCCTGAAGTGACCAGCTTTGCTGTACCACACTGTTCTGCCACAGCACAGACCCAAAAACAAAGGCTCCAGCTAACTTTAAGAGTGGAAACTGGAACCCATGATCCAAAGTAAAATCCTTTCTCCTTTCCAAATGCTTTCTCAGGTACTTGTCATGGCAACAAAGTCAGCACAGGACAAGACAAAGACGAGATGTGATGGTTGACCTTGTCAACTTCATAAGCTCTGGAATTAGTTAAGAGACTCTCCTTTGGCCAGATCTACTAGAGTATTTCTTAAAATGATTAACTGTGGGGAGAGACTGTCCCCCACGTGGAAGACACCTTATGATGGGGACCCAGCCACAAGGAGGTTCTAGGGGAAAGCTGTGGCTTTTTGCCTGCCTGCCTTCACCCTTGCTGGTGAGTGAATCCACCCCATTGCCACCACTGCTCCTGCTAGTCTCTGCTGCCGCTGGAACCCAGCCTTTTCTGCCTTCCAGTGTGAACTAAAGACCAGTGGCTCTCCACGAATGGCCTTCCAGCACCAGACAGGACTGCTGAGGTTTACAGCCACTTAAGACTGAGCAGCTACTGATTTTTTCAACAGACACCCCAGTGAGTAAGAGTCCAGCATGACTCATGTAAGCCAATCAAATAAATTCCTCATGTGAGAATTCTGCTCCTCAGAGAATCCTAGTTCTCCAGGCATAACTGAGACCAACCCCTGAGTGTCTGCTATCCAACGCAAGGGAACACCTTACCTATGAAATACTTTTTCTTCCTATGATGCCATGCTGTTTTTTTTTCCTAACTATTTTTTATTCTGTATTTGGGGTTGATCATTTCTGCACTGTTTTTACTCCATCTGTAAACAATACATTGATCCATAGATCCAGGGATTCATAGATAATGAAACTTGGGGCCCTGTACATCACACATGCACACTTACCACAGAGCTACGCCCCAGCCTTACACTTTCTATAATCATGGTATGTACTTGTGATCACAACTAGAGAGGCTAAGCAGGATAGCTGGTTCCAGGACAGTGAGGGCTACACATCGAGACCCTGCCTAAAAAAAACAAAAGCCGAACAATATAAAGTTTATGTAAGTTTTACACAAAATAACGTTTGTTGTTATACATGTTTATAGTGTACAATCCAGTTTTCCCTTTTAAGTCTTCCCTTGTAAATTATGCTTGTAAGTTTTTAACTAAGTTAATACAGCCATAGTAAAATACCCAACTTTTTTTTTTTTTTTTTTTTTTTAAAGACAGGTTTCACTATGTAGCTCTGGCTAGCCTCAAATTCAGAGATCTGCCTGCTTCTGTCTCCCAGATGCTGGGATTAAAGGTGTGTGTCACCAGACTTTTTACTCTCAAAGCCTGCCTCCAGTGACAAACTTCCCTCCACCAAAACCCCTCCAAACAGCATCACCAACTAGGGACCAGGCATCTAAATGCCAAAGATGATGGGGGATATCTCATTTCAAACTACCACAGAGCCTCTGGAGCTGGAGTTAGAGCCAATTGTGTTAGTAGTCTTCCAACTTTCTTTAAAAGATTGAACTTTTAATTATGTGTATATTGGGTATGCATATGGATGGATGCAGCTGCTAGAAGAAGCCAGAAGAGCCTGTTAGATCTTCCTGAAGCTGGAGTCACAGGTGGTGTGAGTCACCTGCCATGGGGTTCTCTGCAAGAACTGTATATGCTCTCATCCCCTAAAGGCACCGCTCCAGCCCAATACCAACCCTTATCTCAAATGTCTAAGCTTTAGTTTCTTCCACTGTGAACACAGTCGAGGACACAGACTGAATCCTCACTGAATACTCTTCCATGTGTGAAATTCTAAGTTTTTATAACGAACGTACAGGTGTGCAGCCCCTTTTAATAATTTAGCCCCCATCATAACTGATTTACTTGAGATGTAACACTTAGGAACACAAGGCCAACGGCAAAGTGTCATGGGATCTTTTCAGACAGATGAAACTATAGTAATACACTACTTCAGATGCAAAACAAGCAGATCTGAAGAGAAATGGGCAGGAAAAGAGAGAATTCACAATGCAAAAACTGCAAAGTTTATTTTCTTAAATAAAATACTATATTCATATCTATACAAATAATTATTACAACCATTGAAATGTTACATTTAACAATAAAAATTTCAAAACTTTAAACAAGAGCATGTTTTGGAATATCCACATCCTAATACAATGCATTTTGTAAAAAGATGTCAAAATAAACAGGGCCCATTCTTATTTACAAGTGTGGTCAGTCCTGATCCTATTATACATCTGTATTCCATTACAAAACAAATCATTTCCATTGGCATTATAAACCAGGTGATGTACAGTTATAGGACCCAGTGCCCAGCAGAATGCTGGCTGGGTCACAGACAACATATCACATGGCCGGAGCACTAAACTCATGTTTCCTGGTGCTTGTCTCCAGTAAGCATCACGCCCAGTGTATCTATAAATAATTTGTGAAGGTAATCATGTTCTCCTCAATTTTCAACATTTAAAAAAAGCCAAAATGAACGCGCGCACGCACACACATACACACACACACACAACCTGCTGAAAGTGGAAGAATTTTCCTTCACAGTAACACGACTGCAGCATCTTAAGCCACGCTGTCTGGTCCCTTCTTGGAAGCTAACAGTTCAACACCCCACACGCTCACCACTCTTGTCAAGCTCTGTGCTCAAAGTCTCTGCAGATGAAAATGACTTTAAGACTTCAGGAGCAGGAGGGCAGAGATGTCTCAGAAAACGTGAAGACAAAGTTAAATGGGTTGAACTTTAATTTCCTATTAGATACTGCATGCTGTACACACAACTGGGCCCAAAAAGTTAAAGATCATCTTTAAAAAAAAAATGTGTGCTACATTACAAGAGAGGTTTATCCATGTCTCGTGGAATCTAATGGGTTATGTATTCATCCAAAAGAACTTGCCCAATCTCCTCAACCTAAGTTGACTTGTGTTTATGAAGCACCTGACAACACATATGTGCCCAAAGGAAAGATTACCAGGTAGAGTTTATGCAAATGTAGAAATGAGGACATTGAAGGACTGCCTGCCACACAGGCTCTGTGTTTACAGGTTCAGCTACACAACTCGAAGTGAGGAGTTTGTCAATGGTGGCTCAGGGGTGCTAAGGCAAGAGTGAGAAGTATCAGCTGTCCTTGTCATCTACGGGGTGTGTGACTACACAGCAGGAACATCCCTGGAGCTCCTTCGCTGCAACACAGGGATGGCTGGGTGATATGTTCTGGGATCTGGTCTCAGGATCAGAGGCACAGTTTCAGGTAGAGTGCAGTACCAGGGCAGAGGCATGTCATCAGAACCAGAAGCTCTGAGTCCAAGTCCTAGGTGTGGTTTCCCAGCCTGTCTGGACTGGCTCCATCTGAGTGTGGTGAGCCCCACGGGAGCTATTAAAAACAGTTTAGATTTCACTATAGGAGAATTCAGCACAGTAGTAGAATGCAAGAGCACAGTTCAGCAAAAAAACAAGTAAATAAAACAAACACAAAATCTTGCTTTTTGGTAGAACTTTGGGGAAAAAAAACAAAATGTTAACATTCAGCTCAAAAGAAATGCCTAAAAGAAGCTAATTTGCATATACACATTGCAAAATCACCAGAAAGCAAGTCCACACTAGAGTCTCTGGTTATTTGCTAATTGTTGCCTACATACGTAACAGTCACAGGCACACTTCCTCCAGGTGGTCAGCACCCACATGACAGGACTGCCGTGACTCCCAGGTGGCTGAGGATATGAACTGAAGGCTATTTATTCCATTTTGGTACCACCGTTACCTTTCCTTCCACCACAGGGTAAATATCCACCAAGACAAGGAATGCAGTTATTCCCACATACAAACATCTCTTCAGTCAAGCTTTAAACTAATGACATTGTGAGGAATTGTTGCCCTTTAAGAAAGAGGCAGAGGCATAGGGGGTTCAAAAAGGTAAAACCTAGGCCCCACTTGCCGGGCAGTGGTGGCGCACGCCTTTAATTCCAGCACTTGGGAGGCAGAGGCAGGCGATTTCTGAGTTCGAGGTCAGCCTGGTCTACAGAGTGAGTTCCAGGACAGCCAGGGCTGCACAGAGAAACCCAGTCTCAAAAAAAAAAAAACAAAACAACAACTACAAAAAACCCTGGGTTCCACTACTATACACTGATCTAACAGGATGGTGCCATCACATTTTAATGCAAGAGAGAGCTCTATCCCAGGGACATGGCCAGGCTGCCTGCCATCTATTTGATGTGGAACAGCTAAAAGAGCCCCAAAGCCTATGTTCCTGCGTGAAGGAAAGGTAAAGCCAGAAGCATAGAAGCAAGTCTCAGCCTTTCTTAGTATTTTATATGTTTCCATATGCTTCTATATGTTCTGTGGAGCATAAGTTTTAGCCTCTCTCTGAGATGGTTAATACTAGAAGGCCAAAATAAGGCAAAGGAAGCCCATAAAATGTAAAAACAACTGTGTGCTTTAAAAAGGCTGATATAACCGGCTAACCTTCATTGCAGTTCCTCATACTTCTGATCTGTGTCTGCGACTGCAGCAGACATCTCTACCTTTTAACCCAGAGTTCAGATCCCTCAGATTTCTAAAATCACAACACTGTGGAAATCCTTCCCTCCCCTCAGAGAGGAAGTGACATCTGACATCTCAGAGCTGTTCCAGTAAAATCAAACCTATAACATCTGAAGAAATATAAAACTTTTATAGACCCAATGTCTATTAAAAACATTAAAATGGACTTACTTCATCTGTGATTGACATATTTAGCAAACTCATTGAAGAAGTTTACACAGCGAAATCTAAAACCCTCCACTTCTTTAGAACTTCCTGTGGGATGCTGAGAGAAACTCACTGATTCTATCTGATCAATAGTTAGAACAAACTGATCCAATCAATGACTCTCACTTAGGAAGTAGTCGTGGTTTTTCCAGAAATTACAAAGCTATCTGTGGAGACACTTTATAGAGTCATGCTAACAAGCTGAGGACAACTTGAAACTTACAACTGAATTTACTGCATTTTCTGCCATTATTTCAACAGAAGTTTTGCCTAGAGATTAACAGAAACCATTTATGTTTCCTCCTCAGATCATGTAGCTTTAATAATCAACACAGATGATAGGTACCCAGACTTTTAAACCAGGCAGGAGCACAGTGAGAATTCTTTCTCATCTAACGCTATGTATGAAATGATCTCTAACACACACATACACTGTATCTGTTTAGAGCCACATGTGAGCAGGAGCCTAATTATCTGCAGACCTTCACATCTCTCTCCTGATAGTCACGAAAAGCTGAGAACCAGACAGCATTGCAGTACAGTATCCTCACTGTGAAAGCCCTGGCACTATCTATCTCAGTGCAGAGCTGAGCTGTAGTCAGTCAACCAAACAAAAATAACCCAAAGTAGCAGCAGGCTTTAGGACTCATGCTGCAGTCTCAAGTGTTGCTTCTCAGCAGGGTGGCAGAGTGCACCTCTAGTCCCAGCTACCTAGAAGACTGAGGCCTGCTTATATCCAGGGATTCCAGGCCAGTCTGGACAACATGGCAAGATCCCTGTCTCAGAAACACAACACAAACCTGAACTCTGTCCACATCATGTTACCTTAGTTCAAATTGAGCAAGTCTGTCCTTCAGAACTCAAGAGCCACCATGATGTGAGGATACATATGTGAAAGGCAGACAGCCACCAAGAAGAGCAGGAATAGCTGGCTATAGAGAACACTGCCCTTAGTGACGCTGGCAGATTGGCCCTTTCAAGTTCAAAGAAAACGGTGAATATTTGTGCCTAAAAGTAATCTGTTTCCCTCAGTAGCTTTCCTATTGTGGTATTCACGAATTAAGTAATGCAGTCCTCAAGTTCTCTTCTCCCCCCTAGGGAAGAAACACAGGTTTGCCTAGTTCACCAGGAGGGGTGATTTTCAAGGGCCCCAGAAAGAGGGGGGGTTGGTGAAAACAGGTGACCAGGCATATGGGAACCTTTTGCTGAGCGTTTTGAAAGGCATTCAGTGGTAACTGCTCTGATGGGCCCTGGGCAGCTTTCTTAGTCTAAAAAGAAAGCAAACCAAAGGGGGGGGGGGGGGGAAAGCCTTCAAAACTGAAACCTCCGCTGGTCCTTGGGCTCACTTTTTTCCACAGAGCCAAGGGCTCATTCTGTGTACCTCTCCCTGTATTTAGTTTTTAACAGAGTGTAGCAACAACTGAAAGCTATGAGTTTAAACAATTAAAAAAAAAAATCAGTACAATTTTTTCTTAGCTTTAACTTTTCAAGATTCAATATATGTTTAAAATTCATTACTAATTCATTACTAATTTGTTGGGGTTAAAAAAATATCTACAGCAGGCCTCTTTCCCCTGTTGGGCTACCTCATCCGGCCTGGAAGTGAGGGTTTGTGCCTGATCTTGGTGTAACTTGTCATGCTGTGTTCAGCTCATGGCCCTGGGTGGCCTGCTTTTTTTTTTTTTTTTTTTTTTAAATTTTTAATTTTTTTAGGAGAATGGCGGAGGACTGGAACTGGGTGAGAGAGGAGGTGGATGGGGCTGGAAAACTGCAGTTGGGATGTAATGTTTAAGAGAATTAAAAAAAAAAACAACCCTACAGTATGTTTTCCTATACTTTAGAACAAGGGCTTTCAACCTGCGGGTTGTGACCTACTTGGGGGTCAAACAACTCTTTCACAGGGGTCGCCTAAGACCATCTGAAATCACATATTTATATTACAATTCATAACAATAGCAAAATTACAGCTATAAAGTAACACTGAAAATAATTTCATGGTTGGGAGTCAGCACAACATGAGGAACCATGTTAACCATGTTAACATGAGGGGTGCAGCGCTAGGACTGAGAACCCGGGGCATTAGAGCAAGCCTCAACTGCCCACTTGTAGACAGCAGCTCTACGGTCATTTCCAATTTGTTCATTTCCAACTGAGACAAGATTATATCAATCTATCATGTGTAACATGATAATATGCGGATATGATACACATCTCCAACAATGAGGACCATTCTCTCTACTTTAAAACCATTTCCACACCCACTCTCACTCATGAACACAGACATACATAGTGAAGGTATTTTTGTGAAGCACCATTTCATACCTACGAGAAAAATAATGAATTCATTTTCTTATTATAACTGTTATGAAGGACAATGATGTAATTTACAATGCCATATTTAATATAAATAATCAGCAAATGAAAAGACTGAGACAGCTTAAAACTCTACTCTGAAGTATCTGAAAGGCTCAAATGTATCTTCTAAACACAACATTTACTGAGCAGTTCTAACATTTAAGTGATTGTAAATTAATGCATTTCAAGACCAAATAAATAGAATGAAGAGAGAATACTAAATCAACGTAACTGATGAGGCACTAGCCACTGACTGACACCAGGGAAACGCACAACTGATGTTATTCTTTGGCCTAATGCAAAACCCAAGTACTAAGTGGAAAACATTTCTGAATTTTCTCTTAGCTTTGTATTTTTAAGGCTCATTGTCTGAGGAAGACTTTCGCTTTGCAGAATCTTGGCACATTAAAGAAGGATGTGGCTCCCTACTTTGAAGAACAAGACATGAAATTTAGGTATTTTATTAAAAATTATAATTAAGAAAGAAGTCTCTATCAAAGCTCAGTAATGAAGGCTGATCAAACACTTCATTTTTCGATCTGCCTGATATTTTTACTTATGGGAATTCAACTCATTATCAATTCATTACTTGCCATGGTTCAGAACTGTTAGATGTTGACATCGGCAAGCACCTATAATGAATCATGATTTCTTTCAAGTTGCTTTTACTTTTGGATTTGCAATTTAACCATCTCGACTATCTATTCTACAACTTCTCAACAACTGAGTTTAAAATCTCGGCTCCCTCCTACCACCCAGCATGCGCCAAGATCCTTCAACTTCGGGCTGATTAGTACTTGGGAATAAAAGACTACAAATCAAGCTTAGAAAGGTAAATCACTTAAGATCAGAGAAAGCACATCACACAGGAATGAAAGATGATTTTTTCGACAACCCCAGTGTATGCATCCTCTCTGACATAGCTTCCTTGAAGCTATAACTGAAAACCGGTTATCCAATACAAAGACACACACCCATACAGCTCTCTCAATGCACATGTGTATACAGAAGAATAGTTGTCATTTTTACCCAAACCTTTACAGTTAGTCTCTCTGGATTTAAACAGCTGAACTGCAATCATGCCCTAAAATATGGCTTATGTTGTGAGCAGGTCTGTTTGAGGACTGCTTGGAAGAGTCAGAAGCAGAGGAGTTTGCTATGGTAAGCAAAGGTGACATTGCTGAGCCATCAGGAAGAGCCGCGGCTATTTCTGGAAACAATGACGTCATATTAAAATTGGATAGGTGAGAGTTGGCCATGTGCATTGGTGGCATCTCGGGGAGAAGAGGGAAACTTGGCTGAGCAAAGCCGACAGGTCTGGGAGGAGATAAAATTGACCCAAATCGGTTGTTTAAACTTCCACTATTCACTTTCTCTGTGCTAGGATTGGAGAACATTTGGTTAGAAAAATAAGGGATTGAAATGTCATTGGACAGAGTAGGGTGGGCAGGAGAATACGGTGGGTAGAAGGAAGGTAGCGTGTTCTGGGGATCCACTGGGATGAGAGCTGGAGCTCTGGTGGCACTAGGCTGAGTAACCTGTGGAATGAAGGAAGTATTAGTATTTATTGGTGGATTCATGCCACCCTCAGGAATAAAAGGAAAACCGAAATTCTGTGACAGCGAATGCTGGTCAGGACCCGAATTATCATTAGGTACTTGTGGACTATCAGGCATGAAGCGAACAATACTTCCTCTCTTCTCTGCAGCAGGTTGTTGCCGTCCAAGAATCATACTGCCACTAGTAGAGAGAGGAAGATGAGGAAGACTTGGATCAAAGACATTACTGTGTCTTTGATTTCCAGAACGATTCCTTTCAGGCTGGCGGATTTTGGAACCACTGCTGTCCTGCAGGGGATGCCTTGATCTCTGGGCAACTGAAGAGTTAGCCTGACGCACAGGAGGCCCTTGGTCAGCATTCCCATGAGACACAGATGGGTGTGGCAAAGTTGGCCTTGCAACCCCATGCATGTTGGATGTGACAGGAGGGTTCATGTGGCCCTTGGCCCCATGACTGTCAGTAATCCTCATGGAGTTGGACTTCTGTACCGAAACATTGGGACTTGTGTTTCGACCTTGAATATCCCCTGAGGAAGAGGAACTCGAAAAAGGAATATTCAAAGTGCTATTCCTGGGGTTAATTGCACCTAAAGACATGTCACAACTCTCTCTATTCTGACTTTCACTCTCTCTCCTGATATGAACACTTTCACGAGTTGGTGGACAATTATACTCAATTGTTGAAGATGGACCACATTGTGTATTCCTTGGATGTTCTGAGAGGGACCTTTGACTCCCAATGACCTGATCACCAAGGTGAGGAGCAAGCAGACTCTGCATGAAACTCTGGTGACATGTATTCTCACTGTCCCTTGGTGGGACAGCATTTCCTGTTGGGATGCTCTGAACTGGTGGATAAGATAATCTCTTCTGTCGGTCTATTGGTGGTGGGCCAGTGTTTTGACTAATTCGAAAAGCCTGGGACTGCATGCTTCTCAGTGATGGCACAGGATTACCTATTTCATTGTTTCTTGAAGATTGTACTTCAAAATTACTCTGGGGCTGTTGGCTGGCTCCACCTGGTTTGAATGTCTGGCAATCAGAAAGGCGGATATCTGAGGTGACAGTATGATCCATGCGACCCTGCATATTATGGAGCGCCAAGCTCTTATTTCTGGGAACATCAAGATAGCTTCTCATTTCAAGCTGATCTGAAACCCTGGAACCCTGAATGGATATCCCCATTCTCTGTTCTGAAGTAGAAGGTGACTTTCCTATGAGAGCTTCGGCAGAGTAGCTTGACACTCGGTTTCTCTCTGGCCTGTGTGGAGCACAAGTCATGTCTGAAGACCTTGTCACAATACTTGGTTGGGACACCATTTGCTGCTCTAACCCTCTTGATGGTAAAAGCCTCTGCATTGGATTATGCCCAGATACGTGGTCAGAAGAAACTGCTGGACCCTGCTGTCTGCTTCCACCATCCTGTTGCTGGTGTAGAGCGTCTTGACTAAGATGATTCTGGGGATGGCTATGGCCATCCTGTTGCTGGCGTAGGACGTCCTGACTGAGATGGTTCTGGGGGTGGCTATGGCGCCCCCGGCTAGCTGAGGGGTTTTCACAGCTCTTCTCAGGCTGGGAACTTGCGAAGTGTTGCTGCAGCTGTTGCTGTAGCTGTTGATGGTGAGGATGTGGCTGGCTACTCTTGGGTCTCGACTGGTCAGTCCCATGGTGTTTCGGTTGTAAGGACAGCTGAGCTGTAGGAGTGCCCTGAACCAGATTCCTTTTCTTCTGCATCTGAACTTCCTGCTGTAGAGTTCTCTGTTGGTGCACAATATGGGGCTGGGAGTGGACAGCATTATCTGCATGAGGTATGTGATGCTGCAGCTGATACAAGTGATGCCTCTCTCTTAACTGCCCTGCTTGCTGCTGCTGCTGCTGCTGCTTGATGTACAGATGGTTGGTGTGAAGGTGAGATACTCCTTGAGGTGGTACATGCTGCTGCAGTGCCTGCAGATGTTGACCTGCCTGGGTTTGCTGCTGTTGCTCAGCAACTGAAGGCTGAGAATTACACTGAACATCTGTCTGCCTCAATGCAGGAACCACAAAGTTGTTACCAGGTGGGAATAACCGTGTAAGGCCATCTCCATGTGCTGGGTTGCTGACAACTGAGTTTGAGGAGTTGGGAGTGATCTGACTCGCCATCATTTGAGTTTGGTCAGGAATGTTATCTGGAGTCCGGCTCATCAGGGGCATACTTTCAAGTCTGAGAGGAGCTGGCTGACAATGCTTTTGACGTTTGGCTGAAGATAGTAAAAGATCATCTTGTACAGTGCGCTTTGCAGAATCTTTACGACTTTCATGACTGGGCTTTGAAAGTGGTTCTTGAACCTGTGGATTTGGTATAGCACTAGTCATGCTGTTCAGTTGTTCCTGGGAATATTCTGTCATCAGAGGTGGCACAGGAGGCTGGCTGCCATAAGAACTGGATGAAACAGTCATATTAACGGTCACAGGATTAGAAGTTTGATCTGAGCTCTGTGATAAACCTGTGCAGCTGACCAGAGGATGGCTGATGCTGTTCTGATGGGTGAGACTTGGTGGCTGAGAGGCTGACACCTGTAAGGGAGCATTTGATGCTTTAATTCCCAGAGAACAGCTTGGCTTTTCAAGAGGCCTATCGACTGTCACTTCCACGGAATCCTGAGAGTTAAATTCATTTGGTGTTGCATCTGCCTGTCCTGTGCAAGTCTCCTTGTGGATCTGTGGTTTAAAGGGCTGGTCTCCCTCTAAAGAGGTTTCAGAAGGCTTTGGAGTAACCTCCTTCACATCAGCCTGTGTGCCAAGCCTTCCCTTCTCAATGCTCTCCTGGTCCAAGATAGCTCTTGCGGCAAGAGCCACAATGTCAGTTTGCTCTGCAAAGGTGCAACTGTCACATGTGTTAGTTGTTGTACTGCTGGTCACATCTTCTCGAGCTGTTTCGGGAAGCATGGATGCAACCGAGAAACTACGACTACTGCCAGAGCTGGTTGACATTGGAGAGTCAGCCTGCCTACTGGTGAGCAAAGAGCCATGAATAACCTCCTGATCAGGGAGGCAGGAGTGGGGCTGTGGCGGATCTCTGTCATCGCTCATCAGTAATAGTTCCTGCTTGGGATGCAAATCAACATTAGAATCACCTATCTTAGAACTTTCTGGAGAAAAGCCAGGATGATCCATTTGGACTGAGAGAGATGACCTCTGAAGGTCCTTTTCTTTAGCAAGATCAGACAGCAACATAGTTAGTCCTTGCCCTTTTAAAGGCCCTGCTGTTTGCATGGTGTCCAATGAATCCTGCTGAACTGGGCAAGGCTCTGCCACAATTTCTACCTCAGAAATACAGTCAGTGTTTGAAGTGCTTGTAGTGGATGACATACCAGAAACCTGAGAAACTAAACTATGGGATTCGATAGGAGATGGAGTCAACACATTAGCTGAAGTACAGGATTCTGTAACATTGGATAATGCTACAGAACATGGTGGTGTACCCTGAGATGTCTCTTGCAAGATGGGAGTAGAATCTTTGGGTTTTGCTGGTGCCAATACAAGTTGTTCGTTTGTTTCAGATTCTTGGGAGGATGAGCTACAGTCTTCTGCAGACTTAGATTTAGGATCAGACTCAGGGATTACTGATTCAGAATTCAGAATGTCCAAAGACTGTGAAACAGAAATACTAACATTCTTTGTCTGGGACACAGCAACAGAAGATAGGCTAACAGGGAGGCTATCCAGCAGTCCATCACTACATGATGGCTCTGCTGAGCTGTCAATTCTGGGGCCGTCTGTCTTGCCCACATCTCTAACTGAATTCAGGGGACATGCTGGCTTGTTAGCTGGTAAGTGTTTCTTGGCACCTGGCTTCTTGCTCAGTCTTTTTGATTTCACGGTAGAGGGCAAACAAGTGACGGTGTTTGTTGAGGAAGCTGTTGCAAGACTGTAAGTAGTGGATAGTGTAGCTGAATTATCTGCTGTCATGGTAGGTGCTACAGTTGTTGCTAGTGAAACACAGCTAGCGGAGCTGGTTTGACTGTTTGCAGAAGTCTGAGGATTAGCAGACTGGCTAATAGACAACTGTACACAGCTTTGCCCAGCCATCTGTGATATGCTTTGATTGAGGCTGGCCAAAGCCCCAAATGTGTTCAGGGCAACATTGGTATTTGGATCTTCGCTGGTAGTGGGTTGAATAATTTGCATAGGGCTTTGATTTGTAGTTCCTGATGAGGACATCACAGGCTGCAAAGCAAAGAGCTGTCCATTTAAAGAAATGGTCTGAGGCTGCTGTTGGTTTGACATGGTAACAGAAAAAGTCTGTGTTGAGTTAGATGTGGACAGAGATGAAGGTCTTGGTAATATGTGGACAAGATGCTTCCCTCCAAAAGTCTGTGGGGCTGGCACATTTTGCACTGAATTATGAGACCCTATTATAGCACTGGCTCCATTGACAGGCAGTCGAACAGGACCAGAATGGGGAGCAGAGAGGAGTGGCAATGGGTTCTGATTAGCCGCCTGTATGATGACAATCTGTTGACCTACTGTTTGGTTGGAAACCTCTGCCCTCATCATTGCTGGGCATGGGGTTGTGCTGGGTGGCTGAAGAATGATGACATTTTGGTTAGCTGGAGCTGCAGTGACACCTGACCCAACTGGCTGAGCCATCTGAATCACTTGCATTGCTGAATTCAAGGGAAGGATATTTTTGGGAGGCTGAGATTTAACTTGTGGCTGGGCAATTAGTGGTTGTATAGGTAAGGGTGGACATGAAGGCAAAGTCACCACTACTTGCTCAACTGGCTGCCCATCTGCTGGAGGGGAATTATTTAGGGTGATGCCTGTAGCCACATGCTTGTGGTTGCTTGGGGCAGGGCTGGTATCACACTCACTTAATGCTGGAGTCGCAGCAGAAGATGGTGGCTGGCTTAAAGGCTGAATAGTGTTTCCAGCCAGGTGCAATGTAGTCCATGTTGTCTGTGTGTTTCCGGCTGAAGAGATTCGGGTAAGGCTGTTGATGTTTTTTAGTTCTGAAGCACTGACACTTGAAGAAGGCAGAGAACAAGAAGGAGTCCAACTACCCTCCAAAGGATTTGCAGAAAGACTGCTCACTGGGAGGGGACTCTTTGCTACAGCAGCATGGGCTGGTACCACCGCTGGTGCTGTACTTGTTGAGTCTGCAGTCTTGCTTCCACTCACTGGAGAAGAACCACCTGTAGATCTGGGAGACTGGGAGCACACTGTGGTAATAATTGACACAAGGGTGTCTTGTGAATCTGCATTGAAGCCTTGAATGCTCCGGTTGGACTTGGTTTCATGGTGCACCTCAGGGACAGCTGCTGAATTGCTGGAGGAGGTGCCTGAGACACATGTGACTATTTTCTTTGATGATTTGGGGCTCTCTTGTGCCTTGTTATTTTCTGAAGCATTTTGATCATTTAGGCATGTGTTCAAGGAACGATGTTGGTAAGGGTCAGGGCCAACTGAAACGGTGACCACTGAGCCACCAGTGGCACCAAGCATACTTGATTGGCTTTCAGAACTAGAAATTTCGAGAATGTTTTGAGCAGAAATGGCAGCGGGAAGACAAAGGGGAACAGACTGGTTGGCAGCCAGTGCAGACACTGTATTCTGATGCCACGGCTTGTTTTCAGAAGGGTAAACTCCAGAAATAGACACAGGAGTCACAAGCTTACAGGTCCTCTGCACTGGCACCACATTGGCTGTTTGCTTTTGCAAGCTGTGACCAACATTAAAGGTTATTCCTTGAACAGCTGTCCCCTGGCTGTTTCCCCCAGGCTGGCTCCCGTTGGAATAAACGATGATGTTTTTCTGGACCTGGTCACTTGGAATAACAACAGACACCTTTGAGGTTTTCAGATTTCCTTTCCAGTGGATTGTGGGGTCATCATACAAGCATATGTCATTTGCTTTCAATAATTCAATATATCGGCCATTTTCTTTTTGGATTTCTTCTAGTTGTTTCCGCAGCTTTTTAATTTCTTCAGCTAAAATATTAGAAATAAAGATGTAAAAATACAGATGAATGTCAGTCATTATTACAACTTAAGGAAAACTTCATGTGCTAAGCCACTGAATTCCAGTCCTGGCCATCAGATGCAGTAAGACTCTGCACCAGCCAGCAGCACTCTGCTGCTGTAAGGCTTTCTTCTTAGAGTGGTACCTCAAGCCTCCCTTAAATTCCTTTTAAACTCTACATCTTTAAAGGCCAACCAGTGAAAATCTCCTATGGTGTATGAAGTCTCAATGTTCTGAATCAAAACCTTTTCACTACCCCAGCTAACAGATAAAACAAGGGAAGACAGACTTATACCTGGTAACATGCTCTTGATAAGCTAAAAGCCTCTTTGTTCAGGATTCCAAGTGTAGGGTTACCACAACTGACAGGCTCTTAATAGCATGACACAGAATGCTGAGGTGTAGCCCTGTGAGTTAGTTCTTAACTAGGCCTTGGCTCAAATCCATCAATTTGTGGAGCATTTTTCAAAGCAGCCTAACATAGTAGTAGTCCAAAGGTGGCCAAGACATGTTAGATAGACATCCTCACAGCTACTCATGGAGGACACTTGTGTTATTATCAAGGTTGACTGGTATAATTCTTAATTCTGCCAATTCTCCATCTGACTGACAAGACCAGGTTTAAACCATGCCAAACACTAGCATCCCTTTTGGCAAATGGCTTTGGAATTGGACCTCTAAATTTTCATAGTTATTAAACTATTATACACTAAGATTATGTGGTGATTATATTTGTCTTGGACCTTGTGTGTCTACTGTCTCAATTTTTTCTCCTCTTACTTAGTCAATTCATCCTCAGATGGTCCTGCAGCAGTCTAACTCTACAGAGCTCAAAGTCAGCAAGAACAGAAACCTCACATCCTCCTACACTCACCACAGCCCTAAGCAGTCAGACTACCTAGATGCCAAATACCTAAATGACTTGGGGGTTTCATCTCTCGAGGAGGTACTGTAAAGTAGGTAGGTAGGTATTGGCAGGCTTGGAGGTCATTGGGGTGAGCCCCTCTCATAACCAGCAGGTTTTAAACAAAGACCAGAACTTCAGACTCTGAGAACTAGTCAAAAGGATGGGATCTATGGCATATCTGTAGCCCAGGGTGAAAACATGACACTCTGAACTAACAATAAGATTACTAATATAATGGGGTGTGTGTGTAACTTTATAAGATTACTATCTGGCTAGAAGCTTTACTGTCCCCCTCATTAGAAGTCTACCAAAATGGGCATGTGAATCTCTTGGACAGGAGTATGTTCTGAAGGGAGAGTTGTCTCTTCTATAGACCTTAGTATAAAGCATGCCTCCAGTACAGATAGGAACAGTGGTCTCCTTGACCACTGTCTGCCTTCCGCCTTTGAGTGTGCTCTACAGGAATGGTTCCTTTGGCCATTGTTGATCCTTGAGAAGGTGCTGTCCTCTACTCTATATTAAATAAAACAAACTATCCTCTACCAAAAGGACAACAACAAACAATACAGGGATCAAGCAATGGATAGAAAACATGCATGGAAAAAACCCAAGAACCCGTGATGATTACAACAGAGATGACAAGAGAACCATTGAAGCTGTTCTGTATTCTGCCCCGCCCTGACCTGGCTTCTAGACCTTTTCTGAACTGCATGTGCCTGGTAGTTTGTCATTAGCTTCCCTTTTCACTAAGGTGACTTGCTTGGCCTAGCCTTGTGTTCTCATGCAAAGGAGCTTTCACTGGAAAAGTCTGAAGATCATTCTAGCCTCAAAGCATCTTGTGGAGAACTTCACAATATTCCAAATACCAATATATCTAGCTGTCTGATGGAAGCACCCATAAGGGTAGTCTGCATCATTAAGAGAGCTAACTTAGGAAAGCATCTTTTTAACTGAATGTAAGAAAGAATTCTGAATGCTGCATTCCTGAAAGGGTTTTCAATACTATTCTTTCCCAGTACAAGCAGTGTGGCACAGCACTGTCCAACATTAGTAAAATATTGTTCCTTTTAAAGTGGTCTACTACTCCTTTTAAGATTTGTCACAGGAAACCCTCTGTTCTTTTCAGAGCCATAATAAAGGGCCACCCAACTGGCCTTCCACCCTGAGCTTTACGCTGGTCTGGAGTGTTTCCTTTCAGCTTCTCACCAATGCTGTTGGGAAACTCAGAACCCACAGCACAAAAAGTTATACCTAAAAATCAAGTATATTAAATGACCTGGAAGTTCAATATGTACTTTATACTAATGCAAACAATTATGAAGTGAATACTTTGGTCTTCTGAGTCAATACATTGTTAAAACTTGGCCCAGATCTACCCTCTAATCTTGTTTATAAGTTACCACAAACACAGCTCCTCTGTGAGCCATATTCTGAGTCTCCTAACTGCAAGATCCAAGAGGAGCAGATGAGACTTAACACTATTAGTTTTATGACTTAGACAAACATGAAATACACAGAAGTAATCAACGTTGACGTTATGTGTTTGCACAAGATGAAAATCAACCACAGAGGAAGAGGAAGGAGTTCAGCTACAATGATCTCATTTGCAATGCTATTCTCTTGTGATGCTTGAAGGCAAGCCTATTCTGATCTGAGGGCTGGGGGAGCTTTCCATGTCCTCAATGCATGTCACTGCAACACAAACAGGAGACAGCAAGACTCGGCAAGTCTCCACCTTGTTCACTGCTCCCTCCGTTGAGCAGGAGTTCGTCATTTTGCCGCTTCAGTTCTGTTATGTACTTAAAGGCTTGGTCCAGGATCATGTTCTTGCTCTGCAAAAGAAAAGTAACAATTTCAATATTTCATTAAAAGGTAAAACCTGTAAGAATACATGTAAAGTGTGATAACCTTATCACATGTGATACATAACTTTTTAAAATACAAATTAGATACAAAGTTCATGTATTTATTAAGCCTCTGACCATTTACTATGTGTCAGGCTCAGTTCTAGGATCTAGGAATATAGGCAAAAGCATGAAGACCTGACTTCAATTCGCTGAAGATAAATTTTAAAAGCAATGTATGGTAGCATGCACTTATAATTCCAGCTCTGGGAATGTGAAGGCAGCTAGCCTAATCCAATATGTGAGCCTCAAGCCAGTGAGAGATCCTATCTCAACAAGTAAGGTGGAAGGCATGAATGTGGTTGCCCACATCTTTAATTCTAGCACTTAGGAGGCAGAAGCAAGCAGCTTTCTCAGTTCAAAGCCAGCCTGTCTACATTGATTCTAGGCCAACCAATCTAAAAAGTAAAAAAAAAGTAAAGGCATGCCAGAAGGGACAGCACCAGAAGTGTACTCTGGCCTTCACATGTACATGCAAATACAAGTATATCCACATATACATGTATGCCTGCATACACAGTACAAATAAAGCCAAAATGCTTTGAAGAATGACATGCACACACACACACCCCATCAAAATAAAAAAATAAAACAAAACAAAAAACCAAATCACAACACACAAAATTGTGTGAACAGATTTTTGCATGACACAAGAAGCAGTTCAAAGAAAAATCAAGGAGGCCCCAGAAGGAGCCTGGCCATGGCAGTGTGTGAACTGAATGTTTGTGACACTCTGCCAAATTTACACGCACAACTTCTGATCTGTAATGTACTGGTATCTGGAGCTGAAGTCTGAGAGGGCTCTACCCTCCTGGCTGGGCTTAAGCACCCTCACAAGAAGAGAGAGATGGAGAGGCGGTGCAGCAGCTAACACTGCTCCTGCAGGTTAGCATCCTTATGTGAAGAGAAGGCTGGAAACGAGAAGTGTGCTGATCTTTCTCTCTGTACATAATTAGGACTAGAAAAATTTTATTTCTTTCTTTTAAAGGTCTTATAACGGGCTGGTGAGATGGTTCAGTAGTTAAGAGCACTGCCTGCTCTTCCGGAGATCTTGAGTTCAAATCCCAGCAATCACATGGTGGCTCACAACCACCAGTAATGAGATCTGATGCCCTCTTATGGAGTATCTGAAAACAGCTACAGTGTACTCACATATAATAAATTTTTTTTAAAAAGAATTTGGGTGCTCTCCAAGAGCAGCATGCCATCTCTCTAGTGACATGGTCTTAATAAACTCTAAAAACATAATGTGGGGACTGGAAGATGGGTCAGTCAGGAAAGTACTTGCATGCAAGTGTGAAGATCTGAGTTCAGATCACCAACATGGGGCATGGCAGATCACATCTATAATCTTACCACTGGGGAGACAGCGACAGGCAGATCTCTGGAGCTCACTAGTCAGGCAGTTTAGCTGAATCATTGAACTCTAGGTTCAGTATAAGAGCAAGTTTCAAAAAAATAGAGTGGAATGCAACCAATGCGGACAGCTAACATGGATCCCTGTTTCTACATGTGTGTACATAGTACACGTGCACACAGCACATAAACATATACAGAGAACAAAACCAGTATGTGCATATGGCAAAAATGTAAATAATATGAAGGGATAAACACTGAAAAGTAACATTTCTCTCTGCTCTTGCTCTCTAGATCTTGTCCTAGACACAATCATTGTGAAGGTGCATGTATATCCTTCCAGAAATAATCTACACCAATATATTCTTTTAAAACGCAGACAGAGCTGCTGGGGAGTGGCTTGGTGGGTAAGAGTGCTCTCTGCCCAAGCCCTGAATTTGGATCCCTAGAGTCTCCATGTGTGGCCAGCCCTGTAGCCCCAGTGCTGAGGGTGAAGAGCAAAGAGCACAGGATTGCTGGGGCCTTCTGGTTGCCAGCCTAGCCAAAAACAAAAACAAAACCCATAAAATAAAATGAAAAAAACCTGTGAGCTCCAGGTTCAGCGAGAGATCCTGTCTCAGAGGAATAAGGTGGGCACAATAGAGGACACCCAAGGACCTCATCTGGCTTTGACTTTCTAATGACTATTTTTTACTTGTCAGTTTATTACTAAGAAGCATTTTAGCTACCCACTGGTCACTTCTGGTTTCTTTCTTTTGACTACTAAGCATGTGGCCGTGAATGACTAATGTCCACTCCAATGTGCATAGTATTAATGTCACTAGGCCTTTATTGCTCTCTTATGCAACAAGCCACTGCCGTGACTTAGTGGTTTGATTCTATAAGCTTCAGTTCTGGGTTCCTTCAACTGTATCACTACAGAGACCCAATATGCATACCTAGGAAACTAGAAAAGGTTTCTTTTACTTAAAAAACAAAAACAAACAAACAAACAAAAAACCAGGGGCTGGCGGTGTAGCTCAGTGGCTAAAAAGTGAAATGGTTATGATTTCCTTTCTTCAAGAACTTACAAGAACCAGAAATGAAAGCCAAGAGTAGGTAGAAGGTAAGATTTTACTAGGCAGCTTCCAACATGTACTGAGTGGCCAGGCCCCTGCCTCAGGCTCCTGAAAGTGGGGACAGTCTACTTTTAAAAACACGAAACAAAACAAAAACTCAAGCAAACAAAAATCTCAAACATTTATAGAAACTTAATTCACCCAGTAGGGATGAAAAGAAATTGAAGTGTCAAGGAAGGCAATGCGGAAAAGCAAGCTGATCCAGCCTGAGCATCCCACAAGTTTCAACAGGAGGCTCCCAGAAGCAAGTGATACCAGGCCCCTCCCACACCCATATCCGCAGCCAATGGGATGGCTTCTTTCCTGCTCTACCCACACAAAGCAAGTTTATTTTCTCTGAAATTTGAACTAGACAATTTCAACCTCAGAGACAGTTGCTCCAACTAGTCAAGACAAAGCTCCCAAGTCAAGCAAGGCAAAGCAAAACGCTGTGTGTTACAATTTCAGAGCCTCTAGCCCTGTCCCTGAAACAGCCCCAGAACCCCAGCAAGCAAGCTCACAGGCTCCTTCTACTCTGGGAAGAGACTGACAAATGCTTTCTTGGGGAAAACAAAACAAAACAGTTAGGGCCAAACTCAGCTTTCTAAAAAGCTGTTAATTCGTTTATTAGTAAATTCTCTCCTTCCAACCTTTCTCCCTAAATTAAGTATTTGACTCCACATTTGAAGAGGGGTATGAGGTTAGGAATGTGTAGATATCTTAAAGCCAGTTGCCTTAGAAAGCCAGTCTCTTAAAGTTAAGAACAGGTCTCTAACACCCCCAGGCTGAAACCCAAGATGGTTGGATTTTAGTCCATTTGAGTGGGTGAGACCTGATGTTGTGTCTGTCCTTCAGGTCAGACAAGCCTCTAGGACTAGAGGGTGGGAAGAGACCCCTTTGATGTAATTGCTTTGTGTGACCCAGCTTGAGGCTCCCTTTCTATGCTGAGACAGAGAGAGGGCAACCAGGCACCAAGGAAGCATCTTTGAAGGCTGGGTCCAGTGCCTGGAGTGAATCATCACCCATCCCAACCTCCCAGCCCCCAACACATACCCGCCATGTGATTTGAGGAGTGGTTCAGGGTTGTATCTAGAAAGCCAGGCTAGCTCCATAATGAAAGAATTATGAGCAGGCACAGGCTTGGGTACTGGCCACTGGATCAGCACCCCACCTGGATAGGCCTGTCCACCGGGTCTCTTCCATTATAGTAAACTTTTCTCCTGCAGCACTGCCAAGAGAGGGCTAGCACCAGGGCCAGGCTCAGAGTTCCTCAGTACATCCCAGGCAGAGGATGAGGTTGCCCATGACACTAAGTACAGTCCATGCACATGCGCAGACCCAGCTCCAAGAGCTGCTAGAGCTCAGATGGTGCAGAGCATGATGTAGATTTGTTTTCACTTGACAAAGTAGGAAACTGAGGCTTGGAAAGTTGGGGGAACAGCACCAACAAACTAGTCCTGGCCCTATACCCAAATGGAACTGCTATCTCAGCCCTAGTCTGACCTGAGTGTCCCCAAGAGGCAGACGGAGGGTCCTTTGCCACTCCCCAGGGAACACAGTCCAGTGACATCTTTAAGACACTTCCATACATACCCACACATTCCCCACAATGCTCACACGTGGCCTACAAATCTCTCCGGTCACTTCTTGCAAGGTAATCCTGGAGGAAGCATATGAATTGTGGACAGGAAATAGAGCTGCAATCCTGGTGGCAGTCACCAGGGCCAGTAATTTCCTGGGCTGGGGGAGGGGTGGTTGCATTGAACCACACTACCATAGGGTTCTTCAGCAGCTCCAGTTAAAAAGGCACGGAAACTGGCTTTTGGATGCCTCATTCTCAAATATGAAGCAAGCAAACAAATGAAAATTCATGTCACTAAACATTTAAATACTAAGGCTTAACATTATTATTTAGACAAAAATACCTAAATGAAAGGGGAAAACAGAGAAGTGGGGGAGGGGTGTCCCCAGAAAAATTGAAGAAAATTTTCTGGGAAAGCCCATACAACAGTTAGGGGTAAGAATCCACAAAATAAGCATATGCCATGAGGTGGAGTAAACAGAATAAGAAAAACTTTATAAACTATATAAAACTAGAGACTGACTGGTTAAGACTAAAAACAAAGGACTGAAGGTTTTAAAGTCTCAGATAGAAAAAAAGGCAAAAGAGAAGTCATGTAGTAATCTGACCATCTAGAAAAGTGCATTGAGATTTCACTGAACATGTGCAAAGAATTAAAAGTAAGTACACATGACTGAAGAGACGCCCCGCTGGGTAAGAGTTCCTGCTGTGTAAGCATGAAGACCTGAGTTCAAATCCCAGAACCTACATAAGAAGCCAGGCAAGGCTACCCCTGCAGGTAGCACCAGTATTGTGGGGTGGGAACGGGCATATCAGAGAGCTGGGTGGTCCTCTGGAACATAATTAAGGGGGGGAGTGAGCTGACCCATGGGTGATCCCACACCCATGAGTGCAGAGACACCACAAACTGGACCCAATGGGTTATTAGAAAAAACAGAGAGGGTATGATGTTGGGGAGGAAGTGGAATGGGGGGGTGGGGGAGCTGGGGAGGAGTTAAGGGTGAATACGATCAAAGTATTGTGTACTGAATGAAATTTTCAAAGAAGTCATAAAAGCACTAGATTTTTAAAATATATAGAGTGGTAAAGGAAGACATCCCATGTCCTCCTCTGGCCTTCACATCGGTGTACCCCCCCCCCCCCACACACCCCACACAATTTTATAAGTTTAAAAAGGATACAGAAAACTAAGAAATGTAAAACTAAATATCAAAAGAAAACAGCGGAGAATGGTTGTCTATGAAAGTTGTATTAAGGCTAGAAAGCAGGAAGAATGTTAATGCTTATTGTTTTGATATTATTTACTATGTACACATACTTATTTTATATAGATGATTTAATTAAAGTTAGTTTAAAAGTTATTACAAGTTCTTCTACGCTGCTGTCAAAGAATCCTATATACCATTAAAGAGAGGTGATTTGTGAGACACTGATCTGAACCAAGTGTTCAGTATGTGCAACTAGGGAAAGTGAGGAAGCTGGTCTCCAAACCGGAGCTGACACACGCTAGTAAGGCCATGTCTACACAGATGTGTAACACTTTATTAGTGGCCATAACCAGAAAGTGGGATATCAATTTTCTTCTAGTTTTTCATGATTCCATATAAGTTGAATCATTTGTTTTGTGCTCAATGATCCTCTGTTTTATCCTTGCTTAAAAAAAAAAAAAAAAAAAAACCAAAATTACCTTCATTAGGGAAAAGTATAATGCATTAAGCTAAGATTTACAAGTACTAACTGGAGTTGACAGGGAATATAGAGGGCAGATGTAGTAATACACACTTGTAATTCCAACAATGAGGATGCTGATGCAGGAGAATAACAAAGATGAAGCATGTGTAGAGAGCATGAGAAACAAGTTAACAATCCTGGAAGCCTCCAGGTAACAGTGTTAAAAGCATAAAGAGCATTAATGACTAGAGAGCAATGCTAGGAAATACAGTAGCTCCTATCAATCTAACCATGGGTCTACCCTAGCAACTCGTTAGAAAGGCGACAGTCTGGCAATCGCATGGTGCATTTGACATGTACAGAAAACTGTACTAGGAGATTAACAAGCAGCAAAAGAAAATACAGTAGATGCCTACATTTTTCAGGCGTGGGGGGAGATAAACACAGAACACTGGACTGTTTCAGAGGGGGGAGGAGGGAGCACCTCCCTGTTTCAGAGCAGGGAGGAGGGAGCACCTACCTGTTTCAGAGCAGGGGAGCATGGGATCAGCTCTCCTATTCTGTTTATCCCAGCATTGATTTTCTTCTTTCTGTGCCTCTCCACTAGACAGAGGAAAAACATATTATCAACTTTTATACTACTAGGCCAAACTGTTCAATTTACCTGGACAAAGGAACTATTGGTAAAGGAATCAGACGTGGACGAGGCTAGGGCGGGGGGAGGGGGTGGTCTATAGCTCAGTGGCAGAGCACCTGCCTAGTATGGACACAGAAAAAGAAATTTAATCCTAAACCAATAATCATTATTTACCAGTTGTAACTAAAGTTGTACATAAGGTTTCAAAGAATGCAGTATTTTAAGTCAAATGTTATGAAAAGAAATGTATCACCTTTATAAGCATTGCAAAGAAAATCATAAATAATAACTACATTAAGATGATTAAAAAGGACTGGAAAAATGGATTAGTGACTTAGAACACTGGCTGCTCCTCCAAAGGGCCAGGGTTTGCTTCCTAGCACCCACATGGCAGCTCACAACCATCTGTCACTTCAGTCCAAGGGGATTCAGCAACATCTTCTAGCTTCCCAGGGCACTCAGCACATGGCTGGTGCATAGACACACATGTAAGTGAAACACCCATACACATAAAAAAATGATAAAAAGGAAGTTAACAATGCATTATTATTAGGCCATCTTTCCATTATAATTCAAATAAGTAGTAAAGATTTATTGATAAACACTTATTTTTTAAGTTCATTTTTATTTATTTGTGTGTGTGTTTGTGTGTCTGTGTGTATATGCAGTACACACATGGAGTTACCAAAAAGCTGTCTCTGTTTTAGCAAATATGACCTTTCTTTCAATTTTAAGAACCTTAAAATGTCTACTGTATGATGATTAGGCCTTTATGAAATAGAAGCAGCTGTGGTCATATGTATGGGGAGCTGTCTTAACTGCAAATTGATGTGGTAAGACCTAGTCCATTGTGGGCGACTCCATTCCCTAGGTAGAGATCCTGAATGGTATAAGAATAGAGAAAGGTAGCGGAAAACAAGCAAGAATGTGTTTATTGTTTCTTTGCTTTTGTGAATTGCTGCTTGAGTCCCTGACTTGAGCTTCCTTCAGCAATATATAGCAAATTGGAATTGTATGCCAAATAAGTCTGTTCCTCCCCTATGTTGCTTTTGGTCAGGATATATTATTATGGCAACAGAAATGAAAACTAGAGTATGGGGCAACTGACAGCTTGTTAATTAACTGCCAGAATGTTCCAGACTGACATTCTTAAACTCTAAAACAAGTAAGAATACAAAAGAGTTCATTTAAATAATTTCTATAAGATGCTCAAGGTAAAAACAAACACACATATTTAAAAATAATAAAAAATTAACACACATATAGTAGTAAATTACTCTTGGCTATCTTTCAATGTCTTCTTTTCTAATAATTGATTGCCAGTGTTAATTTTCTTCTTTTTTTTTTTTTTCATTTTTTTCAAGACAGGGTTTCTCTGTGTAGCCCTGGTTGTCTTGGAACTCACTCTGTAGACCAGGCTGGCCTCAAACTCAGAAATCCTCCTGCCTCTGCCTCCCAAGTGCTGGGATTAAAGGTGTGCGCCACCACCGCCCAGCCAGTGTTAATTTTCTAACAATGGTGCTCATTATTATCTGAGTGGATTTCAAAGGTGATAAACTCATCCCACCAGTGTTCGATGTATATTAGTAGATAAACTCTTCCCAGAGATCCTCTCTGTATGCATAGCTATGCCACAGATGTGAGGCTGACTCAAAATAAAATGTTATATAATATGCCAAAGTGAAAATGGAGACACAATTAACACTGTACACTTGGCTGGCTATGGTCTATAATCTAAGATTAACGATAAGATCATATTTATTTTACACATTTATTTCTATGATAAAAGTCTATATAACTTAATATTGTCCACATACACTAGGCATAGTGGCATAAGCCTGTAATGTCAGCACTCAGGGGGCAGAGGCAGGTGGATGTCTGTGAGTTTCAGGCCACACAGACTTTGTGTGCCACATGCAAACAGCCCACTGCTCATGCCTTCCTTCCTCAGGGAGCTGCCCCTCTGGAACCTGTGCAGAACCTTCTTTGTCCCAGTGTCCTGGGTGAAACCCCTTCCAACACTAGCCCCCAAAATATTCTAATTTCATAACAAATCCAAAAGAGGTGACAAAGCAGATGTTATGAAGTCAGATCCACGGGAATATTCTGTCAATAAAAACAATAAAGTTTCCTTTTCTAAAATGCAACAAATAATTCCCTGTTTACAACATAAAAACTTGTAATCAGCCATGCCATAATTGATTCCAACAGAGTTCAAGTCACTGGACGTACCTGCATTGTGTGTCTCTCGGTTCTTCTTTCTGAAACAGAAAAGTACAAAGACAGGTAATAGAAAGATAACTGAAAAGCATTTTTTAACTTTCATAACCCATAAAAACAAATTTTATAAAATTGTATCTATTATATCAATAAGGAATTACTTAGTGGATATCATGGCATGAAAACCTTACTGCAGATACTTTCGAATACATTTAATAGATATAATTTTGAAAAGTAAGAACAATTCTCTACTGATACCCATTTCATTGTGGACTGCTGGGGGAGCTGCAGGCAGAGCGAGTGGAGGCGGAGCAGCGTGCAGTGCATCTCTGCGAGTCCTGATTCCCACCAAAGCAAACGTGATATGAAGAGCACCTAGGTGCCAACTGCAACCGAGCCATCGTCCCATCTGTGTACTCAGGTTATCTAACGCTTTTATTTACTTAACATTTCTACTAAAGACATTGACTTTCCCTTTTTGCATAATTAACCAACAGATTAGCTTTCACTAATAGCTATTTGGTAAGGAAAGAGACTATAGTACTTTTAACGTTATTAAAAGCAGTAGCCATACAATTCTGGGCAGACATTGCCTAAAATGCTAGATACTCAGAAGAGGGGCTATAAGAAAATAAAAGTAATGCTATGTATATTATCATTAATGGATTATGATGTAACAAATTAAATACAATCTAAATGTTTTAGGAGCTACAAAAGGAACGCAGTTTGCCAGTGAAAATGTGACATAGATTTGGTACAATGTTTTTTGTTTTTGTTTTTGTTTTTGTTTTTGTTTTTGTTTTTTGAGACAGAGTTTCTCTGTGTAGTCCTGGCTGTCCTGGAACTCACTCTGTAGACCAGGCTGGCCTCAAACTCAGAAATCCACCTGCCTCTGCCTCCGGAGTGCTGGGATTAAAGGCATGCGCCACCACCGCCAGGCTGGTACAATGTTTTAACTACTGATGACAATCCTTACTTGTCAGGCTTCTGAGAGAATAAGGACAGATAAATTTTAGCCATGTGAATCTCTTTTAGTAAATCTATTTCTATCTATCCACACATACTGGAAACTAACTCTGCTTCTTATCTGCCTACGTGATATTATTTGGGGCTGTGGATACATACCTGTGCTGCTTTTTCATAGGCGTCTCATGCTCTGTCATCTCTGGCATGGTGAGAGAGATAGGAATCTATAAAGAGATAAAAAGATAGATGTAATTCAAGATGCTTAGCCATTCTAGAATTTGGAGAAATCAAATGGCAATTCTATTTCAATACCAACAAAACAAAACAAAAACAACCAAGCAAACAAAACCCACAGAAATATACTTTACTGCGTGATGTAGATGAGATAGAACGTGAGCTGGAAATTCCAGCACTAGGAAGGCTGACACAGGAGGATGATGAGTTGGGGCCAGGCTGGATGGCATGGCAGGTGCCAAACTGACTTGAGCTTCAGAGTAAGATGCCACTGGTAAAGCTGGTAAACGTTTGACCAGCACAAACGATAAGAACACCCTGCCTGACCCCTCTCCAGAAACAAGGGGCAAACTCTATTCTAAGTAGCAGATGCAAACCAGAGTCAGGCTTCCTTCAACTTCCAAGTGCCATCTCAGTTATCCATGGAGACTCGCTAAAACATGGGCATGAAAACCGTATGAAGACAGTGGATTTTCCTCTTTCTTCCTTCATTCTTTTTCCTCTTGGCCCTTTCTCTTTTGAGACAGTCTCATTATGTCATCCAGGATGGCCTCAAACTTGTAATCCCCCTGCTTCAGCTTCCTGAATGTTAGGATTATGGGCATACACCACATCTTGGCTAGAAACCGATGTCCTATAGGGGAATCTACACATAAATGGGAAAAGCCTGGAGGTAGAAACATTAATACATGGAGTGCAGCTGTGCAGGGTCAGCAATACTACTGGGGATTTCCTTCTCTCGGGTTTTCCACAGTCTGAAAGGGAAAATGTTCTCAGGATACAATGAACCTTCCAAAAGAGGCTGCCAAGCTCTTTTGGAAGGGTACCTGTTGGGCTACAAGGGAAAAGATACAAACACAACACTCCCCTGTCTCCCCTTCTGGGAAGGGAAGGGAGGTAATAAGTATAGAGGTAAACTCAAAAAGCATGGGCTTAAAACCAGGTTGTACCACTGCCTAGCAGTTTGTCATGGGGAGATTCTTGGAACTTCAGTTCTACATAACTGGGCTGCTTTGAGAAAGGAATGAAGTGATGCCAGGAAGGCACAACACCGTGCGCGGTGCCTGGAAGCAAGAAGGACCCAGGAAATGCTCTATTTTACAATAAACCCCAGCCTTATAAAGGAGGAGGACAGAAGGACAAAAGGCAGACAAGAAGCTGACAGGAAACACTGACTGCTACGACTTTGGAGAGCGTGTAGTCACAATTCATCTCCAGGGCTAGCAAGATGGCTTAGTGGGTAAAAGTGTCTGCTACCAAGTCTGACTATCTGAGTTCCATGCCGAGACACACACAGAAAGAGGAACCAACTCCTGCAAGTTGCTTTCTGACCACAGACGCCATGGGGTGTGCATACCACAAAAAAAAAAAAATCTTACAATGTTTTTCAAAAACAACTCACTTCTGCAGCCTGCTCCTGTTCCACCTCTCCTTCCAACTGGTGAAGCTGCTTAAGGCCTAGAGAAGCACCGTAGTGGATAAGCACGGAACTGTAATGAGGGACAAGCCAGCAAGCAAGCACACAAATGACCCGTCTCCTTTCTCACCCAGGGGCTTGCAGAGTTTCTTCACTTTAGATTCCTGGCTTCCAACACCTCCTCTTTCTGATTCAAATCTATCATCTTCTGCCAGAAGATGGTCTCTATAGGTTATGTTTTCTTCTTACTACAAAAAAGAAAAACCAATGAGTGTTTACAGGCACCAAGTATCCATGAGATGAAGCCGGCAACTGATAGCATGCAGGCAAGTTTTAGAGGCAAGGAGGATAACCCTGACCATTCCCCACCACTGGAGAGCAAGTGAATAACGCCTTTCTCCAATGGGTAAACCATAAAGGGGGTTCTTACAGGCACGGGATGGCATGTACACATGTTCTCTTCAATGCTGTGTGCTCACAGTCCCTTGGGCTTTTATTACCCAGGGATCTCCAAAGACCTCCATGTTATGTCTAATATTAAGACCTACTTTCAATTCTAAAATTAACTTTCCTTCCACTTCCTATTTCCCTTATTTAAACTTTTATTTCTTCTTCACATGTCTATATATGGATGTTGTATGGTGTGTGTCCACAGTGTGTAGGCACATGTGAGTGTGTGAATGTGCATGCATGAGGAGATCCAAGGGTGATGCCAGTTATTTTGGTTGCCCTCTGCTTTATTCTTTTTTGCGGCAATGACTCTCAACGAGAGTCAGAGTTTCCTGTCAATATGGCTAGTCTCCATAGCCTGCCTGCTCTCAAGACCCTGTCTTCATAGTCAGAGGCCACCATGCCCACCTGATATGTATGAGTTTTGGGGATTCTAACTCTGGTCCTCTTGCTCCCATAGCAAACACTCCCCAGCTCTCTGCCCACTCTTTTCTGTAGGAGTAAGTGAGAACTTGCTTGGCACTAAGAAGGTAGGCTGAAGACCTATGAGCACAGATGGGCAAAGACACACTCCATGGCTCTGTGCCAGACTCACAGGTGAGGAAGGAATGGAGGGCCTAAATTCTAAATCTTCTTGGAAGACACCTTTCTCCTTTCTTCTCTTTCTTTATGCTCTGAGAACCTTAGCTCTATTTTAGGGTAATGTTTACCAAGCTTAGATAATAAGAATTATCTCATTGTGCTTTCTGTCTGTGGGTTTCATGTCCTTGGGTCCACGGCTGAGAGAGGACATGTGGGATTTATGTTTCTGAATCTAGGTTACCTTACTTAAGATAATATTTTTCAGTTCCACTCATTTCCTGCATATCCTAACTTAATTTTTCTTTACAACAGAATATAATTCTATGGTGTGTGTGTGTGTGTGTGTGTGTGTGTACTACATTATTCATTCATCTGTTGATGGACATCCAGGCTGGTTTTATATCCTTACTATTATGAAGAGAGTACCAACAAACATGGATGGGCGATACAATCCTTTGGGTATATGCCCAAGAATGGGTCATATATATTATGGAAATTCTCTTTTTAGTTAGATTTTTTTCTTGTGTGTTTCTATGTGTGCACATGCACGCACCCCTTTGTGTGTAGTGTGTGGTGTATACGTGTGAGTATGTAGGTGCACCACCTTGTGAAAGCCACAGAACTTTCTCCATTTCTATCCTGTCATCTTACTCTAGCTAAGACTACATTAAGTAAAAGTGAAGAAAGTAAACCTTCTTCCACTGTTCCTTATTTTAATAAGAATGCTATTTAAGGGATTGTAAACTATTGTAGCCACTGTGTAAATCAATGTGGAGGCTTCTCCAAAACTTAAAACTAGGGTTTGGGGAAGTGGCTCAGTGGGCAAAGGGCTTGCTTTATAAACATAAGGACCCAAGCTCAGATCCTCAGCACCCACATTAAAAAAAAAAAAAAAAGCTGGGTTGAGCAGTACACGCTTGTAATCCCAGCATGATGGAGACAGATCCCAGAGGCTCACTGGTCAGCAAACTCAGCTGAAATAACAAGCTCCAAATTCAATGAGAGACCCTACCTTAAAAATATAAGGTCAAAGGTAATAGAGGAAGACACTCAAAGCCAACATCTGATCTTCATATGTACATGTATAGGTAAGTATACATGCGACCACACATGCACACAAATCTATATACATACATACATATGACACATATGTACATATGCTCTCAAAAAGATCTAGAAGGATATCTATTAGGAAAAAGTTAAATTATTTCTATTTGTAGATGACATGATTCTATACTTAAAAACTCCACAGAAATTCTCTCTCTCTCTCTCTCTCTCTCTCTCTCTCTCTCTCTCTCTCTCTCTCTCTCTCTCTCTCTCTCTCTCTCTCTCTCTCTCTCACACACACACACACACACACACACACACAAAATCTGGACCTGACAAATAACTTCAGAAAAATAGGAGAATACACAATCTGTTATGGTGACACATGGATGTAATCACAGCATTGAGGAAGCTGAGGCAGGAGGATTATGAAGTCTAGGTAAGCTAGGGTTATCTAGTGAGCACCTGTCAGAGAGACAGAAGTGAGGACCTAGGAGTTGATAGACAGACACTGAAACTTAAGGTCACTGGTTTGGCTAGCTGGCTGAGTAGCAGGGCCCCAGAGGTATCCCTGCCTCTCCCCACTCAGCACTGGAATTACAGGTAGGTGCCCCATGCCTGGCGTTGACATGGGTGCTGGTGATGTGAACACTGGTCCCTATGCTTGACAACAAGCACTTTACTGACTGAGCCATCTCTCCACCCACCCAAATTTACATTCCGTATGTTAAAAAAAACAACCAGAATAAAAGACTACATTATCATAAATCTTTGTCTACTTACCAATTAACCTACCAAAGAATACATGGCTTTTCTACTCCTCTTGGCACTGGGGTTAAATAATGCAGGGCCTTAGACCCCTGAGTCACACATCCAGCTCACATGGCATTTTAAATACAATATTTACAGGACTAAAGAAACATACTTCTTAAAATAGTTAAAGTGCCATGAATTTTTAAAGACAGATGCTAAAATATTACATGAATAATCTATGAGTTATTATATTTGTGTAGGAAAAAAAATCATTGGGAATCAAGTCAAGGCCAGGATTGACTCTTACATGGTCCTCAGATCTCCTACATCAAACCACATTTTCTATAACCTTTTCCACTTTGAGGTAAAACACACACAAATTGCAGACATCTTAAGTACACCATTCAGTAAGCTTTGACAGATGCACATATTTCTATGATTCAAACCTCATCAAACTATGATATTACCACCAATTAATTCTTTCTTGGCCTTCCCCAGTCAATCCCTTCCTGGTTTCCGAGGTAATTGCTTTCTGTTTCCTCCACTGGACTTCATACAGATGTATTAGCTGAATTCTCTTGTGACAAGTTTACACTTAGTTTAATATAAATGTATACCTTCTTCAGAAGTCAACTCCTCTTTATGAACATAGGTATATGAATCTTTAACACTGGCTGTTTATCTGTTCTCCTATTGATGACTTGCCATTTTGTCCACAAATGCTACTGGCACAAATTACAGACACCACAGGATAGACAGACAGTCACTAGACAGTCAGCTGAGCATTTTGTGCTGGTCACTGGTATCTAGACAGTTCCCTAAATAGCAAATGACATATTAATTGCATGGGTGACTTTTTTCTAAAAGGATGACCAGGTACACTCTGGTAGGTAGAAGGCTACCTTTGCACATCTTAGTGCATTCAGACCCATCCTTCCTGCCTGACCAGTCCTAGGCTCTTCCTGTCTTGCTGCCCAAGGCAGGTTCCTCTCTCTATGTCACTAAAAATTGCACTTTGTGAAATCCTGGATCTGTTTGTGGTCTTCTTTGGCCTGTCAGCCTCAGCACTTGCTGCCTCTGGTGGCCAGTTCTCAGATACCAGGTTCCCTGAAACAGGTAATGTTTGGAGTTTCTTTTCTGGATGATAAAATGTGCTAAGGTTGACTGCGATGATGACTTTGATGTTTAGTCCACTGTATGCACTAAAACCACTGCAGTGGACACTAAGAGACTGAACACAGGCACACAAATGCACCCCCTTCATCTCTCTCTCTCTCTCTCTCTCTCTCTCTCTCTCTCTCTCTCTCTCTCTCTCTCCCCACCCCCCCCCCCCCCACACACACACACAGAGTCTCATCTAGCATAAACTGGCATCAAACTTATTGTGCAGCTTGTGCAGCCCAGTCTGGTCTTGATCTGATTGCTCCTGCCTCAGCCTCCCAAGTGCTAGGATTACAGATATGAGCTAACACCTCAGGCTAGGAAACTTAGAAAGCAAATTCATTGCCCCAAAGCCATGCACACACAGAAGCAATCTGACTTATTTTTTTTTTTCTACAAAAGTATTCAAATCACTTGCAAGTGGGTTAGAATGCTAAACTGGAGTTCTAGTTCTGACAGTTTAAAAGTAGGAGACTAGGAAGGTGAGCAAAGCTGAAGAGACGATTCAAAGCTCACTACAGAGCTGGAGCAATCAAATGGACTAATGAAAGCAGAGTTAAGAGCAAACTTTACATGAGACCAACTGATTCTGACAGGAAGCCAGGACCATTTGTGGAGGGAAAGAACACATTTTTAAAAAAACAAACAAACAAACAAACAAACAAACAAGCTGGAGCACCAGGACATTCCTATGTAAAATGAGGGCTGCAGAGTTGGCGCAACAGTTAAGAGCACTTACTGCACTGCAGAGGACCTTAGTTCAGTTCCTAGTACCCAGCACAGGCAGTACATGGATGTAACTCAAACTCCATGACATGATCTTCTGGCCTCAGTGAGAACTGCATGCAGACACATGATTACACACAGATACATACACATATGTGTAATTAAAAATAAGTATTTTTTAAAGTGTTTAATTCATGTCATGTCTAATACCACAAAACTGTTAGATATAACAGCAAAACCACAGTTATAAAAAAAAAAAAAAAGTAAACTGAACTTCACTAAAAGTAAGAGCTTTTGTGCTTCAAATGATACCATAAAGAAAGTGAAAGGGGTTGGTGAGATGGCTCAGTTGGCAAAGGTGCTTGCCTCCAGACTTGACAGCATGAGTCCCATCCCAGGAGAAAGAGAAATGACTCCTGCAAGTCACCCTCAGACCTTCACATGCATGCCCCCTAATAAAAAAAAAAATGTAATTTAAAAAGGAACAAGGAAAGAAGGAAAGAAAGAAGAAAAAAGAGAAGGAAGTAGAAGAAAGAAAGAAAGAAAGAAAGAAAGAAAGGGAAGGGAAGGGAAGGGAAGGAAGGAAGGGAAGGGAAGGGAAGGGAAGGGAAGGGAAGGGAAGGGAAAAGAAAAGAAAAGAAAAGAAAAGAAAAGAAAAGAAAAGAAAGAGAAAACTTCTAGATGTGGTGGTACACACCTGTCACTGCAACATTAGGGAGGTAGAAGTAGGGGGATCAAGAGTTAGAAGCCAAATGGATGGGTCTATCTTGTCCAAAAAAAGAAAAGGGGGTGGGGGGAGAGATGGCTTAGCAGGTTAAAGTGCACAGCACTAAGTTGACCACCTGTGTTCTCTCAGTTTGATCCCCAGGACCCACACAGTGGAAAGAGAGACCAATCTCCCACAAGTTGTCCTCTGACCTCTACCCACACCCATGGCAGCAGGGTATGCCTCCCAAAAGAAAAAATGTAAATAAATAAAAAGGAAAGAAGGGGAGGGGGAGGGGAGAAGAGGAGAAGGAAGGACAGTGGAAAGAGGAGGAAGAAGGGGAAGGGGAAGGGGAAGGGGAAGGGGAAGGGGAAGGGGAAGGGGAAGAAGGGAGAAGGGGAAGGGGAAGGGGAAGGGGAAGAAGGGGAAGGGAAGGGAAGGGGAAGAAGGGGAAGGGAAGGGGAAGGGGAAGGGGAAGGAAGGGAAGAAGGGGAAGGGGAAGGGGACGGGGAAGAAGGGGAAAGGGGAAGGGGAAGAAGGGGAAGGGGAAGGGGAAGGGGAGAAGGGGAAGGGGAAGAAGGGGAAGGGGAGGGGACGGGGAAGGGGAAGGGGAAGGGGAAGGGGAAGGGGAAGGGGAAGGGGAAGGGGAAGAGGAGACGGTACTGAGCCTAATGTGGTCACACATGCCTATTAGCCAACACTAGAGAGGGTGAGACAAGAGAAATGCTGTTTGCTGACTACTAGCAGCCTGGCTAGTAAACTAAGGTTGAGCTAAGATAAACACTGTTAAAGGTTATAATATCTTACTTAAAAACAGTATTTTCAGCCTCTAATACTTAATTCTGGCTTGCTATTATTTAGTATATTCTAAAATATTTTATACTTACTTTAAATGTTTTATGGAATGATTACACAGATAGATATACATTATATTATCTCTAAGATTTTATTAGTATATACTGACTGTATATAGTAACAGGTTTCATTATGACATTTCACACAAGCACATAACTTAGTCATATTAATTCCCCAGTAGCCTCTCCTGTGCCTTATCCTGCCTCCCCTGTCCTCTTACTCTTCCAAAGTATAAACCTCCTCCATCAAAATGGCTTTACTCTACTAGACAAAATGTGGAAATTATGCCACATCTAAACTTAAATCTCTGGTTTGGATCAGGTTTTCTGCTCTACACCAAAATGAGTTCTACTTGCTTTGATCACCTTGCTCTACTAGTTTTTCCTTATACTAAATTTATATATATATATATATATATATATATATATATATATATATATATATACACACACACACACACACATGCCTAGGAAACAAAGAAATTCACACTATTCTACTGTATCTTTCAACAACACTCACTGTGGATTCTTCCAGAAGTTTTCTTCTTTATGTATCCACTTTTTCCATAATGGTAGTCTGTAAGCAACTCTGCATCCTTCTTTATAGTGATCACAAGCATTTCTCCATTTCACCAAATACTCAAAGCCATGATACCACAGCTCCAGCACTACACAGACACATGCTTTACCTCACCATCCTGCTTAATGCTGTGACCAATTTTGCTCTCTGTAGTCATTTACAGCGGTCCTCTCCAGCATTTTGGGTTAGAAAACCCTTTCCCTGGAATGTGCTCTTCTACTTCCACATGGTTTAACGTATTCAACCTAGAATCTCTGGACATAGACTCATGTATGACTTAATGATCTGGACACACCCTGGCCCTAAAACACTAAAGTGGCTTTGTCATGTGGCAAACACCATCACAAGTATTTCTGGAAACTAACAGCTCCATCTTCACTGGGTAATATCTCTGGCCAAATTCTGTTATGTAGAGCACAACCTTTATGTTCTGCAGGTGCAGAACAGTGGTGCTTGTTGTAACAGAGAAGAATCTTTCCTCTGCATGTGTTTCCAGCAGCTGCTGTCTCCATCCCAGAGGGAATAAAAGGACCTGTTGATGTGTCGGCGTGTTTTCTGCTTCATGTAACTGCTGTCTTTCTGAAGTTCTGACTTTTTCTGCCCCTAAAAAGATCTTGCATCTTTTAAAAACATCTGTTGGCTCCTTCCCTCCTGTTTGGTGCTAATGTCCGAGTTGAGTTGCTAGGACACTTGTTAAAGGAAAGTGAACTCCTGCTCTCAGGCTAGAACTGCATTTCATGGTGAATCTCAGCTAACCTGTAAAATTCAATACAATTTTGAATTTTATTTTTAAACTATACAAGCAAAATTGCTTAGCATAAAAATATATAAATATATAAATAAATAAATAACCTACTTTCAAATCATAAAGAAATATATGGAGTTAAAGAGAAAGTTTCTTTGCTACACTCTTCATGGATAACCACTGTAAACAGTATGATATACTATATATAGCCTTTGCTCATCTTGTCACTGTGAACCACAAATACTCTCAATGCAAAATTTATCTCATAACTAAACTCAAAGAGAACTAACTCAAAGGCTTCTTTAAAAACTCAGTTGCTCAAATACTGTCTGTCTTATAGAGTGCCAATGTCCCTCTACGTTTAACACCTGGTGGTGTTGATAAGACATTTCTCTTCATATGTGCAAACAATTATCTGAGTGCACATTAGTAGCTGTCACACTGAAAGAGGAGGCCACACAGTAATCCTTTTCAGGTCTGGATGCAGCTCCCTTGATGTGGGTACCAGTCAGTTCCTCACACTCTGCCCCATTCCACCTCTGGTCTCATAACACAGGTCTTTCTGCTGACACAGCCTTGCCCCTGCCAGGAAAGTTTGCAGAATAGGCCCCAGGCCAGCTCCCTCTTGATCAGCTCACAAGTGGTCCACAGAAACACATTATCTCCCTTTTGCTGCAATAACTCCAAGAATTTCACCCTACAGGTATATTCACATATGTACAAAACCACATTTATTCAAGAATATTCACTACAATGTCATTTGAATTATTTTGAGAAGAAAATGCATGAAAAGACTTATCAAAAGGACATTAATTAAATGCCATAGTATTATGTTGAACCATCTGAAACTTTCTTCTAGAGTGCTGGCCATCAAACCCAGAACCTTCCACATGCTAGGTAAGGGATCTACCACTGACGACACCCTAAGCTCTGTTTCTGCTTTTGTACTGTTGCATCAGATAATTCAACCTCGTATTTCTACCACATGACACAGTGACTCTATGCAATAGTATTTATCTGTCTACTGAGAGAGCTAGATTGTGTCCCTTACCCAAGGCATATATTGAAGTCCTAGAAAGAGGTCCCTGCCAAGCATGATGGTACACACCTTTAACCCCAGCATTTATGAGCAAGATGCAGGGGGATCTCTAGAGTGTCAGGTCAGCCAGGGCTATCGAGTTGAGACTGTCTCAAAAAACAAAACAAAAAGAGAAAATGAAGGGAAAAAAAGAAAGGGAAGGAGGAAGGAAGCCCTTTAAAAGGTGGTCAGGTTAAAATGGAGTCACAGTGTGCTGTAATCTATCTGGCTGTGCCGCTTCACGACATTAGGGATCAGACAATTCAGCAAGGGATGATGCTGTAAAGATACAAAAAAGCCCAGCCTGCAAGCTAAGCATTAGAAACCCACTCTGAGCTGGGCAGTGGTGGTGCACGCCTTTAATCCCAGCACTTGGGAGGCAGAGGCAGGCGGATTTCTGAGTTCGAGGCCAGCCTGGTCTACAGAGTGAGTTCCAGGACAACCAGGGCTACACAGAGAAACCCTGTCTCGAAAAACAAAACAAAACAAAACAACCCACTCTGCGCACAGTTGGATGGTGACTGCTAGTCTAGAGCTGTGAGAAAAACAGTTCCTGTTATTTAAGCCACATTGGCTATGGTAGTTTGTTATAGTAGTCCTAGTAAACTAATATTAGTATATATAAAACTGTTTCGTATAAAACACCTATCTGTAGGATGGGAAGAACAAACATATATGTTTATAAATATACAGAATAGCTTCTGAAGGACAGAATGAGAAGAATTACTAAATATATTGTATAAACAATTTTAGTTGTTTGAACATGCATATATTTCTACTGTAAAATACAGATAAATTTCAATGTATTTTCTCAGAGTTCAACTTTGGCCTCAGTCAAATATAACATAGTCATTGTTAAAGAGAGCTTTAACAACGTGGCTGTGCAGTACTGCACAGTTAACATGTACAAGGCCCTGGGTTCACCTAAACACGGGTAAGTTAAAATAAACAAAATAAAAAACCTCCAAAACCCCCACCCTGAAACAAATGTAAAAAAATACCCCTAATATCTCCATATTCCTCCCATATCCTAATCCTTTTCTCCCAGAATCAAGGTAGCCACCATTATCAAACCCACTCTGTATTCTTCCATTGGACATCAATTTGGGCTTTCTACAGGGTTGTCTATATTTACTCAATGGAAATTGTCTTAAGAATAAAACCATGCCATGTTTGACTCTGAAACAGCTTTCACATCAAAATTTGTGATGGTCATTGTGCACTTCCAGATGTCATCACACATTTACCATTTTCTTTTAATAGCTAAAAAGTCTTTATTATCCATTATAACTGCATTAATAAATACAATTTTATCCCTCTCCCCCTTTTCTACGGAAAATGATGCTGGAAAAAACAATGCATAAAGCTCTTATGGTGGTATGAATAAAAAAACAAATGTCCCCCATGGGCTCATATATTTGAACCCTTGGTCTCCAGTTGGTGGCGCTGTTGCAGACATTGTGGAATCAGTCATTAGGAATGGGCTTTGAGAGTTCACAGCTTTGCCCACTTCCAGCTCCCACTCACTGCTTCCTGCATGTGGACGGAAATGTGATCTCCCAGTTTCCTGGTGCTGCCAAGTCAGCACCATTATAAAATCTCCTCCTGAAACTGTCAGCCAAAATAAACTTTCTTCTTTAAGTTGCTTTTGGCCATAATATTGTATCATATAAACAAACAAACAAAAAAACTAATACACACTTATAAAATGTTTATCAATCCAATTGCAATAAAATGTATTTTAGGATTGTGCTTAGTGATTAGTATGATTGAAAATACATTCACTGGGGCCAGCAAAATGACACAGTAGGCAATACTACTGCTGGAGGCAGAAGCAGGTAAATCTCTGTGAGTTCAAGGCCAGCCAGATCTACACACACAATGCTGTTTCAATAAACAAACAACAAAGAAATAAACAAAACAAATAAAACATTTATATTTCTTTTATAATTTCCTTCTTTATGACTTTTCTTTGATTTACTTATGCTGGGTGGTGGTGCATGCCTTTAATCCCAGCACTACACAGAGGCATATGCAGGTGCATCTGTAAATTTAAGGTCAGCCTAGCCTACAGAGTGAGCTCCAAGATAGTCAGGGCTACAAGAAAAAACCCTGTCTTGAAAAGTCAAAAACAACTTACTTATTTTTATTTTATTTATATGAGTGTTTTGCCTCCATGCACCACATATATGCAGTGCCTGTGAAGAAAGTACTGGACTTCTGTAACTGAAGTTACAGATGTCTGTGGGCAGCCAAGTATGTGCTGGGAACCGACCTCGATCTTTTACGCGGCCAACTAGTGCTCTTAACTATCTAGCAATCTCTCTGCATGCCCTACAATGCAAGCTAGAACAAAACGCTTTCCATGTGAACACACTTTACACATTCCATTTTTGGTTCCCTTTTCATTACTTCTGTTAACCATTCTTTTGAAGTATGATAGGTAGGTAAATATGTCTTTTGAAATTTGTGATTTCTTGTAGCCACTGTACATATTTTTGTTACATATGCAATGAAACTATATTATTAGCTCCCTAGGAATGAAGTCATAGTAAACATTTTAGACATAAAACGTCTGTAGTCTGAAATTGAGCTTTGTGTGGTAACGACATTAGTATGCATTTTCTTTCACTCCTCATATGCCTGGCATGTGTATACATGTATTTCATTTCTCACCTTCTTGCATAGCTTTCTGTCTGACTAACTGAGCTAGAGATGTGTTTCTCTACACTGGGAATGAGAATCTACCAGTCACACTTACTGCACCTGCTGTTCCCTCACAGACCAGTCCCTCTCCCATCCCACTGTTTTAATGGTATGTATCTAATAAAGTTTTCCTTCTTATAGCTTTCTTTGTTATTAAAAACGTCCTTAAGGCTGGGCGTGGTGGCACACACCTTTAATGCCAGCAGAGGCAGGCAGATCCCTTGAGTTCAAGGTCAGAGTGTCCGGGACAGCCAGGGATCCGTTACACAGAGAAAAACAGTCTCAAAAAAAAAAATTTTTTTAAAAAGTCTTTAATAATTAAAAAACATATCAATTGGAGATCCATTAGCCCTTCTCATCTGTGTCATACAATCCTCCAGTTCTCACTTGGGCATGCATTTCTCTAAAGCCTGGCATTTGAGATCTTTGTACTAGGCTTGGGGAGGTCTTGGTAGATGGATTTATTTATTTATTTATTTACAGATACAGCAATAGGAATACAGAATTAGAAGTGCCATATCAATATGTAACTGTCTTGTGTTGTTGGAGGTTAATGCTAAAGGTACAGATTTAATACATATTTAATACATTAATCATATTTAATACAGATGAAAGCTGTTTTTCAGAGTACTTTCAATCAGTAGCTAGTCAAATGTGCAGGTACAGAATACACAGACACGGAGACCAATCTGAAATCTAAACAGATTTTTCTCCTATTAAAAACTATCATCCAGGGGCTGGAGAGATGGCTCAGCAGTTAAGAACATGGACTGCTCTTCCAGAAGTTCTCAGTTCAATTCCCAGCGACCACATGGTAGCTCACAACCATCTGTATTGGAATCCAATGCCCTCTTCTGTTGTGTCCAAAGAAAGCAACAGTGTACGCACATACACACAGTAAGTAAACCTTAAAAACAAAACAAAACAAAACAAAACAAAAAAAACTCCAAAAACCAAAACCAAAAAACAAACAAAATTAAAGCAAAACCCAGCCAATCATAGTAGTGTACCCTTTAAATCTTAGAACTCAGGAAGCTGAGGCAGAGGGACTGTGAGCTCAAGCATAGCCTGAGTCACAAAAAACTTCCAAGGCAACCCATAATATACAAAGGAACCTGTCTCAGGAGGCTGAGGGCGGCTTGGGAGTAAGCAAACTGCTGCTCTTCCAGAGGGCCTTTATTCCCAGCAACCATATGAGGGCCCACACACTGAAACCCTCTGCTGGGCTCTCTGGGCACTAGGACACATACGTGATGTGTATATTTCACACACAAACAAAACACCCACGCATATAAAATAAATAATAACATCTTAATTTTTTTTAAAAGAACTTATCTCACAAAAGAAAACAATGGCGTAGAGAGGACTTATCCATTAAGAGCATGTACCACTCTTGCAGACCTAGGTTTGGCTCTTAAAACCATAGAACTGCAGCTCCAGATCTGACACCCCCAGCCTTTGTAGGCACCAGAACTCACATGCATATACCCACACAGGAAACACACACATAAATACATAATTAAAAAGTGAATCTTGGGCTGGAGAGATGACTCAGGGGCTAAGAGCACTCAATACTCTGCCAGAGGTCCTGAGTTCAATTCACAGCAACCACATGGTGGCTCACAACCATCTGTAATGGGATCTGATGCACTCTTCTAGTGTGTGTCTGAAGAGAGCTGCAGTGTACTCATATAAATAAAAAAAAAATAAATCTTTTTAAAAAATGAATCTTAAAATAAGTAAACATATAGGTAATCAAAACCTACCAAACAAACTGTACCTATGATCTCTTCCCCTCCCATAATAAGTTTTAACACTGGGTACTGCCTGCCCATCAGCTAACTGCCCAACGACTTCTGCTAGAGGCTCACTAAAACTGTCTGGAAGTTTAGTAGTAAATATGGGATCTGTTCTAGGCCTGTAGTCCATGCCTTAACATCACATACTTTTTCTTTGTTGTATGCACAGGACTTTGGAAGAATCCCTTGCCCTGGTGAGTCAATGGTTAAGCCAGTTGCTGTATGCACTGCTGCTAAAGTTTATTTCAGAAATTGTTTTTTAAAGTCCTAAAAATTTTTTATTCTTATAGTAATCCATTGTTAATTTATAGTAATAGCAATTCCTCAAATATTTGAGGATATTTTGGGACAAAAAAAAAAAAAAAAACCATTCCTTTATGTTATACTCAATTTCTCTAAGATTAATTTAACAGTTTGGCTTGGTCTTTCTTATTTATACTGCTGCTTTTCCTTAAATAGACAATAATTCTTGGTTAAACAAACCAGTGAGTGACTAGTGTTTCCCAGCACAGCTGTTATCAATTACAGCTGTGTGTAAAAAGCATACTTCCTGGATATGGTGGAATACACCTGTAGTCTCCACGCTTGGGAGACTGAGCCAAGAGACAGAATGTCCAAGCAGCCTGGAGCACATAGTGAAATCCTATTTTTAAAAGCTCCCTAGTCAGTGCACCTTGGCTAAGAACCACTTTTTTAAGATTTTGTATTGTATATGTATGTTTGTGTATACTGTGCCATACGTGTGCAAGTGCCCACAGAGCCAGGAGAGAGAGTTAAGTCCCCTGGAGCTGGAGTTACAGGCAGTTGTGAGCTCTCTGGTGTGGGTGATGGGAACCACACTCAGATCCTCTGGAAGAATAGCAAGCATTCTAAACCACGGAGCCATCTCTCCAGCCCCAAGAACCACTGTTTTAATATATGTGAAAATCACTCCTCCTTGCCATGAATGTGCACACTGACTACAGATATTTCAGCTATCAAAAATATCTGTGAGCAGAAGTCAGCTGCCAGGTATGCCTCTGAAGGGAAAGAGCCCCACAGTCAGTCACAGTGGAATTATAATTCTCTAAGGATGATACTGATGCTCTCTCCCTGGCTCTACAGAGCCCATTCAGGAAAATGCCTCTAATTTATGCAGGTATGCTGCAGTAGATATTTCATTTCTGCTGTTGTGATAAAAATGCCCTGACAATAGCAACTTAGGAAACAAAGCTTTAATGGGCCTTCAGTTCTTACAGTCTACTACTGAGAGTAAGTTAAGGCAGGAACTTGAAGCAGGTCACATCATTTCTAGGACAGACAACTGTATCCTTGCTTTGACGCTTGCTCTCTTAGCTAGCTTCCCCTCTTTGACTACTCAGGACCCTCTGCCTGGAGGATGATATAGCCAACAATGGTCTCCATTTCCCTTTACCAATTAACAATGAAATAATCTTCCACAGACAGGCCCATAATACAGCATGATCTAAATAATTCATCATATTAAGAGTTTCTCCTGAGGATTCTAGTTTGTGTCAAGTTGACAAAAATAACCAGCCTCTGGTTATCCTGATATCCTACCAGGTACTAATAACCAGCATAGTATCCTACCATAGTATCCTACCCAGTACTGGGACTGCTGCTTTCAAGTCTGGTAATCCATAGTACCTAGGTACTTTCTCACTATCCTGAATTCACTCCCCATTTTTTTAAAAAGATTTTTATTTATTTTATGTATGTGAATACACCTTCGCTGTCCTCAGACACACCAGAAGAGTGCATCTGATCCCATTACAGATTGTTGTGAGCTACCATGTGGTTACTGGGAATTGAACTCAGGACCTCTGGAAGAGCAGTCAATGCTCCTAACCTCTGAGCCATCTCTCCAGCCCCTCACTCCGAATTTTAATCCAAGTTTTTCTAGAATTGATTTGAGAAAACTCAACTTGAAGCATGAATGAGATTTACAAATTTCTCTGCATGGCAAGAATTAGCATTAGTTGAATCCACAAGTGTTGTAATTTTCAGAAATTCCAAACATTTTCAATCTGCAAAAAATAGCCTTCCCAGAGTTTGAGCTCAAGTTGTATCCCTATCGCCTCATTTTCTGTTTGTTATCTTACTAGCACTCTTTTCATTATACAAATAAATATATATTTATAATAAACTATTCAGATAATACTGTAAGATTTAAGTTATAAAAATACTATCTTCATTGATTTTCCCCTCAAAATTCCTGAAACACTTCAAGTAATGTTATATTTTTGCTTTCTATGCCCTGCTCAGTGACTGTTAGGCCAGCCCACACCAGAGGAATTAATTTTTCTCTTTCAGAGAAACGACTATCTGTCTTAGTTATAATTTTATTGTTGTGAAGAGACACCATGACCAAGGCAGCTCTTATAAATATGGCAAATCTTTAATTAGGGCTGGCTCACAGTTTGGAGGTTTAGTCGATTATCATCATGGTGGGAAGCATGGCAGCATTCAGGTAGACGTGGCTGGAGGAGCCAAGAGTTCAACATCTAGATCCGAAGTCAACAAGGAGACTGGAATTCCACACTGGGAGCTTAAGCACTTGGGAGCTTGCTTCCTCCAACAAGGTCACACTCAAAAAAAGGCTACACCTCCTAATAGTGCCACTCTCTGTGGGACAAGCTTTCATAAACCTATTCAACCACCACACTAAATATATTTTCTAAAATTCTATAAGAAATGTATTCAACTATTAGTTTATATCAATATGGGCTCGCTGTTATTTTATTTGCTGAGTTATAATTCAATGCTGAAGTTATTTTATTACTCAAATTGCTCAAGCTTTGGCTATTGTACTCTACACACAGAAATCAAGGAAACAAATGGCTGGGGCAACAGCTCAGCCAATAAAGCCAAAGAGAACCTGAGTTCAGTTCCCAGCAAACATCACCACCCAAACACACACACACACACAAATAGAGCACATGTAACGTGAGCCCTGGAGAGAAAGCAGCAAGTAGAGCTTCAAATCTGGTGAGAGACTCTATCTCAAAAACAAACAAACAATACAGGAGCACAACCAAGGATGACATCCCATGTCATTCTTGACCTTTTAGATGCACAGACATATATGTGCTCATGTGTGTGCATACAAACACACATAGGAAAAAGAGAAAACAAAACAAAACAAAAACCAGCTCCTAAGATGGTTCTGAGCCATAATGGCTGTATTCACTAATACAACTGCTACCATGTATCCTCAATGTATCCTTTACCCACATCAGTGAGAGAAAACAGCCTTTGATGTCAGACTCTGCATTCGGCTTTGAAGTACTCATCAGATTCTCAGCATCCTCAGGCTTGAAGTCAGAGAGTATCAGCAGCCCCTGAGAAGACTCTAGCCGCCACAGTTAGTGGATGCAGCAAAGCACCCACTTCAGGAGGAGCTCAGTAAGTTAGCTACCTTCCTCCTCCTCCCACCAGCATGAGAAAACAGGTGTGAGCTGGTACACTGGACAGTTTCCATGCCCATACATCTTTTATCCCTCTACAGCTTCCCAGAGCTAATTCTTCTCTGTTACCAGCTCTTCCCTCAGCATCAATTTATTGCTTCCTCCACATTTGACATTTTGCTTTCAAAATGTACAGAGATTCTTCACATTCAACAAGAAATCTGCTTTTTCTGTGTATCTTTTTCACTTCGCCACTACTTCCCTGGCTAATCCTTCCTGGTTCAGGCCTGTTTACTATTAGATTGCTCAAACCAATGAAAGACTTCCTTGGTGGCCAGGGACTAATTTCATCAAATCAAAGATCTTCCTGAAGTTCCAACCCTTGTGTTGGTCTTATTCTTTTCTTACTTATGTATCTCCCCCTCCCCCAAATTAGGAATTCTCACTTCTTTCCCATTTGAGTTCCCATTTTCATTACTCTCTTCCCTTTCATGTATTTTTCCCCTGGTTAAAACAATTATACATATAAAATAAAGCTTCCTTTCCATTTTCATGTTGCTTTGCATCTGCAGATAGGTAAAGTTCTCACTGAAACATTCAGAACAAATAAAGAAGTCTATTTGGAACATACTAAACTTCATCCCAAGTCTCCATTTTATCAATTAATCTGGCTACAATCTCAAAACATACAATCAAATCTCCTTTCTAAATGCTATTATTTTTATCCCATAAAACATAAATGTTTCTCTGTTCATCACCATGTTAGCTTAGGCCCTTTTTACATGTCTGGCTCTCAACCCTCTTCCTGTGCTTCATGGGTTTCATACCCACCCCAACATTCCATGTTTCATACCCACCCCAACATTCCATTAATCTTTTCTTCCAATTCACCAAATTCTGTCACGTTCCTCATGCTCTAGAACTTACAGCAGCATCAGCCCTCTGTATACAGAGTTCTATATCCATGAATTCAGCAAATTTTTGTTTTTGTCTTTTTGAAACAGGATTTCTTGTGTAGCCTCGGCTGTCCTGAAACTTGCTCTATAGGCTGTCTTCAAACTCACAGAGCACTGCCTGACTCTGACTCCCTAGTGATGGGATTAAAGGCATGTGTCACCAAACTGCAAATTCAACCAAATATATTGGGAGAAATTTTTAGCTATCCTGAGTATCTACAGGTGCTTTCCCCTTTCAATGTTTTCTAAAGTACAATACAGTAAAGGCCTCTGTGGTAATGTGCATAATCTCAGCACTTGAGACACTGAGGCAGGAGCATAAAAATGTGAGGATAGTCTGTGATATCTATATATATATATCTATATATATATATATATATACTTATAGATAGATAGATATAGAGATATAGATATATATATATATATATCTACTTATATATATCTACTTATAGATAGATAGATATAGAGATATAGATATATAAACGATCCTGTTCACAAAATAAAACTTCAAAAGAAATACAGTATTAATAGATATATCCATGCACTGCATAATGATATTTATTTACAGCCCACAAATCCAATAGTATTCCCCTAACACTGTAATGGAGTTGAAGAGTCCTATTACCTCATGTTTACTGTATAAAGATACAGTATATCTTTATACAGTATGTCTATGCCTATATATGCTTATACATATCAGCAACACCATATTATACTTGTTTATAATATGTATAACAATAATGTGGCAAATAAGTTTGTAGCCTGGAAGAACAGACTGCAGCATAAGACTTATATACCTCTAGGCTCACAAGAATACACTATATGATGTCCACATGATAATGAAATTACAGTTTCACATTTCTCAGACTGTATGTATGACTGAATTCATACAGTAGTTAAGTTGTACGCTGAATTACAAATAATCTATAAGCAATTTAAAGTATATAGGAGAATGTATAGCAAACATTATGTCATTGTGCATAGTGACAGTTTGAAGATCTATTTAATTTTTTTAAATTATGTGTATGTGTGGCATTGGGTATGTATACCTGACTGCAGGTGCTTCAGAAGGACTGAGGTGTTAGAATTCCTAGAACTGGAGTTACAAGTGGTTGTGATCCATTGCACATGGGTGCTAAGAACCAAACTTGGGTCCTCTGCAAGAATAGTGTGTACTTTTAACCACCGAGCCATCTGTCCAGCCCCCTAGAGGATACTTTTATATTTTAAAGTCTTTATACCTGTGAAGGGATCCCAGAAAAAAATCATCCTACAGAATACCAAATGACAGTGTACCCTTGCCCAACAACTATTGCATCACATCTAAACTCTGAGTCCTGGCTCCCAGCCTCACCCACCCACATCTATCTGCACAACACTTAGGAGCATGGGTAACTAGCTGGTTTGCTCTTCCTCCTATCCAACTCAGATATCCAGCTCTTCTTCTTCTTATGGGTAAGTTCACTTTTCCTAAGTTCTCACTATTTTCCACTGAAATGATCCTTTGACTTTTCTCTGCTTGTCCAACTCCTACCTATCCTTCAAAGTCCAAGGCAAGCCGTCCCCCTTATAAGCTTCCTAGCATTTCTAGTAACACAAACTCTCTTCCTACACTCTGGACCCACCACTCTCACTACTTGAAACAAGTTACATCATACTCTTTTCTTTCCTTGATAATTTACTCTCCCCTACCCTATTGGTGCTTTTCCAATAAAATACAACCTTATTCATGTTTCTCCATTTGAAATACTTCAATGATTTCTTTTCTGGGCCTAATAACTTCTCTTTCTCTGACCATTAGGCTTCTTGAAGAACAATTTACATTTACTATTGCCTCTTCCTTATTTTCCATTTACTCTTCGGTCAGCTAATGCTAACTTTCATTCCAAAAACTGCTTACACCAAGCTCACCAAAGGCTTCCACACTGGCAAATACAGACCATCCCTGCAGCTCTGGCTGTCTGGCAGCAATAGCCTGGTCTCCTTTGAAGAGCTCCTCCACCACACTCTTAAATTCAAAAGGACTTCAAACATGGGCTGGCACCAGAGGTGTGGCACAGAGCTAACAGCTAAGACTCCCAGCACAAGAAGAAAAGCTGGCTGGGGCTGACCTCTGGACTAGCATTTCCTCACCTTCTCCAGGCTTCACTCTGAACACTCTTCTAGCTCTGTCATCTTGCCTGCTATACATCCATGACTCCATTTTCTGCTTACACTCTGTTGCTAATAACTAAAGAGAATTTGTTCCGGCATATGGTGCAGACATAGAACTGGTACCAGTCTCAGGATGCCATCTTTTGTTTTTCTTTTCTATGGCTTCTGCTGCTTAAGAAATTGCAGAAGCTAATATGAGAATTCTTTCACCAGGGATCCCAGGATGGCTTCAGTAATTGGGAGGTAAGGATATCTGGGGTTCCTCAACCAGCCACATTATAGGCAGAAGAAAATAAGGGGTCTTTCCTAGTTTTTCGTCACCTTCCTCCTCCTCATCTCATAGATTAATCTGTCAGCCAGTGAATGGTGTAGGGAGTCCCTTAATTACCTGCTGTGGGTGCTCCCTGCTCTTCCCCAAATTTTCTTATGAGCTGAGTTCACTATTTACTATTTCTATATTCTCTTTAGCACCTATGTTGGTGCTAAATGCAAGCAATGTAAGTACTCAATAAATACTTGATGAACTGAATTAAAAACACAGTATTAACACATTAATAGGAGCAACTTATCAAGCCCTACTGATCTAATTAAAAGATCTGGCCTTCTGAAGTAGCACAATTGTACCCACATGGAAAATTTAATGAGAAAAAGAAAAATTATCCAATTGAACAGCTAACAGTTTTCCTATTAGTAAGAGTTTCACAAATATTTTATGGATAACAAGCTCAGAGAAAAACACTTAAGGTGTTTATACATGTACATCTGGAAGATTATACATTTAAGGGATCTAACTCCATAACTAAAGTTAAAACAATATGTAGTGTTGGCAAAACCAATTAATGTCAAATCGACTTTTGTTAAAAATATGTTTAATACCCTTTATATAATAAAGTATGGCGGTCACATTTAACACATTTTTTTCAGTGTCTGTTAGTGACAAATTCAGTAATAGAGGACACAGTTCCTATGGTTGCAGTGTTCTAGCTCTGTAATACTGCAACAGTATCTAGAAATACAATGAAGAGCATGCCCTTGAACACACAGGCTTTGAAGGCTAGCAGTCAGATAAACACATACCTGTGGCTATGTGATAAGTACTAACATATAAGTCTAAGGACCACAAAAAAAAAAAATAATAATAACCAATCTGCTGAAAAACAAACAAACAAACAACAGGAAAATATACGAAAAATTTGAAAACAAGGTATAGTGGACAACTATAAGTCCAGCACTTGGAAGAAGACACAAGTGGATCTTAAGAACTTGAGACTAGCTTGGTCTACATATGGAATTCCAAGATATACTGTCTTACACAACAACACTTTCACAAAGTAACTCAATACTAGTTAAGGGATGAGGATACTGCTAAGCCCTGGCAGGAATCAAACCCAAACCCGTGGGTGTAATGAGCTCGAGTGAATTCTAAACTACAAGAAGAAAACACTCTTTGCCACTGAATTGTAAAAGAAAAAAAAAAGTATATGTGTTAAATGAACTCACACTATCAGTATAAAGGGAGTCTTTTAAACAACATGTAGTTTGAAAGTTCAAAGAGAGCTTATCACAAAAACATATCCATCAAGGTGAAGGAGCCACTTTTCTTAGATTAGCTACCTCCCCTCAAAAGACACTTCTCTTTACGGTAAATGGAGACCATCACCAAAACAACAAACAAACAAACAAACAAACAAAACCTGCCACAACAGGATACAATGCAGAGATCAACAGACTGTGGGGAGCCCAGCCCTACATCACAATTCCTGCATAAGTGGTTCTGGAAAGATCACGGAAGATGGGTAGGAAAGAGCCAGAAAACCAGTAGTCTGCTGTGACATGGTCTCTCTTAGAAAGGGTGGCAAAACCAAGATCAGAACAATGGCAAGCTCAACGGACATGCTAATGTGGAAGGAAGAAAATTTCATCACGTTCCCATCCCTACACAAAAACCTTACAGCCACCAATGACAGTTGAGTGGAGAATTAGCCTCACTCAAGGATGAGCTCCCTCTTCCCCTACCTGGTTGTCCAATTCAAAGTGGGAAACTTGAAACTATATAAAAACCACCAACAAAAATAGACTCAGGATCTGGGTGGTGGTGGTACACACCTTTAATCCCAGCACTTGGGTGGCAGAGGCAGAGGCAGCCTGGTCCACACACTGAGTTCCAAGACAGCCAAGGATACACAGAGAAACAAAACAAAACAAAATTTGTTGTTGGCTTGATAAGATGGCTCAGCAAGTATTTGCTGCCAAGTCTGACAAATTGTGTCCAATCCCACACAGCAGAAAACTGTCTCTCAAGTTGTCTTCTGACAAACAAATGCAGACTCACCCCCAATTCTCTCTCAATAAGGTAATTAAAAAATCTAAAACTATTGCTGGTGTGAGGTATGAGGGCAAACATCTGTAATCCCAGCACTTGAGAGATAAAAGCCTGAGGACTGCTACAAATTCAAGGTCACCTAGGAACAAAGAAAGACCCTACACACACACACACACACACACACACACACACACACACACAAGCAAGCACGCACGCACACTCGATCGAGGCATATGTGCATTTACATACCAAAGATTTCATATTTAAGGGGTCCATCACTACAATTTCTTGATATGGAAGGGAATTACAAGGATTGGATATGTATTAACTGAGAAACACCAAGGTTTGCAACAGCAGGGATCTAAATTGTATTATCTGAGTGAGGGGTCCAAAGGTTCACATGGAAGGTTGTGGGGCAAAAGTTGAATACACAACTTAAGGCTTGCCAAGGAAAACCCTGGAATACAAGCAGAACAGTCTGGACATTGTACCAAGCTTAAGGTAATTTTCAGCCCTGGCTGCTGAACAGAATAGCCTGGAGAGTTTTAAGAGGTATATCCACAGCCTACCTCCCTCCAGGTCAAAGGTAATATCTGGGAAGTGAAACGGGGTGATTATAACAAACAGTCCCATTTAGGAACCATTGAGCTCGACCACAGGAAGGAACAACATGAGATAACATTAAAACCCGGGTTTATTGGCAGTGGTTCCGAGCTTACTATTTGTGTGTTTAACTTCTAACCGGAGTTAAACAGTGTGTGTATGTGCGTGTGTTATGTGTGTGTTTCATACAAAACTAGCTCACTGTAAAATCTCTGTAAAAACTTCTGGGATGTTCTATAGACAACTAAGCTAGAAGATAACTATTCTAAGTGGTCCTTACTACACTGAATGGAAACGCTTTTGTATCAAAAATGTTCTATGTTTCATCAATGCACAGCTGTCACCAAACTACTGTTAATCTATACAAAAGTCATACTGTTTAGACTAAGTGACCAACCTTTTGACATTGTGACACAGCCTTGTCATTTACAAAGTTCACTCTCTAGAGCCACACAGTGGAATTAAAAAAGAAGAAAAAAAAAAACCCCTCAAGGTATTGAATAAGTTTTTGATTTTGGTTTGGACCTCTTTTATGGACATACTGGGTCACAAGTGGCTGGTGGGCCTTTGGCATGCTTCTTGATACAGCTTTTCAACTCTTGGCTTCAGAAAGTGGAATGATTACAATGAATCTTCCTTAGTTTGCAACAAATACTTTCCCAAACAAATGGAAACATAGTATCTATACAGCAAATCTGGGGCAAAGGAAAAGGTCACCAAGGAAACTGTTGGACCTGCAAAGAACAAGTCTGACTGGCCATGGGGAAAAGCTACTGAGGGGTCCACTTACTCATCAAAGTTTCCTTTAAGACTCTGCCACTGTTACCTATAAAGTTAGCAGACCCGCCATGTATGTTGTTTCACTCCACTTAGTGGTAAAATGTTATTTGAACATTAGTTGAATTTGGCAGTTAGTTTTATGTGGTCTCTTATCTACAGGCGAAGTCAATAAAAGCAAAAAAAAAAAAAACCACCCCACAGAGAAAAGAGAACTCAATCCCCAAAATGCCCAACCTCAGCAATCGTCCAGAAGCCTCATTTGAAATCGGGCGAGAAACGCCATTCGCTTGGACCGAGTGCTATTCAGAAGCAAAAAGATGGGCTTCTAAAAAGAAAACGCCAGCCTAACTCTCCGACACAGGGGTGAAAGTTACAAAAGCAAGCAGCACTGAGTTTGACGAGTGGGTCAGACGGAAAGTCAGAAGACAAGAGATGGAAGAGATGGCAAAAGGTGAAGGAGGTGAGCAAAGGCCACCCGGTGGGGACCTGGCTGCCCAGCTCTTTATGCACCCAGGACAGCATGGGGCCTCGGTCCGCCGGCGCGCACCGGGAGCAGGGCGAGCTCCCTCAGGCCTGGCACCGAGGGTGCGGGCATGCCCGGGTGAAGAGAGGGATCGCCCGGGCCAGGTGGGAGCTCTGGGATCCCCAACCTCAAGCGAGCGTCCAGAACGAGGGGCACTCAGCCCAGCCCTCACCTCCTGCAGCTAGGAGGGGGTGGGTGGAGCTGAGCCCGGGGCCGCCCCCCGGAGCCGCCCCCGCAGCCGCGGTCCCGGCTGTCAGCGCCCCCTCCCGCGGCCACTCACCCGCCGGTGACGCGCTCCGGGCCACGGCGGCGGCGACCCCCGCCTGGGTCATGGTCCCAGGAGCGGAAGGCAGCGGTGTCTGGCCGTCTAGGCGAGCCTCTGGGTCCGCAGCCGCCACCTGCTTCTGCGGGGCTGGGGGAGCGTGGGCCCGGGCCCTCCTCTCCCCCCGCCCCCGCCGCCTCTCCTCGCGGCCACCGCCGCAGCAGCGAGCCCGAGCCCTCGAGGCCGGAGACCCGGCGGCAGCACAGCCTCAACTTTCCCAGCCCCCCTCCCCCCGCCCCTCCCGCCCCTCCCGCGGCCTCGGCTCTGCACGCGCACAGCCTAGCCTGGATGCACCTCGCTCCCGCCCCGATCAACCGGCCTGCCAATCCGGTGCTGGGGAGGCTGCTGTCGTAGCCAATCAGAAGCCGGAATTCCGCTGCGCTAGGCTGGAAGGCGGGAGGAGGTGGAGGGAAAAGCTAGGAGGGAACAGGCCTCAGGCGGCCCAATGACCAAGGCCGGGGGGCGGAGGTGTGCAAGTTGGGTTGAAAGAACAGGAAATATTCTTAAAGGTAGAGTGACAGGCAGAAAGGAAAGCCAGTAGGTGGATGAGAAAGAGGTGGGCCTGGCTCCTTAAAGGGGACGCTTTGAGAAGCTGGAAAAGATGTTTTGAGAAACTTCCTTGCATCCTATTCTGTATTATGCTTCTGGCAGCTTTCAGTGCAAACTTAGAAGTGAAAAAACTGAAGAGGAGGAGGGCGGCAAAGGCTTTCGGAGATAGACAAGTCCCTTTAGCCTGGAGGATTAGAAGGCGGTAAACAAACGGGAGGTGGAGAATCCAGTCTTGTGTGACTTCCCTCAGTCTTGCAGACCTGAGGCTGCTGGAATTCGTATGCTGTGGACTCTTGACGTCCTTTATTTGCAAGAAGCCCATTTTCAGAAATGTTCTGCAGCCCCCAGCTAAGGGAGTGAGTGCGTGGCTTTGGGAAATGGGATTGGAACCCTAAATTTAGGCTACTAGACAGGGTTATTTAGGACTGGAGGCCTCAGAGTCCTCTAAGGTGCGTTTGGAGCTCTTGAACTGTGGTCCCAGCTACCTTTTTCTAGTTTGTTTCATTTCACAAGCCTGCCTCCCTGAGACAGGTGTCTGATTCTCCACCTAGTGGTGGTGAAAGATTTATGAGCTTTTCACAACCAGATACAGCCAGTTGGACTGGAACGCAGGGCATAATAGGAACTACTTGAACCTATGTACAGTGGAAACAGACCTTGCATTGAGAAAATAGTAAACAGTAACTCCGTTTTATGTTTCCTCCGCACTTTGAAAATCGGTGATAAAATAGGACGTTACTGTTGCTTCAAACTTGGTGCTAATAAGCAGTTTGGTTTCTTTTTCACTTCCTTGTCCCATCTGGGCCAGGCCGATGAGTTTTAGTTAGCTTTTGAATACATTTGTCACTCCCTAGTCCAAGCAGGAGAGACCTTATGATCAGAGTTGTAATGGTAATACTAATAATACACCCATAAAACTATTATGTTAATATATGTCCAGCTACATAAAATCGTTTCTATGTTAGTAAAAATAGAAGGTTTTATGGGTAACAAATATCAAATCCAGGCTACACGTAACTTCCTGAACTGTAATAAATTAATTCTAAGTTAAAAATAAAACATTTTGGGGTTTTGTTCTTCGAGACAGAATCTCAATGTGTAGACGAGGCTGGCTTTGAACTCAGAGATCCAGCTGCCTCTGCATCCTGAGTATGAGTGCTGGAATTAATAGTGTGCATGCCAATTCCAGATGCAAAACAAAGTTTTCGTGATTCAAAAAAAAAAAAAAAAACAGAATTTAAAAGGTTTTTGAACCATTGTTAACATTTTTTAAACATGATTTAAAAATAGAGAGATAAAAGCCAGGTGGTGACGACAAGAGCCTTTAATCCCAGCACTCAGGAGGTAAAGGCAGGCAGATCTCTCTGAATTCTACCCTAGCCTGGTCTACTGAGTTCCAGGAGAGCCAGGACTACACAGAGGAACCATGTCTTGAAAACAAATACTCATTCAAATAAGCAAACAAACAGAACAACAAATCAATTGAGAAAAGTCAGAATAGTAACTTTTATTTTTAATCCTCCTTTCCTGATTGAAGTCCAGATCTCAAGCTAGTGAGACAGTGTGGTGGCTCAGAGTAAAGGTGCTGTCTGCCAGCAAGCCCGGGGACCTGAGTTTGAGCCCCAGGACTTACGTGGTAGAAGGGGAGAAGGAACTCCAATAGACCTCTCATCTCCGTACATGCCCTGTGCATGTGAGCAGAAACGCACATATACACAGAAATAAACAAAACATGAAAAAGTAAAGTTCAAATCACAACTAGGAGTCTTTTGCTAGCTTTATTCCACATCACTTATTAGACTGAGATAATACCTAAGCGTAGCTGGTGTGTGCTTCTTAGTGTCTATATTGGTAATAACATACAGGTCAAGCCCCTCAGAATGATTTTCACCCACTTACTTGAGGCCCCTGGATGGCACAGAAAGATTTGTGTGATGCTTATTTGCACACTGATTCATTTCCTGAAAGGAACTTTCTAACATGGTTGAAGACTGGATGTCAGTAGCAGTGCTGGGCAGAAGCTCCAGGCTCAGCTCCACCTACTCCCTCCTTTCTCTGACAGGCAATCATTTAAACAAATGTGTCTCTTTCCAGTGCCAGCCCTCTCTTCCACCCACCCACATCCTCTGCTACCAGGACCACTGAGTCTTGACCTGTGACCACTAGTAATCAGCACCCAACTGCTACACTGAGTTGCATAGCTAGGGTTATATTTCACAGCTTTTTGCCCACAACCACACACCCAACAAACTGGCTTTTGTAACCTTTATAGTTAGACCTTCCATCTTTTTTTAGAAACATATCTTTGGCTTTATGAGTAGGATTGGTACAAGTGTTTATTTCCATGATTCCAGAAGAAATATCTCAGCTTTTTCCAGAGCTTGTAATTTTTATTTTGGATTCTTGACAGTCTATTAGGGGTCCAGATAAGTACACGCCATTACTGACACTGAATTGTTCAGTCTCACTACATAGTTCAAGACATCATTAAACTAGTGACCTTCCTACTTCAACCTCCCTAGTGTGCTAGGATTAAGATGTTACTAATGTACATGCTTTCTAACAGCTAGGTGCTGAGCATATTTCCACGTATACTTTTTAAAGCATCTCTTAGTGATGTGTAAAAGTTCTTTATATGTTGTACTAGAGTTTTCAGCCATTGTGCGACTTGGGTTTTGCTCTTAATAAGAATGACATATTTACTAACCTGTTTCATCCACATAATCACCCTGCAATATAGCTGTTGTCATCACTTATGAAGTCAGGGCCCGAGAAAGCAATCAGCAGCAAAGGTCACAATGGAGATGGCATTTCCTCATGTCTTCAGTCTTTTTGCAGATTATTTATGAACCTATCTAATTATGCCATTGCTCTGTCTGTTCTCCAGAGATGAAGAGGTAAGATCTGAATCTTAGCCAGTTAAGTCCCTGATGCAACTGAAACATGCATCTTTTCACTAGAAATCCACTCTTAGAATGTCAGTATAAAGCTTTATTGTTTTAGAAGTCCTTCGAGCTATCTTTGAATTTGTTCATGAAATACCTGTTTGGCCAGGTTATAAGTCTTAGGCCAAGATTTTCTGAAAAGACCTACAATTGTATGCATGTTAATTTCTATTTGAAAGCAAATTCACTATCCCAACCCCCTTTTCTCAGTCTCAATGGTATTGAGGTTTGTTACCTCATGGGTTGAATGCCATTTTTATATCATAAAACAAAAGGTCTATAGAGTTTTGTTTCTTAATGTTGTCTTTAAAAGCACTGCCAGGTTCTGCCTGCATGGTGATGGTACATCTCAATACTTGGGAAGCAGGCAGGTGGATCTCTCTGAGTTCAAGGCCAGCCTGGTCTACATAGTTGTTGCAGGCTAGAAAATACTAACACTTAAGCCTATGTTACAGATTACCTCTGGAACATGCCTGTGGTACTATATCTAAAAGCACACTTTACTAATTAATACAAAGTCACACAGACTTTTGACTTCTAGATATTTTTACTGCTATGTTTTCCCTTAGGGCCAAGGGACATTTTAACAATTCTTTTGTTTGGAGACAGGTTGGTTTTTTTTTGTTTTGTTTTTGTTTTTTATGTAGCCCTGGCAGTACTGGAGTTCTGCCCCACCCTCTACACCACCTGGCTTTCATTCCCTCCTTAATGACTTATTCTCACTGTTGTCCAGGTTGCTCAGTTATCAGTACCTAGGACTACAAAGGACCAAGTCATTATGTTTTTAAAGTTTTTGTTGTTTTGTATATTGGGAAGATACTTGAGTATTGACAAATTTTCCCTACATTGTTGAAATACTTTCATGTGTTTTGACAAAGTACTCATGCAAATGTAGGTATATTTCTGTGCTAAATTCTGTAGCACTAGTTGGGTTGTTGACATTGACACCACTTTATCTTTATTCAGCTTTGTAACATGTGAACTAAAGTAGTGAAGTTCTCCAAAACCACCAGCAGCATCTTCTGTTTAATCACATCATCTGCAAATAAAACTGTTCTACTTCTGTCCAAACTCTATGCTTACAGTTTTCCCTTTTGTCATTGGACTATAGCAGTATAAAATAGTATACAAGTACTGAAAGCAGCTTTCTTCACCTTCTGCCCAATCTTTTCTTTTATTATTATTATTTGTATGAGTATACTGTAGCTGTCCTCAGACACACCAGAAGAGTAGTTCATTTGATCCCACTACAAATGGTTGTGAGCCATCATGTGCTTGCTGGGAATTGAACTCAGGACCTCTGGAAGAGCAGTCAGTCCTCTTAACCACAGAGCCATCTCTCCAGTCTCCCCTTCTTCCCAACCTTTCAGATAAAAAAAAAAAAAAAAAAAATACATGATCTCAGGGCTAGAAATGGTAGCTCAGCGATTAACAGCACTGGCTGCTCTTCCAGAATACCTAGGTTCAATCCACAGAACTCACGTGGGAAGAACAACTGTAACTCCAGTTCCAGGGAATCAATAGGATCCAATACCCTCCTCACACAAACACACATGCATGCAAAACGCAAAACTAAAGAACTAAAGTAAGTGAATAAGTAAGTGAATAGAAATAACTAAATCTAAAAGAGAGAGAGAGAGAGAGAGAGAGAGAGAGAGAGAGAGAGAGAGAGAGAGAGAGCTCACTAGTATGGCAGCTGAAGGCTTTTATAGTTTTCAGGTTAATTCTGTATTCTTTCAATTTTCTCACATAACTTTCATTGTCAATGTCACACCCTGGATGTACCTATGAAGAAGTTCCCTGAAACTTTTAACCAAAGAAGGCTCACTCTGAATGTGACACTATCTATAAGAAAGGGTACCGAATGGGCTGAGAGAGGAAAAAGGAGAGAAAAAGGAGGGGAAGAGAAAAGAGAGCGGGAGAGCCAAGTATCAGCATTCATCCCCCACCTTCCTGAATACAAAGGCATTGTGCCTCACTCCTGCTCTGCCTTTCCCATCAAATACATAGAAAACCCCTAAGAAAACACCAAAACAAAACCACACCATTGCAACAAGTAACTTAATATAGAAAGCTGGCAATAGTATAGAGCTATTGTGATAAACACAACATAGTACTTAGGGTTTTTTGTTTGTGTTGGAGGAATATGAATTTGGAGCCAAGGTCTAAAACTCTAGAATAAGGTAAGCAAAAGTTTAAACTGGGCATTCTAGTGGGCCTTCAGATGACAGTGTCTAGAGAAACACCCACTGGAGACCACACTCATGAGATTTCAGAAAAGGATCTAGGACTCTTCCCAGATTATGTAAGAGACCATTTGTGATATATTCTAGTAGAGAACTTGTTACATTAACCTCATGCCCAGAAAACTTCATGAAGCACAATTCAAAGCAGCAGAGTATTTGATGGAGAAAATTTCAGGCTGAATTCAGAACAGAATTCAGGCTGTGGTACTGCTCACTGCTCTTACTGAAATGTACAGTAAGGGAGCAAACAGTATGAAGGGAGCAAGTTCAAAGTGAAAAATAGGTAGTCAAAGCATCTATAATTAAGAGATTAGTGCCATTAAGTAAAACCTAAGACTCCTTACTAGGTCAGTAAGAAAAGTGGTGTGCAAGAACTTAGCCAGCAACTTACCCAGTTCCATTTTACAAAAACGCAAAATCTGAAGAAAACCTGAGAATGTCATTAGAGCTCCCTGCTTAAAACCAACTGTCTAGAGAGGTTTTCTCAGGGTCAGCAGAGGCCAACACAACTGTAAGCCAAGGAGATAATCCCTATTTTGAGCAGCATTTTAGTGGGGCTAGTTTAGGTGGCAAGACAGACTTGTCAGAGGCTTATGGCAGTTTCACAAGACCACTGAGTCTAAACAATGTTGTGGTAGGGTGTGGGGAGCCGACAGAAAGTGGCTATCATCCTTGCAGCCATCTTGAGCCATATACCCTGACCAGAGACTTGATTACATTAGCCTACAACAGCTGAGCACACTGATACCATCTTGTTTTAGATACCCAGGATCTTCCCTTGGGTGTGTGAGACTTAAAGGTATGTGACTTAAGGGCGTGACTTAGAGATCAGATTTAGAGACAAGACCTAAGGGCATGATTAAAGGCGTGACTTAGAGGCGTGACTTAGAAGTGAGACATAAAAGGTGAGAGACAGAACAGAGAATCAGACACTTCAGAGAGTACAACTTGGAACTAGGAATTAGGTTAAACAGTACAACTTGGAGTTAGTTATTAGGCATTAGGTAGCAGGCACTTGGAAGAGAACTTGGAACTGGAAACTTGGAACTTGGAGGCACTAGGGACTAGGAACTAGGGACTAGAAACTCAAGACTTGGGAGTTGGACTAGGAAGAGAGACTGAAGAATAAATGGGATTGAATCACACTCTGTCTGGTCTCCATTCCTCGTGTCCGTCCTCACTCTCTCTCTTGCTGAACCCCGACCTGTGGACTGGAGCTGCTTGGGACAGTGCAGGACAATTGAGCCCCCAAGGCTTTTGGCAGTGCAGGTTCCAACACTGACAGGACGATCCGAGACACTTGGGCCCCCAGACGTGGGGCAGCTCGGGCCACAACAGTAGGGTCAAGATTCTAATTTGCAAGATCCAGAAAGGTCACTGCAGGAAACTGGGTGATGTTGGAGATGCCAGGAAATATGGAATACATGACAGTAAAAGCTGATACGTGGAAATAGACCAAGAAGCTAGGTATGCTCCAGGCAGGTCTTTTCTTCGTTTATTAGGATGGAATATGAATTACAGAACTTTCAATTCCTGGGGCCAATTCTACATCACATATCCTCTTCTCTATATTACTCAGATTAACTTGCTAATGTTTTAAGGATTTTCCTGCTTTTATTCATGAGACAATCTATTATCAGCATAATGCTCTCCTCAAAAGCAGCCAGGCAATAAATACTTCTAAATATGTAAATCTGGTTCCATCTTCAAAACATTCATTCATGTGTGTAGGTGGAGGGGTAGGGGTTTGTATGGGGAAGCTAGACAATAGTACATGGGAGTAAGTCAGTTCTGAGCATGTGGCTCGAGGTATAGAATTCAGGTTGTCATATTTCATTAACAAGCACCATCACCCACTGAGCCATCTTGTGCCTGGTTTTGTGTAAAATTTATTACATGAAATTTACAGATAAGCCAAAACCCAAACGACCATTTTTTTAAAATCATACTATTGGTCATCCAGTCTTGTTTTTGTCCATTATTACTTTTTTTTTTTTTTTTTTTTTTTTTTGGTTTTTCGAGACAGGGTTTCTCTGTATAGTCTTGGCTGTCCTGGAACTCACTCGGTAGACCAGGCTGGCCTCGAACTCAGAAATCCGCCTGCCTCTGCCTCCCAAGTGCTGGGATTAAAGGCGTGCGCCACCACCGCCTGGCCCATTATTACTTTCTTGACATGGCTTTTCTTGCATACTGATTTCTGCTGTAATTTCCTAACTTCCTTTAGGTTTTACATTTCACTCCATACCCACTTCTCAAGATATATACGTGATTCAAGCTTTTTCGTGTACACTCACCACCACAGATTATACTTTCCACAATTTCTATAGCTGTATCCCATAGTCCTTCTGTTCAATATATTTCAAACTTTTTGTCATTTATTAACAAATGAATTTCTTACTCATGTGCTGAATTTCCAGGCGTGTAAACTTCAAAAATATAATATCTAGGATCATGTAAACATTTCTCAGACAAAAAACAACAACAACAAAAAAAAAATAAGTAAAGAAAGCCAGAGGCTAGAGCTATAGCTCAGCACTAAGAGCATTTGCTGCTCTTGGAGGGGATCCAGGAAGTTCAGTTCCTAGCATCTGCATCCAACAGTTCACAATTACCTATAACTGATTAGGTGGTGCTGAAAAGGTGGAAGCAGAATTAGGGGTTAGCTTTGGGGTGCTGTTTACAAATCAGTCTTTGCCTAACAACGTTAAGATAGTAAATTCAGCCGGGCGGTGGTGGCACATGCCTTTAATCCTAGCACTTGGGAGGCAGAGGCAGGTGGATTTCTGAGTTCGAGGCCAGCCTGGTCTACAGAGTGAGTTCCAGGACAGCCAGGGCTACACAGAGAAACCCTGTCTCAACAAACAAACAAACAAAAAGATACTAAATTCAATCCCAAAAGAAATACTGCAAAAGAAAAAAATGCTGCTTTCCAGGGACACACCTTTTCACAATCATTTCAGTCAGTGCCAGGTACCTTCTGTCGCTATGACCAAATTTCAAGATCTAAGTCAAGGTGCTAACTTGTAAATTCTATAAAGAACCATCAAGAGCTGGTGATACTACAGTAACCAAGCTCTAAATCTAGCCCAGGATACATGATACTTTATAAACACTACAGAAATACCTAGTAGTTATTAAGTAATAGAAGTTACATTTATAGGATTGTCAGTGTTTAAGAATAAATGAAACACATCACTTGAATAGGTAATGCTTAATGGAAGATATTAAAAAACACAAATCATTTCTGGGAACAACTGTCTTCCATCAGTCCAAGATATTTGTGACAGCAAAATAAAAAGGAATACTGGTAAGATGGCTCAGCAGTTAAGAGCACTTACCACTCTTGTACAGAACCTGGGTTTGGTTCCCAGCATCCATGGGGCAGCCCACAAACCCCTGTAACTCCAGTTCGAGAGGCTCTTCTGATCTCAAGTATGAGGTGCCTGAGCAAGCTCACACATTAAAAAAAAAAAAAAAAAAAAAAAAAAAAAAAAAAGACCACAAGATCTAGAGATGGTGTTGTGATGAAGATCTCTCTCTAAATAAGGTCCATGTAACATAATGTGGTCTTACATTCGAGCTCTTAATGCTTCACACTCTTCTCCCAATACAAATGGTGAAATGTTGAAAGTCACCCCTACTACATAATTAGCCTAGTACCTAACTAGACAAAACCCCAAGACAAAATCAAAAACCCACCAGATTTGAGGGAATCTATAACTTTTAAATTGTAGCTTGATTAAAGATCACAATGGGGTTAATGTACACCACTCTAAGTAGATGTAATAACTATAATATATAGCTGTCTATGCAAAAACTGACGTTTCAACTTACTAGCCTTTTAAACCTCATTAAGGCTTGTTTATATTCGAGGCAATGTTAAAAAGAAAAAAGTCAGAGTAAAGAATGTTTCTCTCCATATTTGCTTTATGTTAAAGAAAACTCAAGCTTGATGGGATAACTTTTACTTCTGTAAACCATTAGCCAACCTAAAGGTAGTGGTATGTTATGTGTGTGCATGTATGTATACCTGTCATACCAACACTTAGGTAGAACCAAGATTTCAAGTCCAGCCTTAACTACTTAACAAGCTCAAGTTGAAACCTTGTTTTTTAACCAGCTGTGTTCCTAAAGGGTCCTTCACTTAAGACTTTCTACTTAAATAGAATGTTACAGGCCATACCTGTTGCAATTCCAATTTTTTTTTTTTTTTTTTGGCAATTCCAGATCTTTTAGTTTGATTCCCAACTCCCAAGTTGGGCAGTTCATAACTGCCCAGAACCCCAGCTCCAGGTAATCCAGCAGAAGCAGGTGGTCTACAGGCCAGGACTACATACAAAGACCCTGTCATCTTTTTTAACTTAGAGGCTATATAGACCTTACCTCGCTTGATCATTACTGTATTTGCAGAACTTAAAAGACAAGGCACTTAGTAAACTCATAGAAACCATTTAGAGGAGACACAAGTAAAATCTGGGAGATTTCTAATGACAAGCAAAAATTCAACACTGCTCAAATCTTTAAAAGTGACTTCTGATATTGCCATTATGGTTTCTCAAAAACGAGCTAAATAGATAGGCTCCATAAGTTTGGTTGACCAAAACGAATACTTTGAATCAGTACCAAAGTTATAGCCATTTAACATGTTTTAATCTATACTTAACTCATGTCTTGAATTGTTGAGGACAGCAAGAGTTAACTGAATGTTCATAAAATTACAAAATATCCTATTACTAACTTTTTCCAATTGTTAAAATTTAAGCTTTCATCACAATATAACAAAAGACAATAACTTCCTAAGACTAACACTAGGCTTTGTTAAGCAAATAAGTGTTTTATATTACTGTTCCATCCCAAACGGTTTCTATATCAGATTTAGGAGTATTAGATTAGGCCACTCAATGGATATACTCACATACTGAAAAACTGAAGCCTAGCAGCCATGTAAGTGAAATGAAGTAGCTGTTGCTGCAGCCTGGGCAGACACTTGATCTTTTGTCAGACTTAACTGGATATATCACACACTGATTGATTGGGAAACTATAGAATACAACAGATCTGTTATTTTTAAACTGCTAAAATTTGGAGTGATATGGCAAATAAGATAAAGACCAACCATTGTTTCTTGTGGAATAAGTAAAATGCTAATTCAGATCATCTTGACTAGTTAATCCTGTTAAGACAAAAATTTCAAAGTACACATTTTACTAAAAAAAGTAATAGATCAGAATATACACATTTACAGTTCATACTAGAACAAAGCCTAAGGTTCTATTTATTATAATAATTATATTCAAAATACGGCAGTAAGTTATCCCTGGGGATCTTACATTTTTCTTTCACGGAGAATAAAATTCAGATATACTAGCCAGTGTTTTTTTTTCCCAATTCCAAGAGGTCTGAATTAGCATACCTTGATTATTCATGAGTTTTGAATTAGGCCTTAAAGAAATATAAGACAGTATGAATCACAGTACACAATGACATAGTTGCAGACTGCAAAGCTCAGCACAATAACGATTTCATGACATGTACAGACAAATCACTACCAGACCATCACATAAGTTTATTTTAGATGTAACAGCAACATTAAAATTGACAAGTTTAATTCTTAACTGCACCAAGTAAACGTAGCCACTTAAGTATCTTTAAAGTTATTCCCTCCAAAAACTGAGGGAGGTTTTCTCTTCCACCACCACACACCATGCTTCCCAATAGTTCTCTTTTTGGAGGACTTTCAGTTAATGAGTGACCTGCTTTGGAGACACTTAGCAACTTCTTTCCCCAGATGAAAATTAATCTTGACAAATTACATATTGCATAGATTTCTCTACGGATTGATTCTTTACTTTAGAACCTAAATTCAAATAGCATACAGAATAATTTTAACCTATGTACCCCACAGTAAAAATGATCTGTCTGAAAAATGATAGCCCGTTCTCTTCCAGTTAATAGAATTAGTTTTACCTCAAAATTATTTTTATTATATGTCAAAAAACAAAAGAAAAAGCCCAAACATATCAAGACCCAAACCCACAAATTCAACATGGGGCATTACTTTAGTATTTCCTGACTCACAGGCTATGGATTAGTCCCAGTTTCTACCTCTTCCACATCTTCCCCTATGTAAGTGGATGGAATTATTTAATTAACTTTGATACAGGACAATTGACCCTTTACATACATTTAAATTTTAGGTTAAATCACTGACTAGTGTGGAAAAAGCTATAATAGGGAGCCTACACATTCAAATCAATCTTTATTATTTGTTCCTCCTCTTTAAATAACATGTACTTAATTGTTGTGAGGCAGCTATTCGGTTTTCAATAACCACATTTAGGGATACATTCATAGGACTACTCAGAGTCCAAGTGAAATGGTTATAGAAATAGAGGCAGTGTCATCTCAGAAAACTCTTTTAATATATCAAAATCTATTTTGCTATCAGGAAGTTTACAAAATTGCTGACTTTTTCAAACTAATCTTGCTATAATTTATGCCCTCTTCTCTTGGCAAGAGCACACTGAAGCTTATCCATGAAAGTAAAGGTGCTTAACACTAAACTTCTGAGCTTAGATTTGGACTGTTTAAGAAACTGATACCCAAGAAACAAGCATGGTATTTCTACAATTTTACTACTCCATCCATCCATCCATCCATCCATCCATCCATCCATCCATCCATCCATCCCACACCTTATCTATATTCTTGGCACTCAAGACTACTGAAGTCCACTTTACAAACTTTCACATTCTCAAATAAAAACGTAAGAGTTATAAGGTGTGCATAAACATCTTGTGAGATAATTTTACCATTTAACCTATTTGGAAATGAGACGTTCATACAACAATTTTACTAATATGATGTATTAAACTTCCTTTTAAAGTCGAATGAAAGAAAACACACAATCTGTACTGTTTTAAAGTCTAATGAGAACATTTTTTGAGCCACTGATGACTAACAATCTAAGAAATTCCATATTGTTTGAGACAGGACAATGTGAGGAAAATGTACCTCACATGTCTCCACATTACAGTTCTCAATCCATCAGAGCCACTCCTAGTGTGCCTGAAGATGATCTGGTCTTAACCAAACCTGTCAACTGAAGGTCACAGTGATATTTGTATTAACACTTTATACTTCTATTGTTCCAAGAATAGAAGGAATTTTTCTATTGATTCCTCTTATTCCAAATCTTTAAACTCAACATTGTAGGCACAGAGTGTACGCAAATCTGGGATGTTCTCCAACAGATAAGCAATAGCATAACATGTTATTTTCAAAAATACTGTCTAGAAATTCTTTCATATATTATCAAACGCTCAATGGCCACACTTTTAACAATCTGTATTAGTTGACATTAAATACACTTAATGTGTTACAAGTCCATCTAAGCTTTTTATGTAATGCAATTCTGTATGTCCAAGAGAAAACACTTGCTTCAGGTTTATTTAGGGGTATCGACTTATAAGGGCATAACTCCATTTATAAGGTTACACTATTATTGGGCTTATTGAAAAACAAGAGGAAAAAAAAATCAATTATAACAATCTTCTTTAGGTCAGTTAAAGGCCGTATCTCTAGCTGGGATATGAAAACAGTTAATTTCACCAGCCCACACTCTACCAGTTAATGCCTCTAGTAACAAGATTAACAGCAGGAAAGAAGGAAAAAACAAAAAACCCTGCTAACGAGAAATCCATTCCTCAGCAAAAAAAGCAGTTTAACTGAAATACTTTGACCAAAGTTTAATACTACCTACACAAACTGCCCCGCCAATCAGCAAATAGAAAAACTTGCTTTAAAAACCTAACTAAGCTTGGTATTTTCTCACAAGGATAACAATGGTCCAACTCCTGAGAGTGCTCAGAGGACTAAAGGTAGAGTGAAGGCAATACTGGGGATTAGCACCCCATCGACAGTCTGTAAAACTCAAAGTACCACAAATACACTAAGCTTGTCTATGAAATAGAGAACAAGATATTGCTGCTGCTCCTTTTTGTCTTTTGAAATAAACAGTATAGTAGGCTCTGCCCTTCAATGTGAAAGCAGGATGTTGGTTTAAAAAAAAAATTCAGCTAAAAATTTGAAATCATCTGACACCCAATTATGGGGACATTTTAACTGTGAAACTATACAGATCTACCTTCTCCTTCCTTCAACCCAACCACCTCACAGAAATAAGAGAACTAAACAATCCAAACATGATCATTTTAAGAGTCCATGAAAGTATTAAAAACTTTAAGAGGGGGAAAAAAAAAAAAGAATAACAAAGGAGGAAAGCTGGAGAAAGGGAGGGGGGAAGGGAACCAATGGGTCTTTCTTTTATTTGGCGACAAGCAAGTGCAAGAAAGTTCATTTGTGATTTGTTCAGTTGTCTGTCTTCTGTGTCTCTGCATTCTGACCAGATGGGACTTTGAGGTTTTTCTGAAGCACATGCGCGTCTGCAGGCTCTATCCTCTTATAGTAGTTCTTCTTTGTCTCAATAATCTCAAAGCCAAACTTCCTGTAGAAGTCAATCGCTGACTCATTGCTGATCTGGACATGCCTAAGATACAGGGTATACACACACAGACACATATATAAGACAATTTCCATCAACTTCCAAGTCTTAACCACAAATCGTTAAAACTGGTCAAGGGTAGCCAATTCAGACATTTTGCACATTTTCTTTTTACAATGATCAATATTTAACAAAGGTTAGTCAATTCCTATTAGTAAATCTTATAATTTACACGTTTAACCTAATTCCTCTATTTGCAAGACAGGAGGCTGAGATCAGGAGGATCAGTGTTTATTCTTACAGTTAACAAAGATTAAACTATTATGAGGTTCAGTGGTTTAAAAAAAGCACACACTAATTTTACAGTGGACCGAAGTTCTGTTCCTGGCACTGCTGTAAGGTGGCTCACAACTGCCTGTAACTTCAGGTCCTTTGATATCTGATGCCTCTGGCCTCCTTGGATACCTGTACTCATGTGTACATGCCTTTCCCCACAAATACCCACACTAAAAATACAAGACAGTCTCAATTGCCCAAATAGATCTTCTTGAGCTTCCTTCACTCCTCTTTGCAATACCAATGTGAAAACAATCAGTTGTGATCTTTGTCTTGGCTTTATGTTTGTTAGCTGGTTGTTTTTTTGAGACAGGAGTGGCCTGTTTCTGTCTGTCCTAAAATTCACTATATGTAGACCAGGCTGGCCTCAAACTCATGAGAATCTATCTGCCTCTGCCTCCTGAGTGCAGAATCCTAGAACGAAAAACATGAGCCACAACACCCAGTTGTCTTTGCTCTTAATACTGTGGCCCTCTTCAAATCAAGTATAATCTCAACTATGTTGCTTCTGACTTTATTAAACTCTATTATAAATGAGCATGTTGCTCATAATCTTGAATAAAATATATCAACTACTAATGGCATTAATGGTCTCAAGATTCTGACTATCTGGACTGTGATCTTGGTTTCACCTCAAGTTTCTTGTATATAATTATAACCAAATTATATATATATATATATATATATATATATATATATATATATATATATATATTTCAACTACAGTATCAGTTTCCCACACATAATTTACCAACCCTGACTTTAAAAACAGTCATCCTGAATGGAACATAAATACCACTCTTCACTATTTCCTAAACAATACAGTATAATAAAAACTTCTATAGCAGTTTATTTGTTGTAGACATGCTAAGTAAATTAGGGTAGTTTAAAGGCTGGGAGGATAGGCATAGGTCATCTGTAAATAGCATGCCCTTTTATATGGATTTATAATACTTTAAATGAACGTACTTTATTCTTTTCTAAAATTTCTTTGATGGATATAGGCATGTTTGTTTGCATACATGCCTGTGCACCACTTATATACCAAAGGAAGGTGCCAGATCCCCTGGAACTGGAGATACAAATGGTTTTAAGACACCATGTGAATGCTGGTAATGGAACTGGGGCCCTCTGGAAGAACAGTCAATGCTCTTACCAGATGAACTCTCTCCAGGCTCCCTTTTATAGCCCTACTGTTATCAAGAGAAAAGCATACTTTCAAGGGGTTTTCAAATCAAATAAATAATACAATGAGTGAGTAGATCCCAGTTTCTGTCAGATAGGGATTTATACTGATAATTTATCAGACATTTGATGAACATTAGGTACTTACAGATAGATGTTGTCAAAAGTGCCATCTTTCTCACAGATGTTTAGGACATGATTTAACATTTTAGTTCCTATTAATAAAACAAATAAATAAATAAATAAATAATCTTATGAATCAACCTTGAAATCTGACATCTACTTGCTATCTTTACAATATCTTTATCTAATTCTGACACAGAATTAGAGTACAACTATACATTCATTATTTCCCCAAATTTGTCCCCACTGTGCAACTTACATGTCTAAAATTACTAGAAAGGGGGCCCTTTTTAGTACAAACAATTCCAGACTGATAAACAATATGTGAACAAATTTCCATGAATACTAAGCAATAGATTTCATTTCTTTTTCACCATTCAGTACCCCCTTCCCAGTTTGCTTTCTCCTTCCCTCCTTCCTTTTCTTTTCCTTTCTTTCTTTCGCTTATTTATTTTAGCTTTTCAAGACAGTGTTTCTCTGTGTAGCTTTGTCTGGCCTTGAACTCAAGAGATCTGTCTGCTTCTGCCTCCTGAATGCTGAAATTAAAAGGCTGTGCAAATGCCTGCCTGACTTCCCAATTTTCTTAAAACAAAACAACAGAACAAAACATCACATATTTTTACCTATTCCTAGTCTTCGGTAAGGTGCAAGGCATCCTAGTGTCATGATGTAAAGTCTCTTCTGATTCTGTGAATGATCCACCCTGCAGCACACTGCACCTACAGCTATATCATTGAAATATGCTGCCACAAGAAATACAAAGATGTAAATTTCAACATTTTAATCAGCTCCTTTTAAAAACAATTAAAAAGTTAATAAGCATCAGGTTTTAACTAGCTACTTATAAAAATATCAATGGCCTTAACACTTACACTGTATGAAGAAGGCTAAACTTTCTCTGTAATAGTTACTAAATTAGTGATAAACACACAGGCTCACAGTAAATAACCAAAACAACTTTGGAGCCAGAGAGATGGCTCAGCAGTTAAAGATGCTTGCCACCAAGCCTGGCAACCTACATGTAATAGCTAGAACTTACCATGTGGAAGGCTAGACTCAATTCCTTTAAGCTATTCTCTGATGTACACATGTGGTCACACTTTCTTTTTAAATTAAAAAGTATTTGCTTTTAAAAAGTATTTGACACTTAGTATTTGTTTTTAAAAGTCCAGTATTCAATATTGATTTCTCAAAATCAGTAACATTCAAACTTCCTATGCTTATAAAATAAGGAGCCTATATTAGTTGCTCTAATGTTTTAACAGATATAATTTAAGAATACAAATTTTTGAAAAAGGGAAAATACATACCAAGTTTTGCTAGCTCGCCAACCTCTAGCACATCCTTGTAGAATTTATCATTATAGCTGACTGGAAAGATGACCTGGTTCAATCTCTTCAACTGTTTAATATTGTGTGGTGTCACATCTCCCAGCTCGATCCGGCTACTGGAACAAACCAAAATGTACTCAATAAAAGATAATTAACTAGCCGGGCGGTGGTAGCGCACGTCTTTAATCCCAGCACTTGGGAGGCAGAGGCAGGAGGATTTCTGAGTTCGAGGCCAGCCTGGTCTACAGAGTAAGTTCCAGGACAGCCAGGACTACACAGAAACCCTGTCTCAAAAAACCAAAAAAAAAAAAAAAAAAACAAAAAAAAAAAAACAAAAAACTTCATTGGTAAGATAATATTAAAAGAGTATCAGTCATTTTTGCATGATTGACAAATTCAACCCTTTTGTTATAGCTTAATATTCCTAAAACACCATCACTTATAAGCAAATTTTGCCAAACATTCAACCAAAATTCTACTCATAGCTTCTATATAACTGTAAATTTAGGGCCACGATAACCAAAAAGGCCAGAAATATTATCCTGTAATAAGTGCTTATAGCTTACAATTTAAAAGTGCAGATACACCTATTACTGATCAAACAGACCAACAATATCTTAATATTAACAAAGGGATAACATAACAAACGGCATGAGTAGACATCTGAAGACATCTTTCTTGTGCTGAGATCAAGTTCAGGGCCTCCTGAATGCTACTTAAATTTTTTCAGTAACTATAACCACAGCCTTAACTGCTTTTTTTAAGACTAGATTTTATTTATGAGTATTTAGCCTGCATGTGTGTATGCATAATATATTTGTGCCTAGCACCCATGGAGGCCAGAAAAGTGTCAAATTACTGGATGGAATTACAGATAAATACACGTCAGCTGCCATGTGGGTGCTGGGAACCAAAAGTAAGGTGTCCTTAACTGCTCAGCCATCTCTTCAGGGCCCTCATTTGCCTTCTTAGAAATTGTTTACAGTAGATAGCAAAAACAACAAAAAAGTAAATACTAAGACAAAATAAAAATTAAGACAACCAGGAGGCCAGCAAAATAAATGTAGTTCCTACTTACTTCCATGGTAGTTGGAGATTACAGAGCGTTATAGTAATAGAAATGGAATGCAGGGATATATCATATTTGTAGCATTCACTGATAGGGGGCTAGTTAAATAAGGCACACTTGATCTGTATTAGTAAAAAAAAAAAAATGAAGAAACTGACATACTCAGACATGAGTAAATATGATACAGAACCTTATCTTAGGTTAGAATCCTTTAAGCCATTTTACTCTATAATATCAAATTTGGACATTTTGCTCACTAATATAAAGAAACTTGGCGTTCTATTTTTTGAAAAGCTTAGATTTACTTTAGCTATTTTGTTTCATTTTCTATTATGTCAGTTGTGTTTACTGTATATTCTCCAAATATTTTTAAAAAAATCTGAGCACATGAATTTATTGAGCAGCCACACTGGTAGGTTTTTCACTGTTAGTCACATAAGTGAATGATCTTCTCACAAATGTTCAACAGCTTATAATGAATCCCCGGTATAAGAAGCAGTCATGTCTTCTCTAGACAGGTCACAGTGCTCTAAGTTTTCCCTTCTTTAAGGTTGAAGTTTATTTGAAACTTTAGCTGTTGTTTTTCAATGCTAGAGACTGAGCCTAAGGCCTCACCATATCAGGTAAATATGCTGCATCACTAGCTTTAAAAACCCATTATTAAAACCTACCTTCCATTTCCAGACTGTATTCTTTACATAAAACCAAACCAAACCAAACCAATACAGGTATTATATCCTGTAAAATACAGAAGTGCACAAGTAGCTCTTTTATTCTAATGCCATAATTGGGTGCAGTAACTATATCAGCTTATATTGACTACACTGATTAGATCACTTAACAGTAAGAGTTACTTAGTAGCCAAGGTGTCACACTACTAAAATGCATGAAAGATATGTCAAAGAGGTTAAGGTTTTTCTTTTTTGTTTGTTTGTTTTTTAAAAAATAACTTCTGAAGTAGGAGAAATGGCTCAGTCGTTAAGAACACTTATTGCTCTTGGAAAGAAAGGTTCAGTGCTTGGTTCCCAATGCCCATGTCACATGGCTCACAATGGCCTGTACTCCTGTAGTTATAGTTCATGTACTCCAGGGAATAGAATGCCCTCTTCTGGCCTCTACAGAAATCCCTGCAATATGCAGCCTACATTCAAACATAAAATTCAATCTTAAAAGCAGGGGAGAAGACTACACAACAGATGATTTCTTGGTAAATGTCATTCAACAGTTGTTACATTGCATGACATACCTTTCACTATTTAAAACAACAACAAATCCCACACAAAGCCTTAACGTTCCTCTGTCTTTAAAGCGCAGCTGGGTGAGTCTACTATGCATGGCTGTTATCCTGGCTACTTGGGAAGGTGAAGCAGAGGAACCTCTTGAATCCAGGATACAAGATCACCCTGAGCAACATAGGAATCTTATCTTTTGACCACAACATGTTTCTTGCAAACAGTATGTACTTGAGTCATATTTTAATATCGTAAATGAGATGTAGTTTCAGTCAGTTTTAAGGCAATCATCAGCTTAAGTCAAATTTAAGTCCATCAGCTTATAAGTTTGATTTCCCAGTTATTTGGGAGGTCATTTTTTTCTTGGATTTTTATCTTTTTATTAAAATTAACCTCATGTTTTTGGGGAATAAATTTTTTGACAAGTATGTTTAACCATGTAACCACCATTATACAAAGCCATCTCACCAGGTATCTATTATCATAATGAATTTCTGTAACTCTTTGTAGTTCAACTCTACCATCCTCAGGTGAGCAATCATCTCTTCTGTTTTTAATTTTGCCCTTTCAATGTCACATAAATTAATTAACACACAGGATTTGTTTTACTCACCTCCCTCCCTCCCTCCCCTTCTCTCTTTCTTTCTCTCTTTCTTCCTCTTCCTCTCTCTCTCTCTCTCTCTCTCTCTCTCTCTCTCTCTCTCTCTCTCTCTCTCTCTCTCTCTCTCTCTTGGTTTTTCGTGACAGTGTTTCTCTGTGTAGCCCTGGCTGTCCTGGAACTCACTCTGTAGACCAGGCTGACCTTGAACTCAGAAACTCTGCCTGCCTCTGCCTCCCAAATGCTGGGATTAAAGGCATGCGCCACCACTGCTTGTTTCACCCACCCACCTACCTACCTTCCTTCCTTCCTTTCCTTCTTTCATTTCTTAGTGACACTCTTACTATGAAACCTTGGCTTTCCTGGAACTCTATATACTGCCATGGCTGACCCTTAACTCAAGAGATAAACCTGCCTCCACCTCAAAGTGCAAAAGCACATATACAAGACCAGGCTAGTTGTTTTGCTTTTTATTCATCCAAATGCCATTAAGACTTACTATGCTGTTCTTTCAGCACACAGTTCATCCCAACCTTGCTTAGTACTGAGTAGTACCTCATAAAGTACCATGGGTTCATTTCTTACTTGGGCTGTTTCACTATCAGAGGTTGAAACCAGGCCTGAATGTAAGCACAGAGCTACACTTCTATCTTTTAAAGGGCATTTGGGTTGTTTACTGGGTTTTGAAGATTTTGAAAAAAAGGAGCTATAAATATTTGATGCATGTTTTTGTGACAATGTATGCTTTAATTTCTTTTTACTAAATACCTAGGAATGACAATACTAAATTTTAAGGTGTGCCAGAATCCCAGTTCTTTATTCTCACCAGTATTTGGCAGTTTTAAAACTTAGGCTGTTCTAAGTATGCTATTTATGTACAGTGATGTCTTACTGTGATTAAAGATGGTGATGATCCATCTCAATTTCTTTCTCTATGTAACCTTCCGAAGATGTACTCACAAAATTCAGCTTTTAAAAATACAGCATTTGGGCTAGAGAGATAGATGGTTTAGCAGTTTAGAACACTTGTTGTTCTTGTATAGGATCTGGGGTTTGATTCCCAGAAACCAACTGGCTCACAACCAACCATAACACGAGTTAAGAGAAAAATCAGATGCCCTCTTCTGACCTCCACACATGTCCTGCACAGACAAATGCAGGCAAAACACATACATAAAATGTTTAAAGAGAATCAGTGATATTTTTGGCTATGTGCAAAGATAAACAACTATCAAATCGATTCACCTTTGGAACAGTCCCACCACATCCAAAAGTATTTATAGTCTTTTTTCCTATCCCAGCTGTCAATATATCTATCTTCTCTTCTTACAGGTATTTGCCTTTTCTGAACAAAAGACCATGAATTCAAAGGCTTAAAGCAAGAATATGACCACATAGAGTTCGGGTGGGTAGAAATCTGAGAATACTTTCCACAAGCTCATAACCTCTTGGCTCTAGGAAAGAATCCTTCCTTATCTATTTTAGCTTGTGACAGGACAGACATTTCTTGGCTTGGGACAATCTAAACTTTATAATCTTTATAATCATAGGTTTCCTGCTGCACCTGTTCTCTCAAAACACCAGTCATATGACTTAGGATCAACTCTAATCCAAATGACCCCTTCTTAATTTCATCTTCCAAGACCTTATTTCTAAATAAGGAGACATGCTGAAATTCTATGTGGTGGATACTATGTAAATTACCTTTCAACCAAAACCTTGATTTTAGTTTAGTGAGAAGCATTTTTGAGTATTTGAACTTAAGAGCTATAATTGTGTTACTTTTAAGCCATGAAGTCTGAAGTCACTCTTAAATTAGTAATACAAAATTAACACTAGGTTGTCTCCCATTTATATTCCCACCAATAATGCATTATGGGGCTCCATGGTTTTCTATATCCCTGAGAACAATTTTTTACTGATTTAGGATTGATCCAACTCTTTAAAATAAGATGATGGTTCATTTGCATTGTTTTTTACTGTTTGAAACAGTAAAAAGAAGTAAAAAGAAAAGAAGCAGTACTGTCACCATCAGGTATGTCCTGCCCTATCTTGAGACTATATTGTATGAAACAGTGCTTTTCTAGGCTGTTTTGCCAAGGAGTGCCATTAAGAGAAAAGGATGACTGTGGCTCCTAGGGGAACCCACAAACTATACTACTTCTTGTCAGTCACTACTTATCCAGCACAAACTGATGAGTTAGTAGCTCCTGGGAGCAGAAAGGGAATCTTCCTATAAATTATTGACATATATTGAGATTATAGGGAAATGTGGACGCATGATTTAGGATTAGAAAAACCAAAAAAAAAAAAAAAAAAAAAAAAAAAAAAAAAAAGTATAATTTCCTCCTCTTAGCACCATAAAGTGATACACACCCAACACCGTGATGTCACAGCCCCATTTTTAATCTATAACTTTATATACTCCCCCCAACTCCTCCCATCCCATCCCGTGTGTTTGTGTGAAGGACCAATAGGCAAAGGACTTCAGATTGTGCCTGGAGCTTTGGCTTCTGTCCACCTTTCCAACTTTCCTGTTCTCAGACCATATTAGTTTTCCATCTTGAAGTTGAACTCTCAAAGCTAGACCCCAGAAGCAACTCCCTGGTTTGTTTTGCTATTAAATACAGATGATTAGCTCACTTCTGAAACCTGAACTTTTGTTGCAGCCTCTCTAACTTGTACTCATTGTACAAACCACATATATACACATATGTAGATATGTAAACATATTTGCTATGTAATAAGTCTACATTAACAATTTAGATGGGAATCATAGAACTTATATTTGTCAGACATGGTGGCACACACATAATTCCAGCACTTGGGAGGCAGAGGCAAAGAAGAATTCTGAGGTCTAGTTCAGCATGGTCTACATATCAATTCCAGGACAGCCAAAGGTACATAAAAAAACCACCTCAAAATCAAACAATCAACAACAAAAAGCCTTTTGCATTCACTTTAACCAGACTACCTGGCAAATTGCTGCCACTGAAATCATTAAACCTTGTGAATTTAATGTTATTCAATAAATTCTGACATTGTAGAAAGCCATACACATATCTCACTTTTGTAAACAAAACCTTCAAAACTTAACATTTCAACCTCCAATATATCCAGCCCTCCAACTGTTAAGTCTGCTTTTGGTGTAAATCTGTACAACAAATATATATTACATGTATGTACACCTGGTATGGATATTATTTGTGAGAGAAATTAAATCCAAGGTGATTCCACTGAGCATTCATCCTAATGTTTTCTTTTATTAGTGTCACTTTTAAGGAAATAATGACCTTAAAAAAATCTTATGCACTTAAGTATTTATTACCAAATGTGTCTTAAAGCAATGCTGGTGTTAAATGAGTCAAAACAAACAGTGGTACAATGTACTTCAAGATTTTTTTTTTTTTTTTTTTTACATAAAATGATAAGCTCTTGTAACAGACTACTTTTGAGAACTGTTACTTCCAACACACTATAGAAATACTACAAGAGCTCAGCAGTGGTGCCTTACTCTGAGGTCGAGGCCAGCCTGATCTATAGAGCAAGTTCCAGGACTGCCAGGGTCACATAGAGATGCTCAAACAAAACGAAAACTACAAAGAACATATGAACTTCAGAAGAAAAAGAACAAGAACCTTAGATTGTTGGCCTAAAACTTAAGTCAGACAAGTGATTAGAGCATTTTATCCACTCCTTGTTCCTTTTAAGTTAAATGGCTGCCATTTAATTAACATGAGAAGATTTTTGTGATTTACTCACCTACCTCATCTATTTCAATTCCTCCTGGCACTCAAGTTTACAATCCTAGTTGCAGAAAGCCAAAGACAGCAATTATGAGAACAAAACTTTTCTTAGCTCAATTAACTTCATGTGACATTTTCTGATTTTCAAATCTATAGTTATGACACCCCATGCCATCTTCATCTAAGAATTACTGGACTAGGGGTGAATAATTGCAATAAAATAAAACAGAAAATACAAAAATGCATACAGATATTTGAGTTGTTGGGACAATATGGCTCCAGGGATCATCAGCCTGTGTCAAGTCTCCCTAGTTTTGCAGTACAAATTCACTGCTCAGCCCAGCTCTTGTTAGCCATTGTAAAGTTATGTATCCATTAGATAATAAGCACTCTGTTGGGTCACTGTCGGCTGTTGCAATAGAACATTACATGGTGGACAAACTTATGACTAAAAGTTTATGTAGCTCACAGTTCTAGAGAGAAATGCAAGAGTGAGGGACCACATTTGGTTGGTGGTCTTGTTATAGTAATAGTCATATGATTTAAGAATAGGGAGAAAAAGGTCCTTTTATAACAAACTCTGTAAGAATAACAAAGGTTTCGATTTATTTAGAAGCACAGAGCCCCATAACCTAACCATTTACCATTCACATTTCTCAATACTGTTTAGATGGGAATTCAGTTTTCAGGGTAAGTTTTAGAGATATCAAACTATAGAAAACATCCAAATGTATCAAGTTATTAACATAATGCAATTATGCTCAAAAACTTAAAACACATTTATCAGCAATATTCTAAAAGACCACAAGATGGAGATATGACTCCACAAAAATGACCCCCCACCCCCACCCCAAGGTCTGACTTACTTTTAACTGCAAAAGTAAATGCAGAGAAACTCCCTATACTTGCTTATTTTTTCAATGGTTAAAACCTACCTTGGAAAATAAATGGAACTAGTTAATTAGGTTTTGTTAATTATTTTTTGTTGAAAGTGCCACAGAAACAACTGAGCCCATTCCACTTTATAGAGATTAAATCAAGGCTCCAACAGAGAATGTGCTTGTAGAAAACATTTATAAATAAAGGTAGCATTAGGCATTTCTAGGAATTTTCATTATAGTGAGAGATCCATTCTATCATATTCCCTCAGAGGAATCATCTGCATTACTTAAGGTTAAAGAGAGGTATATATGCACCCTAAGAGTGCATCCATATCAAACTCAAAGCATATTTTTTAAAGATTTATTTATTTTACCCCTTCTCCCTCTTGCTCCCTTTGCCCCACTCACTCTGGCCCAAAGTACACTGTAGCTGTCTTCTGACACCCATATAAGGGCATCAGATCTCATTACGAATGGTTGAGAGCCACCATGTGGTTGCTGGGATTTGAACTCATGACCTCCTGAAAAGCAAGTTAACTGCTAAGCCATCTCACCAGCCCCAACTCAAAACATATTTTAGCAGAGGTCAAAGCATGACTAAGGTCAGTAAAAAATTTCAAGACATTAAAACAGATTTCCCCTTCTGACTAGTAGAACTTAATCTAAACTCTGGTTTTCAGTAAAAACACAGCTTAAATATACTAACTGCTCAAAAGGCTTTTCTATTTCTATTACTATGTTTGTCTGTCCTTCCCTCTCCCAATTTCTTTAAAGACAGTGTCTCCTGTAGCCCAGGCTAGCCTGGAACTTGTTTTTTGCAGCTAAGCATGACCCTGAACTACTAATCCTTTTCCCAAGTGCACCAATAAACCATGACTAGGCACTAACTTTTACACTTATCTTTTCCACCAAACTCGAAAATGTAAGACAGTATTGTCAGTAAATCCAAGAATCGGTTGCTAGGTTTGGGCTTCTCATCTAGATTTTAAAGTAAGGCGTGTTAATCTTGTAGTGGCTGACATTTTGGATTGGACACTCCCTGGGGCTGCACATCTTAGGTTGTTTAATTGGACCCCTAGCTTTTACCCACTGGGGGCTATCTCTTTGCTCTGCCTTCATGAATAGCCTCATTTATCCATTTATAGCTCAATTCAGCCAATATAGAAAATTAGTTTTGAGGTATACTTTATTTGTCATGATTGAGCATATTCAAGAGTTGTCCCCAAGTAGTAGGGTTACTGAAAGATAACTGGACCACAGGGATTCTAACTTCATTATTCATACTGAATGGATGGGTGACTAGGAGGAGCTAGGCCTAACGAGGAGAAGGTACTTGGAGCCATGCCTATGAAGGATTTATCTTGTCCCTGACCCTTTCTGTCTGGTTCCTGGTAATACGATCATAAAGATGATTAGCCTCTTCTGCCAAATAGAAACTTACACTTTATGTTCTACTTTAATACCCATTAAATCCATTTAATATTATAAATGATTCCATACTTTTCCTTTTGCAAGTTAATTCAAACCATTGTTTCAGCTTGAATTCTGAAAGTATAATGGAAGGAGATAATATGAGGAGATAATGTTATCACAATAAAAAAAAATCAAGATTAAAAAAAAAGCTTGATTTCTGTTCTATTTAAAAATCCTGGAGAGTACAGTAGGCACATCAGTAATTCTAGTACTTAGAGGTAGAGGTACTGAAGATCAAGATCAAGTCCAGCCTAGGCTGCAGAAATCTCAAAACGAGCAACAGCAGAAGTCCCAGTTGCACAGTCTTACAAACCAAATTAAACACCTTAGCATTGCATAATATATAATAAAGCCATTCCTATTGATGGACACTGATCTAGCCTCAGCTCCCAACTTCTTGCTCCATAAAACTGATCTGAATGTTTCAACTTCATTTTCTCAAGAACATTATTTCTGGCCGGGCGGTGGTGGCGCACACCTTTAATCCCAGCACTTGGGAGGCAGAGGCAGGCGGATTTCTGAGTTTGAGGCCAGCCTGGTCTACAGAGTGAGTTCCAGGACAGCCAGGACTACACAGAGAAACCCTGTCTCGAAAAACAAACAAACAAACAAACAATTCCTATTATTTTACAAATAGTCATGTGTAGTCATAGCACATGCAAACAAAATTTTTTCCTGTTTTGTTTTTTTTAAGACAAGATTTCTCTGTGGCCCTGGCTGTCCTGAAATTCCATCTGTAGACCAGGCTGGAGTTGAATTCAGAGATCCACCTACTTCTGCCTCTGGAGGAATTAAAGGCATTCACAACTCAAAAGTTCCAGGACAGCCAGGGCTACAGAGAAACCCTATCTTGAAAAAAAACGCAGCGGTTAAGAGAACTGACTGCTCTTCCAGAGGTCCTGAGTTCAATTCCCAGTAACCACATGGTGGCTCACAACTATCTGTAATGGGATCTGGTGCCCTCTTCTGGTGTGTCTGAAGACAGCCACGGTATACTCATACAAAAAAAATTAATTCTTTTGAAAAAAACAAAATAACGATAAACGTGAGGAATAATGGGAAGCAGACACAGGTTGAACTAGCTTAGGAAATTCAAATACACACATTTCCAGCTATGTTTTTCAACCATAGTAGAAGCAATTGGAAACGATTTTATCATCAAAACCCAAAGCAGTCTCAGAATCTTTTAATACAGAGGTATGAACAGACAAGTTAAATGTGGCCACAAGTTGAAACATTTAGGAATACCTACCACCTGGGAATTACATTCTAAAACATTTTTTACACAACTTTGGTCTTTAAGGCCCTGGCATAGTAATGTCCAAAAGAAATATAATAAAGTCACATAACTCTCCTCTCCCTAGTAATGAGATTACAGGTACATACCACCATGCCAGACTAAACCTTTAAAATCCCCTTATTTTACTCACAGCATACTTCAACTCAGATGCTAATATTCCTGGGAAAATTTACATATATTAACTTTAAAATAAATTCATAAATAAAATGTGCTGATCTATATCCAATCTGTGTCAAAAGTACTTTTAAAATGTCAAAAAACTAACCCTTAAATTTTAATTTAAATGATGGCTCAGCAGTTAAGAGCACTCTTCCAGAGGACCTGGGTTATATTCTTGGCACCCATATGGTGGCTCACAGTTGTTTTGAACTTCTGCCTTAGGGGATCAACATCTTCTGGTCTCTATAAACCAGGCACACATGATATGCAGAAATAAATGCAGGCAAAACATCCATACACATAGAAATCTTTTTTAAAAAATTAAACTAAAATTTACTTAGCCATACAAGAGTACTTCAACTGCTCATGGCCGACTGTGGCTGGCATTCCATTATTGCACCAGGGAAGGCTAACACTCTGCTAGTAAGTTAGACACTGAGGTTTGTTTGGGTTTTATTTGTTTATCAAGACAGGGCTTCACTGTGTAGCACTGGCTGTCCTTGAAATCAGAGATCCGCCTGCCTCTGCCCCCCAAGTGGTGGCGTGAACCGCCATTGACAGCACAGTTTTAATTAGCTGAGGGGGTGGGGGCAAAGAAAGGTTGGGTGACAGTACTACTGCGTTACAATTCTGCAGCTTTAAACTACAATCCATTTTTAAAATGAAAACTCTTCTATAGGCTACTAGTAGTAAACTAGTTACTGTAGGCTAGGTTTAAAACAAAAATAAAGAAAAATTATTTGAGTAACTGAAAAGAGATGCCTCCTCGAAATCCATAAAGTTGAAAGCTATAGTTAATACCTGGAGGACAAAAAAAAAAATCAAGATTTCCACAGGATAAAGCAGCAAAGTAAAATTTATGACAGGTAATAATTAGTTTGTTATGGCAAAGGCACTGACTTTGGAAAACAATGCTTCAAAAAAAACCCCAAATTTTAACTGACAAAAGTTAGGATGTAATAATCCAAAATTTGGCTACAAATTGTAACAAGAACTATGCAAATTATTATAATAAAACAGGAAAAACATGTATGCACTTAGCCTCCTGGATTTTTACACATAGGAAAAAAATTTTTTTTTCCTCAAACAATGCCCTATGTATCCCAAGCTGTCATTAAACTTACTATGTAACCTTGAACTTGATACTTTGACCTCTGTCTATCCAGTGCTGGGAAAACAGTGTATACCACTATATCCAGTTATTCAGTGTTGGGGTTTCATGCTTGCTAGGCAAACATATTACCAACTGAATTTAATCTGGAAACTTACAGAAACCCCTATTAAATTATGTATTAATTGACTGAATGGCTACAGATTTATTAAAAGTTGCCCACCATTTTGAGAAAGAAGAAATCACTATAGTAACACCCTGCCACTCACCAATATGGATACCTCTTCAAGTAGAAGATACACTTTTAAAAATCATGATATTTTGGATATTTCAAAACTCTCAACACAGTAAAGGAGGCATCACAAAGTATTTGTTAAAATTCAGTATGTCAATCAACAGACCACAAAGTTCTGGTTTACACAAAAAGCAAAAATATAACTGGTTGCTAGTTAGGTTCTACAAAGTTTTATTGGTATACAAGATACACTTTGTATCCAGGCTCAGTAGCAAACAGCTATTCGGCAAAGGAGATGGATGGATCTGAAGGTTAGGGTCCCCATCCTGATTGAGAAGAGATACATATACAAATATTATTTTCTATTTTTTTTTTTAAATTAACACCTAGAAAGACACAGAAGACTTCCTGGGCCTGTTCCCAGTATATATAACACTAGTATAATGACTATTCTGTATTTGTCAACAAAGCTTCATTTATAACTATAGAATCTTGTGTTCCCCATTTGGCCAAGTTTCAGTTGGTAACCATTTTGCTCTGTATTTATATTATCCTATCTACCTTTTCATCTTTACTTTGGTCCACTTAGCATTCATATCTTATTTAAAGGCATTTTTTATTAGAACTAATTTGCACCTCTTTATTATAATTGAAAGATAAGTGGATTTAGTTTTATTTTCTATAACACTGACAACTAATTATACTGCCAGTCATTGATATCTATGGCATACTGAATATCATCTTCCCCAGAGAGGAATAAGAGACAAAAAGTAATCAGCTTACCAACCACAAATTCAAGCCATAATGTTCTTGGTTCATAAAAACAAGCCACAATTGAAAGAGAAAATAGTCAATGTACTTCACATTTTTCTAGATATGTACATAAAAATATAGTAGTTATTAATTGCAAATTTATCTACTACGGAGATAAGGAAAATATATGATTTACAGTAGGATATCCTATTGCTATTACTAATAAGAATACTAAAGTAAAAATTATGAAATAAAAGTATTTTTTAAAGTAAGCTTAAAAAGTTTCAATGCCCAAAATTTAAATCATAGGTTAAATTGGTGTGTGTGGGGGTTTCAATTTTCAAAACTTCAGATTTACCTACTTAACTGTTTGGTAAGGTCAATGTACAATAAAAACTTAGCAAATAAAATTTCAAACAAAATCCATGGAATAGAGTCTTTCCCATGAAGAGTCAGGAGACTGAACACATAGAACATAGTTGTACAAGTTCTGTATCTCAAAGACATCAACATCTTAATAAAACAAAACTTTACTATACCCTGATTTCATTTCTATAGTATCTTAAAAGGAAGGAAAGGAAAATTTAAAGTCCCATGCTTATTGGGAGTGAATTAGGGAAAAAAAAAAAATCAAAGAAATACCTGTGAAATCATCTTGAAATTTGTTTAGTCCAGAAACCAATTCTAAGCCCTGAATCCTAAGAAGTAGAAAATTTACTTAAGGAGTCTTAATTTTGAGCATAATTACTGGCCTACGGATTCAACATTTCCAAGTTTTCTCCCAATTTGCCCAGTAACGCATTTCTAAGCATCTGCCTCCAGCATGTTACACTTAAATACCTACTTAAATAAAAGGAACCAGCTGGTGCTGGTGGCTCAAGCCTGTAATACCAGCAACTCAAAAGGCTGAGGGAGGCAAGAAGATTGTTGCCAAGTTCAGCGTCAGCCTGAGCAACTTAGTGAGACTCTACCTCAAAATAAAGTGTTGGGGACATAGCTCAGTGGCAGAGTACTTGCCGAGCACTGAGTACTTCCTTCAATTCCAAGAACTCCAGTAAGTTCCAAAAGACTGCCAACACTACCACTGTGTGGCTCCATTTCTATTGTCAAGTATGAGAAAGATTACAACCTACACCTTAAGAAACTGAACTAGACCCAAGATTTTTTTAACCTAAACATCCAGAATAATTTGTCTTGTTATCTTCATTGCTTTTACTATAACAGGACAAGTATGTCCTGAATTTGTAGCAATGAGTAGAAAAAAAAAATGAGAGACAGTATCAAAGTCATATTCTACTAGAAAAATAAAACTTCCTAAAGATAACTGGATCATATTTTTAAAAATCACCAAGCATCCTGGATCGTGGTTCAGGTGGAGCAAACATCCCGAAACAAGCCAAAAAAAAAAAAAAAAATCATCTAAAGCAAACCAGAATTTAGAAAAAATGTTTTATATGTAGACTTAAAATCAAAACTTTCAGAGATATGAGACCTTCATTTTACACAGAACGAGCTCACTTGGAGAAACGATTTATTTTGCTCTCCAAAAAAAAACAAAAACAAACAAACAAAAAAAAACCGATGCTGAACAAACAACTAACTGAAACAGTAGTTATAATTTTCAGCTGACTTAGGAAGAAAAACCCTTACGTTGGTTGTTTCAGAAAGTTTAATATGTTTAAGCTTTTTTTCTGGAAAAAAAAAAAAAGCTTAAACATATTAAAGGTTTAAACAAAACATATAAAGGAGGTTGTAAAGGCAACCTCCAAAACTCCTGGTGCTAAATACTGTAACAGCATATAAATCAATGGAAAGGAAATACTTTTACCAAACGGGAACAGTTAAAGCAAAATAACTTCTAATGTTTCGGAAGATTCGAAAGATTAAAACCTCAACTTTGCAAACGAAGAGTAAAAAAGCAGCTCCTCCTTGCACTGGGGGGCAACACACACCACTGAAGCAAGAGCTCCACCTACTGATCCATGATACTTCCTTAAACATTTTGGCACCCCAAAGTCTACACCGCTCGAGTTCATTCCCCCTCCCTCCCTCCTCCACTCGCTCTGACCCAACCCAAGTCCGTTGAGTCACTAGCTCCTAACACTCATCCCCCTTGCTCTTTATTCCAATTCCTTTTCCCTCCAGAAGGTTCTGCACGGCCCACAAGTAGGAAGAGGAAACCGCAACGTGTCAAAGCCCGCGGCCACAGCGTGGATCCCGGATCTGGATGAGCACCTGAGGTGGCTCAGTCGTGCGCTCCCGGGAAGAGGCCCCGGGCGCCTCATAATACCTTCTCCCCGTGGTCTCATCCGGTGCACACACGTCCTCCGGCTGAAATCGTGGACTCGCGCCCTTGTCTCCGCCGGCCCTCCAGCCCGCCAACAGCCGGCCTAGCCTCCGCCCCCCTCCGGGAGCCGAGGGACCCGGGAAGCCTGGCAATGTCCCTCCGCCAGGTCTTCGCGCGAGTCGCTTCCTCGCAGCGCCCTCCCTGCCCACCGACCCACGCCCGTCTCCCGTGCCCGCCCGGTCCCCGCCAGCTGCCCTTCCTCACCCTTTCATCTTCCCCGTCTGCTGAGGCCGTCGTTACAGCCGCCACCAACGCCGTCGTCCTCGTCGCCCGGAGCTCTCCGCGCCCTGAGCTCAGGCCACTCAACCCCACACACCGGCTCTTGGCTGAGGGGCCGAGGAGGCCGCGAAAGCCAAAGCCAAGGCCCTGAGGCTCTTGAAGACGCGGGGAAATCTGCCGCTGCTGCCGCCGCTCCTCCACACGTGCACTCGGGACACTCCGCTCCCGCCCGCAGCTGCCGCCAGCCAGACCCGCCGCCGCGCTGTGACCTTTCACCCCGCCCCCTCAGCGCGCCGGCGCGGCCGCCGCGTCGCGCGCAGCCGCAATGCTCGGCGCCGCCAAGACGTCTCCCCCTTTCTCCAGGGCTGGGCCTGCGGTCGGCTAGCTCCGCCCACCCTTTGCGACACTCCGGTGGAGCTTGCTTGGTAGGCTCCGGCGGCAAAATCCGGATCTTTCCACCCTTCCCTCTGAAACCAGCAAGATCAGCTTTTCCCGCCTCCACCCCACTTTCTTTCTAGAGCTCCAGTGACCTTCAAACCCTCTTGCCGCCTAGTAGGGTTTTATAAAACGGATTTTTCTCAATGTGAGAAAGCCTGTGGAAACCTGCAGTAAATGTGTTTCAAGTTCAAAAGATAACGATGGATCCGGATAGTTTGGCTATCCTCCAGCAGGCAAACCTCACAGGTTTTTTTTTTTTTTCTTTGCAATCACGTGATAGACTTACGTCTTCCAGCCAGGATTTTACTGGGGCCTTAGAGGTGGGACTCATCGCCATTTCCGGTCCCTAGAGCGTGACTGAGCGTCACTTCCTTAGCAATGCACTTTAACCCTTGCCATCCTCCTTTTCTGTTCTGTAGTTTATATAACCCAGTCACTGTGTAAAAGAAAATAACGCTTTTCATAAATCGCGGAACCACTGCCATCCAGGAGATCCGCAAAGATTCAAGCCTGCGAGACGCAGCGTGCCCGGGGAGGGGAAGCGGGGTGGGGCTTGATGTCACATGACTAGCTAAGACCGACCCGCCTCCTGCAGCTGAAGACTTCCCCTCTCAGTGACAGAGCCTCTGGGTCCCGTCTAGGTACTGAGTCTGCATTTCGAGCCCGGGCAGGTGAGGTGCGACAGGTAACTGGTGGCTGGTGGGGACTGTTGACGGCGTGAGAGCAGATAGGCGTTGGGGTGAGTGAACCGCGGCCTGCGGTGCTTAGGGATCCTTTCCCGTTGTCCTCCTGCACGGGAGAGATCATTTCTCTAGATCTCCTGGACCCCTGGCCCTTCACCGTCACCGTAGTCCATTGACGAGGGATTGTGTTGCCCACCTTTCCCTGGGTTGAGAGCGATTGCGGCCATTATGGTTCCCTATTTGGAGCCTTTGGGGCAGATTCAGGTGGTAGGTGGTAGGATTGTTTTAGCCATTTCTTGGGGGGTCTGCAACCACCGACGGGTCCCATTCCCCAAAGCTCCTTCCTTGTCAAAGGCCTTGGCTCAGGTGATCAGGATGATAGGAAAACCCCTGGAGGCAGAGGCGTCTGTAGTGAGACAGGCTTGGGAGGGAATGTCACTGATACGGCCCTCACTGCAGAGTCACACTGAAGGGCTTCCCCATAAATGTGCGTTCTCGGTGATTCTAAGGTTTTTGTCGGACATCCTTGCAGGAGAGGTTCAGTGAGTGTTTGGATGAGACTGGAAGAGTAAGAACAAGCCTTATACCTTTTTCTTGGGAGAGAAGGTGGTTGTACTCTCCTCAGAACAGGGTGTTGGTAATGCGACAGTCTCAGTTGAATGGAAAGGCGATGAAAGATGGTGTTGCCCTGTTGGGATGGAGACCCAGACTAGCTTATGGGAAAGTGACGAGGTTTTCCCGAAAGGGAAGTAATTCTTCGGAAGCTGATCAAGCTGAAAACAATAATTAATCCAAATCCATTTACCTATAATTTAAAGGCAAGAAGATCGAGTCTAGACATTACTGACCTCATGTTTTCGGCCTGTGGGTCATTCCTTTTTGACATTTCTTTTAAATTCTGCATAATTGCCCTTCCCAGTCAGTTTAAATTTGCGAAGCTATGCTTGTGTTCTTAATTCGCTTTTGCATTTGTTAAAGAAATTCAAGTGACCCTTCTCAGACTAGAGTGCATAATTTGTGGAAATACAGAAATGGTTTTGCCTAGGGTTGCCCAACCCTACTCCATTTTCTGTGCACCATAGTAGCCAATGTTTAAACCTTAAACAATGCACATGAAAGGAATGTTCTTCAGTTTGGGGCTAAACTCTTTTATTTGTACTGCAAACTTAGAAAGTTCCTTGTTTTGAATCCGAAGGCCTTACAAAATCACCGGTTTGACTTTTATAACCCAAATGATACATTTTCTTATGTGAAATAAGATTTTTAGTTAAATCTTAGTTCTACGAAATGTAATTGAGGAATCTGTTTTTTTAAAATCCGCTGAGGGCTTGGGGATAAGATTCTTGCCTTCCTGCATGCTTGAGGCGCTGGGTCTGGTCCTTATACTAGAAAGAAAAGAAAAAATAGGAAAAAGATGGAATGATTATCTTACAGTGATTGGTGCTTTTTTCCCCCTTCTACATTTTTTTTTATTTTGTTAAGGAGAGCTAAAAGCTAAAACCTTAAACTGATGACAGTTTAACAATATAGAAAGAAGGGCCTATTTGATACTTCTTACTAAATTATTGCCTAAATGGTTTTGCATTGCCCAAATTACCATTTTGTGCTTGTGATCCAGACTAAACAATAGAAATTGATATGTTTATATAATAAGCATAAATATATGTTTATATAATAAGCATAAATATAGATTCTCCTTTTCATTTCTAATCACTATTCTGTGGTGTGGATGGCACCACAGTTGGTTGAACCATTGCACCTGTTAACATTTTTGTTTGTGTCTGTGTTCCTGCACGCAGAGGCCAGAGGTGCCTTCCTCTGTTGCTCTCCCCACCTCACCCCCCTTTTTTGAGGCAGGTTCTCTCACTGAACCTGGACTCACTGATTCAGGGAGCCTAGCTGGCCACTAAGCCCCAGGGATCCTTGTCTTTTGCCTGAGCATGAGGTTAAAGGGACAATACCACACTTGACTTTTACATAGCACCCGGGTAGCTAAACTCAGATTTTCATACTTGGAAAACATGCTCGTTCATGACTGAGTCATCTCCTCAGCCTGAAATATAATTTTATCCATCATTTTTCTCCAAAGTGAAGTTCCCTGATCTCTTGAGGAGAGGAAAAAAAAAAATTGGCTCTGCTTTCATGCCCATGTGACATTCCACCAAATAAACAGAATTCCTAAGTGTTTTAAAAGTCCAAACCAGTTCTGTGTAGGTGCAGCAAACTGGGCTAGAGGAAACCAGTTTGAAAGCACTGAGGAAAAGTTAATAAGAAAGAGGATGAGTCTGCAGTTTTACTTCACAGTTAATTTTAGGGAACTCATGAAAGCAGTAACTTAGACTTCCAATGAAATCTGGAAGATTAGCAGCAGGAATTAGTGACCAAACAGCTAAGGAGATTAAGCATTAAGGAAGAATTTGACGTTATATACACACAGATGGTTTGAGCACTGGAAGACATTTCTGATACTATGTTAGTTAATGAGATTTCTGTGTGTGTCTTAGGTATGATGGTTTACTCCTTTAATCTCTGCACTGGGTCTGGCAGAGCTCTTCTAGTTGAAGGCCAGCCTGGTCTATAGAGTGGGTACTAGGCCAGCCAGGACTACACAGTAAGACCTTGTTTCATAGGGGAGAGGTTATATGGGGGTGGAGAGAGACAGACAGGGATGGAGTGGGAAAAGAGAGAATTTAAGGGTTGGGCCCCAACACCTTTCATTTCTTACTCTGAGGTCTCCTCTAGTTGCACTGTCTTTACGGGATATCATCACCAGTGAAAATGTATCCTTTTTCTTTGGGCCAAGGTAGCCAATCAGTCCTTTAGGTTACTACCCAAGATTTTGTATTTCTTTATTTTACCTATAGGCTATTTCTGGTAGCTGGGGTATTCCTCAGTAAACCTCCCTGCAGTTAAAGAGCCATCTGTCTCTATTGTGTCTTCTGCACAAAGATGCTGAAGTGGATGGAAGAGGCCCTGTTCAAGCAAACAAAATACTGAGGTCCCTGATGGGTTGTTCATTGAATAAGCGTTGAATGATTAACAAGGAAGTTAAGCCACTTTAATTCTTACAGATTATAGTTCCTTAAAGGCTGTGTACTAAGTATTAACTTTTTAGTCCAAGTTTCCGAATACTAAATAGAATAGACATAAACCTTGTATGGACTTTATTCATACAGTGACCAACTTGTTTCCACAGTGTGTTGTGTTTGCTAATAATGATGAGGCCAATGGTTCATTCCTAAAGTTAGAGGATCTTCATTCAGCTTCTCCATCGTGGTCATATGCCTTTTTAAGAGCAGCTGATGCTGGAAGCTTCAGGGCTCCATGCTGAGAAACTTTCCTCCCAAGGGTATTGTGAATTGGATGAGACAACCTTAAATAATCTATTTGAGAGTAGTTTTAAAGCTAGATGGCAGTAAGTGTAAATTGGTATCTTCAAACTTTACCTGAATAGACTTCAAACTTTACCTGAATAGATTTCCCAATCACACAGGCCTGGGATTAGGTTTTAGCCATCCCTGTCATTAGCTGTCTGACCTTGGGCACTCAAAATGAAGTTTCTTTCTGTTTAAATATAGCCCATAGGTATTATTAAAGTAGATCATGAGTGTATAGTATTTAGTACACACGTTATAAGCTTTTTTTTTTTTTTTTTTTTTTAACGGAGGCCATGGCTAGCCTTCATCATGGCCATCCTGTCTATCTCCTAAGTGCTGGAATTACAGGTATAAGCCACCCCACCAACAGAAGTTCTTACTAATTGTACTGACATGCTTCAGTCATATACTCTGAACTTCTAGGAGAGGCATACAGTGTCCTACAAGAGTGACAAAAGCAAAGCAAAACAAAACTGTTTTGCACAAAAGGTTTCTGTTACAGTGAATGGACTAAAATTTGAAATGAGTCTATCATTAAAAAATAGAGCCAAAAGAACTTTTCTGGGTGTGTGAAATTGGCCATGCTGTACCTCACACTGCTTTTAAACCTCTAGACTGAGGCTGGTCAGTCTGCCTCAGCCTCTCAAGTAGCTGGACTTCAGGCTCAAGTGCCACCATAGCTGGCTCCCACAGACTCCAAACTTGCTTATTAGTAAGGGCTGAGAGATATCAATACAATTCCCTTATTTTGGTTTTAACTATAGTTTACTGGGTTTTTACATTACATTTTTCAATGTTTATGATCATTAATGTATGGAATCATTTTTTAGGAAACCATTTTTCCACTCTTAAAGTTTTATCAAAAAAAAAAAAAAGTTTTATCAATACAAGAAACAGCATGGACATGAACTAGAGTAAGAATTTTTTTTCCTTTAGTGATTTACAAGGATTAGTGGTTTTGCAATGGGAATTATAAGTAAATAAAATAATAATTGAAATATAGCTTTTCGAGTTTATGTTTTTCTTTAATCACAAAAATACTGTAAAGAAAATAGTTTACTAAGAAATAATTGAATGTTTGTATTAATGTCAGTTACATGGGTATGAAATTTTCTAAGAAAATTAGTATTAGAAATGTATGTATTCTTTCATCAGTTTCCATGAAATAAAATCACCAGTAAGCAAGCAAGAACATGTTTACATGGACGTTGATTGCCACACTGTTGACAGTGCTAAAATCCTGGGAAGAGGGGAACACCTATTAGTAGAAGTATTATGCTTATTATAGCACAGCCATATTCTGAAATGTCATAAATATATCCTGGGAGGATTTCCAATATGTTCCTTACGTGATAAAGGTAAAATATAGGCAAATGTATGTAATAATAAGATTCTGTTTTTATAAAGCCATATGTAAGACATCATGAAGTTTTTTGTGTCTTGTTAACACAAGGGGAAAGGAGTAGAAAAAGAGAGAGGACAAAGAGGTAGAGAGTATTCACAGTAAGATATGCATACGTGTTTACACATGTCTGTATGTACAATGAGTCACAAGAAAGGGTGATACTCAGATGCTTAGTGGTTGCTTCAGAATGGCTAGATAATCATTCCACATTATGTCCTTTCCATTTGTTCAATGAACACTTTTTTAAAGTAGTAAAAAACAAAACAATTTAGATTTTAAAAGAGAAACAGAAGGCCAGGTAAGCTAAAGAAGAATTAACAAGATGAAAAATAATATTTGAACTGACTAGACATGAAGATACTTGAAATGTATTTTGTCTTAGGTATTGGAGAAGGAAGTGAATAAAGTATCCTGGTAACTCCATAAATTCTAAATTTTATTTGTGATGACCATGGGGCACCTAATAAGGAGTTGTCATGAAAATGTACCCAAAAAATGATAAATATCACCAGATAAGGCTCAATTTGGCATATTCTTTTTGGTGTTGGTATTTAATGCTGCAAAATGTTTTATGCCTTGGAAATGTAAAGCATCTCGCACAAGTGTAGTTTCTGTCATCTGACTTAATCAGATGACATAACCATTGTAAGAAAAGGCCACTTGTGGTTCAGCAGATTAACTTTCTCTAAGAAAACTTCAAATAGGGATGGAGAGATGGCTCAGCAGTGAAGAGCACTGACTACTGTCCCAGAGGTCCTGAGTTCAATTCCCATCAACCACATGGTGGCTCAAAACCATCTATAATGGTTCTGAGTGTAATGTAATACACTCTTTTAGTGTATCTGAAGACAGAGATAGTATACTCCCATATATAAAATAAATAAATTAACAAAAAAGAAAACTTCAAAGAAAGCAAAGTTTGGGGGATTTGGTCAGAGACCTATATCAGGGTTAGGTGTGTGCTCTGCTTCTGTAGAGAGCCTGTATTCTGTTCCTAGCATCTATGTTGGGTGGCTTGTGACTCCCTGTAACTCCAGGGCAGGGAATCTAACACTCTTTTCTGGACTTCACCAAACATATGTGCATACTCCCACACAGGCACACAGACACTTGATAAAAAGGAAAAAACTTACATTTTTAAAAAGCACAGTTTAAATTTTTTGTAATTAATTAATTCTTGATTACTTCTCTTGAAATGGGATCTAAATGTATAACCCAAGCTCATCTCAAACTTGAGCCTCCCAATTGCTGGATTTGCAGATGCATGCCACTGCACACATCTTGACTTCAATTATTTTCTGAGAATTTGAAGTTGATGCATTGCTTAAAACCATAATAGGAAATGGCAGATGGTTTGGAGTTGAGTTTTTCACATACTTTAAAATGCCAGTCTTTATATCTCATGCTGCGCTTTTAATTTTCTTCTTTATTACCATTTTATTTTGCTTCTATATTTGTATGTCTATATGTGTGTGTGTTTTCTGAATTATAAACTGTACAAAAATCTGCAGTAGTTTTATTAAGTGGGTAATACATGTATAAGCATGATGAAAATTACATATTCACTAGCCCCTACTCCATGTATTTGTCTATAAATGGTAGTACATTTGAATAGTATTCTGAGCCTCCCTGTTTCACTTAACGGGGTTATCCTGGAGATAATGAATTTTAATTCCACACTGATGTACTTAAAGCTTTCTCTCAAGTGCTAGTTGAGTATTTAATTACACTGCTGAATCATCATTGTCATATGGACATTGCTGGGAGTTGTCCTGATCCAGACCCTTTTTTTGATTCTTCTGCCTCCTCTTCAACAGACCCCAAGCATGTGCCACCACAAGTGGCAAGGCCTTTTTTTTTTTTTTTTTTTTTTTTTTTAACACTTTGGTTATAATTACTCATGGAAGCCTGATAGCACCCTTCTAAGACAACGGTTATTTTACCCCCATTCACCAAATGAGGAAAATTGTGCATGAGATGGTTAAATGTTCAATAATATAACTAACAACTTAGAAGTAGTAGAACTCAGGATTTGAACTCAGGGAGTAATATTACTGGTTTAATGACATTAAGCATACACATTCTATGACAAGTTACTTAGTCTTTATATTGTTGATTCTCCTTCCACATTTCTGTAGGATCTGAGAATCAAACCCAGGTTACTAGGCTTATAAGACCTTAGTCATTTCACCCCCTCCCCCAGTCTCCATATTAATGGATAGTCCAATCTTTGCATAAGAAAGTGCTATAATGAATTTTAATAAAACATTTTGTGCACATTGAGTAAATTCCTAGGAAAGCACTAGCTACATGAAAAAAGAATGCCATTTTTAATTTTTGGTAGATATCACCAGTTGCTCTTTAATTTAGCAGTGCACAGAAGCTCCTTTGTCCTCAGTGATTTGCTTGAATCTGCCATTTAGGTTCACTATTTCGAAGACTGAATAGTTGGACGACTTTGACTTTCCTGAATTGTGTGTGATAGCATACATTTATACATATAGAATCAGTATAATAATGTGAGAATAAGACAATCAGGTTTATGACTTTTATTCTGGTTACAACTTAAAGTGCTACTTGTCTATTCATACTGGAGTTTCAGTATTTGAAATTGGAATTTATATTGCCCAAGGAGTAAAAAATAATTCTTAGTAAACAACTGTGAAAGGTACTGATTTTATGTATTAGAAGAATTACGTTAGGTATTTCAGTTGCATACAGTAGACAACTGAGCATGCTAGCTTGAGTTTTCAGCAGCTTTAGGTAATACAGTGAGCTAGTGAGATACTTTATTCATATTAATTACAAACTCCATAAATTATTTGAAATGTAACACACTGTAGAGTCTTAGTGGCAGGTAGGCTGATTGACACCAAACTCTATGTGATCTGAAGCAGAAGCTTATATCTGCTCAGGTCTCGGGCAGGATACCTAAGGGATTACATTGAATGTACAGAACCTGCTATTGTTCATTGATATGTGTTTGTGTTTGTTTTAAACATGATCTCATCTTTCCCGGGACGTTGTACCGGGAAGATGAATGGTTGAGGAAACAGCCAAAAATAGAGATAATTAGGCTGTGGGTAAAAATTACAATTAATACTGCCTTAAGTAAGGATAGCACAGAACAAGACAGTATTTTTCACTCTGTCTCTGCCTTTTACAGTCACTAAACTATACCAAGTTTATAACCAAAGTATTAGAACATAGCCTGGGTTGTAAGACAAAATCTTATGCCTGAGAATACAGTAGGATCTTCCTAAGTCCTTATCCAAGATATTTTTATTATTTTGTTTTTTCAAATTGGGGTTTCTCTGTGTAACCTTGGCTGTCCTAGAACTTGCTCTGTAGACCAGGCTGGCTTTGATCTCACAGAGATCTACCTGCCTCTGCCTCCCAAGTGTTGGGGTTAAAGGCGGGCACCACCATGCCCAACTTCTTACCAGCATTATGTATACCAAACTCCTTTTTCTAACCCTTACTAATACTACCTTAAAATTTTTGCCATTCTGATGAGCATCCTGGTTTTAATTCGTGCTTTTCTAGTGATGAGTGATAGAAAGCCTCTTTTAAAATAGTTACTTGCCATACATGTGTTTGTGTGTATTAATATGTTTAAGACTTTTGCCTGTTTTAATTGGAATGCCTTTTACATTACATTTTTAGATTATGTCTGCATGTGTATGTCCCAGTATGTGTTTAAGGGCTTAGGACTACTTTGGAGACCCAGTTCTCCCCTTCCATCTCATGTGTCCCAGGGATTGAACTCAGGTCTCCAGACTTGGTGGCAGGTGCCCTTGTCTGCCGTGCTGTCTTACCAGCCGACATTATCTTCTTCTTCATGAGTCCTGGGAGTTGGTTTTCTAAGAGTGTGGTTTTGGGTAGGTGAGGAAGAGAGGAGGATCTGGGAGGAGTTGGAGAACAGGAAACTGCAAACAGAATATAGTGAGTGATGAAAAACTATTTTAATAAAACAAATAATAAAGAAAAATTGGAAAATAAGTTTGTGAAGAAAAAACAATGCTTTACTGAAACTGTATGAAGATAATATATTTCTGCTTTATAAACATTTCCTCACAATTGGTAACTTCTCTTATTTTAGCAATATCTTTTGAGAAGTAAAGTATTTTACTCTTCTAAAGCCCTAGTTTGTCAGTTTTCTATTTGTCTATATTATATAAATCTATCTAATTCAGGCTCTCAAGGAACATTTTATAGTTATAGGTTTGACATTTCGGCTTACCGTCCATTTTCAGTTGATTTTTATGCAGTGCCGGTATGGATTGAAGTATTTTGGTTTTGGTTTCAGTGTGTGCACATCTGTTTATTCTACTGTCACTTGTTGAAGAGACAGGAGTTCTCTACTAAATTTACATTTTTGTTAACAGTCACTTGTTCATTTTTCTATGTATATGTTTTACACTTTTTGAGTTGAGTGTAAATTTTTAAATAATACTAACCTAAATAATAGACTTTAGACTCTGCACTTACTATAGAGTTATTTGTGTTCTGGCTAATATTTTAAATCACTAGAATTAATAATAAAAATATACCATTTAAATGTTTAACAAGTTAATATATTTAATAAATATATTAACTTTCCTAATATTTTAGGATGTTTAGTAATAACCTTTTCAGAAGTTCATTCTGTGATAATATTTGGCTTCAGTTTGGTCTCAGGGAAGTACTGATTTTAAAAATCTTGGCCATTGGGCATTAGGCCAAGTTGTATTCAGTGCATTTTTAAGGGCTATCAGTTTTCACTCAGTGACTAGGAGTTCCTGTTTCACTCATGCCTCAGCCAAGACTGTAACTAATAATGTGTGATGTTTGTGTCCTGCGTGGGCAGCTGGGCTGCTTTATGATAAAAGCAGGTGCTTTCCTGTTTTCCTGGCAGTTCCAGTCCAGCAGTATAGCCGAGCGAGCACTGCCTGAGCGCGAGCACTGCCTGAGCGCGAGCACTGCCTGAGCGCGAGCACTGCCTGAGCGCGAGCACTGCCTGAGCGCGAGCACTGCCTGAGCAGCTTGGGTTTTGCTTTTTGGTTCCTTTGTAATTTTATTCATTCACATATTTATTAATTTTTTTGAGACAGGGTTTCTCTGTGTAACTCACTCTGTAGACTCACAGAGATCCACCTGCCTCTGCCTCCCAAGTGCTGGGATTAAAGGTATGCACCACCACCGCCAGCTCTTTAAATTTTTAAAAATTACTCTGTGTGCGTGTTTGTGTGTGCGCGTTGCACATGCATGTGGATGGTGGTGCTTGCATGCCCTGACAACCATGTGGGGGTCAGTGGACAACTCCTGGCAGTCAGTTTTCTCCTTCCTCCATGTCAGTGCCAGGGATTGCACTCAGGTGTGGGAGGCAGAAGCCATTACTTACCCTCTGAGCCATCTCACTGCTCTGCTTGTTAGTTTCTGAAGGTCTCACTACATCGCCCAGATGGCTCCTCCTGCCTGGCTTTCCTAATTCAAGAATTAGAGACGTGAGCTGCTACACCTTGATTTCTAATTACAGTAGTGACTAATTAAGTACTGCACAATAGCAATTTTGGCGATCAAGCATATACCAAGTTAATTCCTTAGCAAATCACACCATTTAAAGCCTCTATGAATGACCAAGGTTTTCTTGACCCACAATGAACTTAATAAATAAATCGTAGCTGTTACTAATTGAAATACACTTGGGCAAACCATTAGAAATGAAGATTTCTTGCCCACTGAATTGAAAACTGTCCGTGGACTTTTTAAACTGTTGACCTGACACAACCCAAAGTCACCTGGAAAATGCTCCTTCCTAATAAGGAGTTATCCAGATCAGGTTGGCAGTAGGCATGACTATGGTGGGTCATCTTGCTTGTTAATTAAAAGTAGACAGTTGTGGGCTGTACCTTTCCCTGAGATGGGGACTTGAACTGTCAGACAAAGCTAGGTACATACAAGGAAGCCAGACTCGTGTGTGCCCCTCACCCGCTTCTTGACTCTGAATGGTGTTTGGCTAATTGCTTGAGCTTTTGCCTAGATGTCTCCTCAGTGATGACTGAATGGTGGAATGGAATTGCAGGCCAAAGAAGCCCTTTCCTCCCCTAAGTTGCCCTTGGTTGGGACGTTCTACCACAGTAACAGAAATGAAACCTCTTTAAAGGCTTAGCTGCGTATTACTAAATTGCTTCCCATGTTCCTTAGCAGTAAATTCAGATTGCTTCTTTTAAATGATCATTTGATCATTCTTTTGACCATTAATCAGAACCTCATTCTTTGACTTTCTAAGGGAGCTTGTCAAGTGATTTGCTGCATTAAATCTACATTGTTCTAAAATATTACATAATCCCTTTTAAGTCCATGTGGCTATATGCAGGTCTTTTGCAATATGCAGAAAGAAAAAGAATTTATGACCATTTTTAGAAATGCTATTAAAAACAATTCTGGGCAAGGCTAGCAGCTAAGTTTGAGCGTATTTAACTGATAAAATTAAAATTCTGTTCCCAGCTTAAGTCTTAATTACTTATTTTTCATAAATGCTTGTGTTTTGATACAGGGCTGAAGTAGGAGTGTGTGTGTGTGTGTATGGGTGTGCATGCACTTGAGTCATCATGTTCCCTGAGTCCATTAGACCAGGCTTCTCCTCCTGTAATTTTTTTGTGCTTCTCTCTCCTCTTTGACTCCCAGTTTTGTCTACACATTTCCTTAGAAAGTTTAATAACTTTTGTAAACTATTTCACCAGTGATCTTAAGTTTACCTCCTGATCTGTTTATTCTTTTTTAATGATACTATGAAATGTGTATAAATAAAATACTTATTACTGCAATTCTCTCTCTTTTTTTTTTTTTTTTTTTTTTACTGCTATCTTGGCCAATTAAGTGGATCCGTAAAGGAACCAGGACCCAGAACGTTTTGTTCTTCTATGTTGTCATCTGTAGCACGGTAGCCTGCCTTCCCAGACCAGCTCCTTTCTACTCCATCCCAGACTATTGCTGCAGCTCAGCATCCCGTGCAGATGGCCAGCTACCAAAGGAGGGTATTATTTCTCATAGTCCATATTTTCTGAAACAGAAGAGAAATTACTCAGAAGCTCCTGAAAGATTTTTCTTGCCTTTTATTAGTCAGACTATTCCCAAACAGGCTATTTCCAAGCAAGCCATTGCTAATGGAACTAAGTTATCATGATAGACTTCCCAAATTTTGAACAAAATTAAGGTTTTATTGGCAAGAAAAGCAGAGGGGTCTGGGCATGCACAGTGAAATAAATCTGCCATATAACATTTCTTATAGAGCTGCTAAGTAGATAAAAAGAGATGATCAAGAAAGTCCTTCACAAAGTGACTAGCTTGTAGTAGTGTTCTGCACTACAAATAACCAAAGTAAAGGTTTTTTAAAAGATTTATATTTATTATATATGAGTGCATTGTACACACCAGGAGAGGGCATCGGATCTCGTTACAGATGGTTGTGAGCTACCATGTGGTTGCTGGGATTTGAACTTAGGACCTCTGGCAGAGTAGTCAGTGCTCTTAACCGCTGAGCCATCTCTCCAGCTCCCCCCCCCCCCCCCAAGTAAAGTTTTTAACTGGAATTTTGGGCAAGCATAAAAATCGTCAGCAGGTTTAGGATGTTTTTCTGTATGCAGGAAGATTGCAGATGCAAATCCAATGTAGATCAGGCTAGGTGGCTCATGCCTATAACTTCAACATCAGGAAGCTGAGGCAGTAGGATTAGGAGATTGAAGCCAATCTGGGCTGTTGGCACAATGAGTCCCTCTCTTTAAAGTAAATCAATAAATGAGAAATGGAGCAGTGGACACCTACCTGTCCTGATTTGATGGTTACATCCAGCATACATTTAATGACATGTCACACAGTATGCCTTTTGATAACACAATTAAAATAATGATAAACTGTTGAAGTCTACTGATTTTGTTTTTCCTTGAAAAACAAACAACCCTCTTGTGCTTTCCAAAGCTAGTCCTTTAATGAGTTAGTGTATTCTTTTTCAAATGTTACATTAAATAACACCAAGTTTGGGTGAAGTGGGTCAGATCGTATGAGAATTGCCTTGGAAGCCTAGCGTTGGCTGTCATGTCACCTTCTCCTTGTTTCCAGTCCAAACTCTGGTAGTAAAAGGAATTGTTTTAGAATAAAAGACATTGCTAGGTATAGCACTCTAACCAGTAGCAATTTGGACTCTGTTATAAAACAGTGGGACAGCTGGCCTCTGGTGGTGTCCCTGCAGTGTTCTGCCATGCTCGTGGGTAGAGTCTGATGACTCACTAGTCAGGCGGCTGCCTTTGCTGCCTTCTGGGTTTTCCCTTCTCTATAGCACAGATTTTTTTTCTTTTTCATTTTTCACAAATATGGGGTTCTATGATTTATAATTAAGGGAATCTTAGTTAAAAGTTGTATTTGCTTTTTGTCCTTAAGTAAGGTAGGAGTCCAGTAGCTAAGGATAAAGCTTAATGTATCGAGTTGGTTTTTTGTGAATGTAGTTGTGTATGCCACATTTTCTTCGTGACTCTGGGTTGCAGTGCTGGAGTTCTAACCCGGGGACTCCAGCCCGCCTTCACCGAGTTCGTCCCTAGCACTGCTGTTCCTAGGTTTCTTTTGTATATCCCTGAGAACAGCAGGGTTAACTGTAAGGAAGGAGCTTCATGCAGCATTAAATCATAGTATACCTGGACCTTCTACTGTGAAGATTTGGAATAAGATTAACTCTTAATTTACTATGACTTAATTTTCCTATTGAAAATGCTTTTGAAGGTTGTTAATATTTTAAAATTTTTTTATTTTTAGTTACATTTGTGTGTGTGTGAGAGAGAGAGAGAGAGAGAGAGAGAGAGAGAGAGAGAGAGAGACCTTGCATACATGTGTCCTGGTGCCCAACATGCACATATATTCAGGAGGCCAGAGGCGTTGGCTCCCCTTGGACTGGAATTACAGGGGTTATGAGATACCTAGCATGGGTGCTGGGCACAAAAATAAACTACTACTACTACTGCTCTACCAACTGTTCAACCACTGCTCTAGCCCATGTCTAACATTTAAAGAAAACTCTGCTGTTTGCTGGGCAGTGGTGGCATACATGTTTAATCTCAGCACTCAGGAGGAAGAGGCAGACTGATCTCTTGAGTTCAAGGCCAGTCTCTTCTACAGAGGGAGATTTTTCCCCTTGCACAGTAGAGAGAGCTAAATTGCTCATAATCATATTTTCCCTTTATATTGGCCTTAAAATGTTTTAACTTTTTGTGTATGAATGAATCTTTCGTTTGCTTGTATGTATGTGTACCACATGCAGGACTGGTGCCCTCGGACATCAGAAGAGAGCATTGGATTCCCTGGAACTGATGTTACAGTGGGGATGAGCCAGCATGTGGGTGCTGGGAACTGAACACAGGTCCTGTGAGAGCACCAGGTGTTCTAAAGCTCTGAACTGTCTGTTCAGCCCCTATATTGTATTTTTAGAGAGTGGAATTGTCCCCAACACCCCCCCCCCCCAAGAAAAGGAAAAAAAAAACCCTCTTGATTTGCTGGTTTAAGAGTATTTGTCACATGAAAGCAAAGGTGTGTGTCTGGTCATCTGGAGGTAAACTTGTAGTGTTACCATCAGGCTTTTAATTGTTTTCCTGTCTCTTACTGTCTTGATGTTACTGCTTCTAATGCCTAATGTGCCTCAAACATTTTTAAAAAGTTTAAAAGAATAGGTTGTAGTGGCATTTTTTAAGAATTCTGGAATTTGGGTTTCTTTAAAAAAAAAAAAAAAACATAGAAATAATTACAAGAATGTGCTTTCATTTTAATCCCAGGTGTAGGATGTGGGGCTGCTTCGGACTGTCTGCATTGCCTCGTGTTCTAGCAGAGACATGGTTTTGCCAGCTGCAGATAATTTCTTCGATTGTGTGACGTTTGGAATGCTGAGAACTTTCAGAGGATGCATAAGTGTGAGGGTTCCCTGAGAGACAGGGTTGGTGGTTGGTGGTCACTTGGGGAGGTTGTTTGCAGTTTGTTAGTAGCTAGGGTCAAAGAAAAAAAAAAAGATTCAGGGATCTTCCTAATTCCTCTCCTCTGTCCTTTTTTCCTACCTAGTGTTAGGGGGTGAAACTGGGGTGATAAAGGATAGGAAAAAGAAGAACCCACAAAATAGCCAAGACAAGCTACAACAGGTCACCAGACTTCCCATAGTGGCTGTACGTCTCCAGACATTGATAAACCCACAAGAAAGCTGATTGGTGAACAAATTCATGTGAATCCCTTCCATTAAGCATTGTTCATATACTGGGAGGTCTCAGACTATAAATACGTACTTTAAAAATTACAAAAGATACTGCTTGGCTTCCTGAAGGCTTAAACACCGTGCTACAGCTCAGGAGAACGGAACCATCTCTAGGAAAGCATTACAATGTAGTCTGATCATCCTTGCTCACCTCTCTAGTTTTCACTTCACCTCCTGTAAGCCGCTCTTCCGTTGTCTTCACCATGCATTCTTGTAAAGTCAGCCTGAGCTGCTTCTTAGAATGCATGCATCTCCTATATTATCTGGCTGGTTAAAGGAAAGGCTGAGTATTACACTATATTTTCTGCCTGAAATACAGCACTTACCGATCTTTCAGAGGATAACCTAGGACAACAGTGCTAGGAGGACCTGACCTCACACCCTACCCAATCCCTCCCCTGCCTTCACAGGCACCTGTATACACACACACACCATTAAAAATAATAAAAATACATCTTATTTTAAAAGCAATAGCTGCTGCTGCTGTTTCATTAAACATACTTTTTAGAAATCAGGCAATCTTGGCTTGGATTAATTAAATTACTCTCCATACCCCTTTTCTCTCTGGCAGACCAGTAATGTGTCTGTCTTACCACAGCTCTACTGGACTCTACAGGTGAAATAGACTAATCAAAGGAATTTCACTTTTTCATTGCTATAATTTACAAATTTAAACTCAGTCTTTTTGACTCAAAGCCTTGGTCTCTGTCTTCTAAAATAAAGAAGTAATATTCCTTTGTACATATACAACATTTGAAGCATTTCTTATTTCTATTGCTCCATTTTTAAAGCAGTCAATACAAAGATGATAAAATACTTTATGAAAGGATAGTCCAAGGAGTGAGGGACCATAAAAGACTGCCTTTGAGCAAAGAACAACAGAGGGCAGTCAGGAGGATGGACAGGAAATCATACATACCCATCGGGAAAGAAGGGGCCTCTGGAAATACATGGCCTTTTCAAGATTGAGATGCTATTCAAGTAGCATTGCTAAGGGAATGTTTGTGAGCATTTCACAAGGAACATTTGACCAAGTCTGTAATTAAACCACAATTCCTGAATAAGTGGTAACATGATTCTTGTTTTTCAGTTAAAGATAAGAGATTTTGATTGATCTAAGTTTTCCTGCAGCATACATTAGAGGAACCTATATGTGATCCTAAGTCAGCTTAGGACTTATGACTCACGCACTCATGCTGTTTCCTCTTTACTGGGCAGATGATCATGTGTCACAGATACTATACAGGGAAGAACTTAGTCTGGGTGATGACCCCAGTATGCTGTTTACTTCTTTGAAGGTGTGTGTGTTGCACATCACAGGGCTTCACTGAGGTCAGAAAAGACATTAGATTCCATGGAACTGGATTGTAGACAATTGTGAGATACCATGTGGGTGCTAGAAACGGAACTTGGCTCAACTGTAAGAGCAATAAATTCTAACCACTAAGCCATCTCTCCAGCCCCTGAAGGATTTTTTTTTTTTTTATGTGTGTATTTGTATGTGTGACGGGTACCTGTGGAGACCAAAAGAGGATATCAGATACTCTTGGGTTTTTTTTTTTTTTTTTTTTTTTGTTTTGTTTTTGTTTTGTTTTTTTTCATTATCTTTCATTATCTGGTGGTTCTTGTTCTCAGGGATGGGAAGATAGCTCAATTGATAAAATGTCTGTGGTGCAAGGATGAGGAGTTGTTCAGTTCTCAGCATCTACCCACTAAAATGTCAGGTGTGTGCTTATGGAAGCTGAGATGTGGCTCAATGACTAGCTAACCCAAGCAAATCTGCAAGGCTGGGGTTTCAGCGAAAGACCCTTTCTCAAAGAAGCAAGGTGGACAGCTTCTGAGAAACAATGTTCACGATTTGCCAGTGTCTACACACAGCTTTTGATACTTTGGCTAAAGGATTACAAATTGTGCATATGTGGTATGTGTTCCTCTGGCAACTCCACAAACTAGAAATCACCCCCTCGGTGTTGCTGGACTCAGGAGTTGGCTTTCTCATCTGTGTTCTTTTTATCTGGACTCAAGTGTCCTCAAAACTTGCTTTCCAGCAACTTTTTTTATATATGCTTTATCCATACTGATCTATATTTACCCACATTCTCTACAGTAGATAGTCAGTTTCTCTTTTGTTCTCAATACAGTGTTTATACCTTAACCGAGCACTTAAATCATTTTTCTCTGTAGTCTATTTGAGTAAACTAGCAAAAGCACCTTGAAAACAGTCTCATGTTTAGTTGCAGCTTTTATTGTCTTGCTTTAACACAGGGCCTTTCCCTTGGGAGGAACAGAGCAAACATTCAGTAGATGGAAGTCCATCGACATTCAAGCCTTCACTAGCGTTTTCAGTCTCTCAGCCTACGTGCAGCCTTTCCCGGATTTAATGTGTTAGCGCAACAGGACACCATCCTTCCTTCAGTCGCCACTTCCTTCCTTTTGTTCACAGGGCGAGGTGCATTTGTTTTTCTTAGGTTCAGGCAGAGACCCATAGTTGGTATCACCTGTTTTTGCATGCTCCGTCCCTATTGTTGCCCTAACATAAGCTTTTATACCAGCCAGGCCGGTCTGTTTGCTCTTCCTGAATATTTTATTTCCATTCTCTATTCTTGACCCACCTGGGTTGTCTTTGCCACTCACCCTTTCCTTGTTTGTACAAATACTAGCTGACTTTCAAGATGGCTTCATTAAACATTGTCGTCTGTGAAAGTTTACTAAATGTATATGATTTGGCACTTTGTTGTTGAATGCTGTAAGACTAATTTTGTGGAATCCATCACCGATTTTTCTTTTCGGTGTTGTTGGTGTTTGTGTTTGCTTTGGTTGTTTTGTTGTTGGTGTTTTGTTTGTTTTTAGGCAGGCTTTCTCTCTGTAGTACAGGTTGGTCTGGAGCTTATTTTGTAGTCTAGGCTGGCTTCAGATGTCGTGACAGACCGCCTGAGTCTGCTTCCCATGTGCTGAGAACAAGTGTGACTCACCTGGCCAGGCTTCTGTTTTCTGTTTGGATATGGGTAGTTGTCCATTGGAGTTTTCACATTATACTTCTCTGAAATAGATGTTGAACTAAATTTTCTTTTTTTTTTTTTAAAGATTTATCTTTATTTGTTTTATGTGTCTGAGTATTTGCTTGCATGTATGTGCATCACGTGCATACTTGGTCCCTGAGGAAACCAGAAGAGGATGTCAACCCCCTAGAAATGGAGTTACTGACAGTTGAGAGCCACCATGTGGGTTCTGGGAATTGAACCTGGGTCCTCTGCAAGAGCAAATGCTCTTACCACTCAGCCCTCTTTCAAGTTCCTCAATTCAATTTTCTTAACTGGTTCTGTTCTACTAAAAGGAAAAAAGGAAAAATGCCCTGAGTCAAATGTTAAAGATAGATTTTTATATAAAATACATAGTTTGTTCTACCATAAAAAGTGCTATGATTAAAAAAATAAATAAAACAAGGGTGTGTAACGGCCCGATCTGTTCCGCAGGTCAGGGTCTAGCAAGAGAGAGTGGGGGGAAGAAGGGGAAGAGACGTGAAGAGTAGAGACAAGCCAGAGGGTCTGTAGTCAAGTCTCGTTTCTTTACTGTCTCCCATTCACTATATCCACACCTCCTATTCACCTCCTATTGACTATTACAAGGAAATCCTGGGTATTTGTAAGCACAAGCAGGAGAACACAGGTGAAGACATTTTACCACGTGCAACATGCAGCTGGGGGCACTAAACAGCAAAACAAGCTATGTGGGATAAACAAGATGTTTGTCAGAGTGTGCTTCAGCTGTTGTAGGCTGTTGAAAAACAAGTCTCTGTCAGGGTATATGGTTCCAGATGGCTGCAAAGTTGATAGCTGCTTTCTAGCCGCTTTCTGCTTAAAGTCGGCTCCCAACAAGGGTGGAGCTGGAAAGTCGGCTAAGGTGGTTATAAGCACTTGGTTTCAGAAGACCCAGGTTTGGTTCCTAGCACAGTAGATCACAACTGTCTGTAACGTAAGTTTCAGGGGAGCCAATACCCTCTTCTGGCCTCTGGGGGCACTAGTTATCCATGTAGTACACATACAGAAATTAAGGCAAAACACTCATAACATTAAAAAAAATGAATAAAGCATTGAAAAACTAAAGGCGGGGGCAATATATTTTAGTTGGTGCTTAGAGCTGCTCATGAAGAAGATGACATTTGAACAGTATCCTAAAGGAGGTACTGGGCTGGGTAACCTAGCAAAAAAAATTCTCAGACCAAGGCAGCAGCCTTTACAAAGCTCTGAGGCTTTATGAATGATTCAGAGTAATTGGAGAGGAAATTGGAAATATTGGATGAGGTATGAATAGTAAAGGGATAGATATATCATTGGAAATTTTTAGTATTTTTCTATGGAATAGGAAATATAAACATGCAATTTGGTTATTATAGCATATACCAGTTGCTTACTTAAGAATGAGGTACTTTTAACTTTAAGAATTTTATGTTAAGCTGGGTGATGGTGATACACACCTTTAATCCCAGCAGCACTCAGGAGGCAGAGGCAGCCAGATCCCTGGATTTGAGGAGTGAGTGTGTGTGTGTAATGTTACATTTTATTCTGAAATGGTTTTATAACTTGAGAATATACTACCTATGTTAATTATTTTGTTTTAAGAGTTTGTAATTATGATTTACTTTTTTTTTTTTTTTTTTTTTTTTTTTTTTTTTGCCTTAGGTAAATTTAACACAATGGATTTCTCCAAGCTACCCAAAATCCGTGATGAAGATAAAGAAAGCACGTTTGGTTATGTGCATGGAGTCTCGGGGCCTGGTAAGTAATGTACAGCAGCTAAGAGCAAGAATGCCTCACTGTGATCCACATCTTTTCTGGTTGCCATGGGGAGAAACACAGGTCCTGCTGGTCCACATAAATGGTTTGTTTTTTTTAAGATCTCAGAGTGACTATGAGAGTAAAATAATACAGCCACCATAATGGTTCACCAAGCACTAATCATGTACATGACAGTTTGTCATTGATAAGCTACTTTGTGATACCATGCTTGTTAGGTAAATAAAGCTTAATTTTTTTTTTGTTAAATTTGAAATTTAAAAAGCTTTAAGGTTTATAGCTTTTAGTATGCAGTGCTGTATGTATAATAAGTATTCAGTTAATCTGTACTGATTTGATTTGTACTTAAATAATGATCTTCAGAGCCTTTCTTGGTAATGTTAACTTCTCCTTTGTGTTTGTACATCTGTCTAAGTAATCACTCCAGGTATCTCACAGCTATCTACTTGAGAGAAGCCTGATGATCTGATCCTGAGAATAGAACACAGTTTTACATTTACATCTTTGTCAAACCTTAGCCTGATGATCTGATCCTGAGAATAGAACACAGTTTTACATTTACATCTTTGTCAAACCTTAGAACTCTGCTTTTAAAATAACTGTCTCATTTCAGTATTCATTTTTTCTGAATATCTCACTAACAAATAGAAAGTACAGTACCCTAAGTACAACCTGCTCATTGATATTAAAATATATTTTCCTTTAAGTTTCATACTGCAGTTTGTGCCCTGTTCTAATGATAGTGAAGGGGCCGGTGCCTCTTTGGCAGACTTATCACTGATCTGTGAGCACTGCCTTCTTCTCTCCGAGCCCTCAGTGAGCTTGAGCTCACTGGTGAGAAGTAGAGAGTGAGCGTTTCGCTGTTTCCCCTTGACGATGATAGGGCAGATATAGTAAACATGAGAAACCTTAGGGGAGAGGCAAAGGAATCAGCCAGCTCAGGTAAGTGAGTGTGAGGAAGTGTGCAGCAAGCTGTCCTGGGGGCTGGTGCTCATTCCTAAGTACTTCTTAACAGATCAGTGGTATCCTTTGGGGTTTATGAAATATGATTTTTAAATTCATTATGTGGTATTTCGGGTCATCTTAATTCTTTGTTCAATATAGAAATAAATAGGAAATGAACAGTTCTTCAGTTTCTAGAGCAAATTAATTGAACATGTTTTTTCACTGCAATAATTACTATCACATAGTTGTAATCATACACTATGTTGTAAGAATGGGTTAATTCCTATGCATTTCTACAAATGTAGCACCCTTCTTCCCCTTCCAGAAAAATAACTTTTGCTTGCTAGACAGTGTGGTCTAACATAGCAAGTTCTAATTCTGGCTCCTGCTTGTGAAAAACATATTAAAAATAAAGGTGATGGTGGCTGGTTATGAACATCCTATGGTTTGAGAAGAGGAATTATATATACGCGTGTGAACATGTGCATGTGTGAGTAGTATTTTGTAACAAGATTTCAAGGAGCCTAGGCTGGCTTGAAATCCTGATCCTCCTGTCTCCGCTTCTCAACTGCTAAGGTTGTAGATGTGTACCATCTGGCTATGTATAGGGTTTTGGTGGGTTTTTTTGGGTTTTTTTTGTTTTGTTTTGTTTTGTTTTTTGTTTTTTGTTTTTTGTTTTTTATCCTAGAGTGAGACTTTATTGAATGTCCACAGCCAAGGAAACTTTAGAATCACTGGCTTAAAGTAGTAAAAAGTAAAAATCTTGCTTTATTGTTATCTTTCAAGGGGTAACAGCACAATAAACTGATAATTATTGTATGATGTTCTAAAGCTCTTAATTCCAATGTAAGGTATTTGCTTGTTTGTTGTTTATAGTTACAAAACCCTTCATTGCATGTATGAAAGCAGCTTGAGTTGTTCAGAATGAACTTTAATACTACAAGATGAGAATCTTCATATAGGACTTCTTGTGTTAAAATAGGTTGCTTTTATGTTGCATTAAACTGTAACCTAACAAGGCTATTTTGTTTCCTTCTTTGTATCATTTACTAAAAGTATGTCTCTATGTGAAACCGGAAAGGTTAGTCCATGGTGGGACTTCATGTCTTCCTTTGGAATAACTGAGAAGGCATGCTACTGGGTGTAAGAGATGTTAACATTAGCTGTAATCATTCACAGCACTTTGTTCTTTCAGTGGTTACAGCCTGTGACATGGCGGGCGCTGCTATGTACGAGCTGGTGAGAGTGGGGCACAGCGAGCTGGTTGGAGAGATCATTCGATTGGAAGGTGACATGGCCACCATTCAGGTGTATGAAGAAACTTGTATCCTTCTCTGGTCAATTTCCTGCCACCACCTGTGTGTCAGGGTTTAAGGATTTAACTCAAAGTAGGTTCATGACAAGACGTGTCATAAAGGAACATACTGAAGGGAGAACTATTGGGAATTAGTGCTCTTAGATAAGAAATTAGAAATAACATTCTGGCCGGGCAGTGGTGGCGCACGCCTTTAATCCCAGCACTTGGGAGGCAGAGGCAGGTGGATTTCTGAGTTCTGACTCAGCCTGGTCTACAGAGTGAGTTCCAGGACAGCCAGGGCTACACAGAGAAAACCCTGTCTCAAAAAAACAAAAAAAAAAAAAAAAAAAAAAAAAAAAAGAAAAGAAAAGAAAAAGAAATAACATTCTGAATTTTTATTGCTCTTAACATTTGGTGCCACAGACTTCAGGAAGTCCAGTTGGAATTTTGTTTAGAAGGTTTCATATTGCAGAAGAAATCATAAATGCAGTAATGATGTGGGCTTATGTGGTTAAAATTACCTAGTCATGATTTTTATTTAAAATAACAAATAAATATAGATCCTTCACCATTCTCAGTCTTTAATGAATAATATAGCTTTAGCACTGAGAAATCCTTAATATTGCTACTATATTGATTTTTAAGCATAATATCTATTTCCAATTTTCTATGAAAAACTGGGGAGGGGCTTACAAGGTAGGTCAGCTTGTAGAGGTGCTTGGTGCCAAGCCCAGAAGTGATTCCATGCAAAGGTGGGGGTAGAAAACGAATGAGACACAGTTCTCTTCTCCTCCCCTTGACTGTACTCAGGCACACACAGTAAAGAAATACTAAACATTTATTTTCAATAAAAATAAAGTGTAAAGAAATGCCAGCCTCACAAAGAATCGGTCTTTTGGAAACTCGTATGTCTTTGACACAACTCTCAAGGTCAGCATTAATTCTTGGGGTTATTAAGCATATTTTGTTTTATTGCTGCTCTAACAAGAATGCTTCGAGGTAATGTATGAGTAGCAGATGCTAGTGTAAAAGTCATCTAAATTAGAAACTAGAAGTCTCTGTGTTCATGTGTATGCAGCTGCACATGTATGTGAGGACACATGGGGGAGGGCCAGAAGACAACCTCACGTGCCATCCAACCTGAGGTGTGAGACAAGAGCTCTCAGTGCATGGAGCGTGGATAATAGGCTAGACTTGCTGGCTGTCCAGCCCCAAGAATCTGATTCAGGCTGCCCAGGGCTGAGGTTGGAAGAATATGCTTTTGAATGTGGTTTCTGGAGGTTGAATTTATGTGCTTATGCTTGCAAGACAAGTACTTTAATAGCTGAGCTATCACCCCAGCCCCAAATTAGAAGCCTCTCTAGTCATGACATCATGGCTAAAAACAAGTTTGGATGTGTGTGTGTGTTTATTGATACACCTTTATCTCCCATCTAGTCACTTGACGAATAGATGGAAATGAAACACAGAACCTCACGCATTTTAATAACTGAGCTGTACCTCACTCCATAGTGACTCTCTTTTTCACATGGCTTGTAGACTTAAAGTTAGTGAAAATGTACGTAGTGATAACGCTCCCTACATTTTATGGCATCTGTCTGGCTGACTTCAAGACACAAATCACCACTCTGATTAGTTACTTATAATTATTGTGTATTCTTCTGTACTTCTGTGCTTCTAGGTTTGCCTTAGTGTATCAAATAATGGGTTTCATTAAAGCATTTTATACACATGTATTATACTTTGTTCTAATTTAAATCAGGTATCTTAGCAAATGCAAGTAAGCATTTGTCCTTTCTTCTTGTTAGATAGCATATTATATAAACTATTCTGTACCTGTTTACCATTTTAAGATATTTGGATTGCAGAAGATGAAGATAATATGGTAAATATAGTAAAAGGTTAATGATGCCACCTAGAGATACAGGAGTGGCTTTTGAGAAATCCTTTGAACTTTGTTGTAGGTTTTAAAAAATTCCTTTTAGACACTGACAATGAAAATGACTGGTTTGGAGACCTTTCTCTTAGAATTCATAGATGTTTTTACTCTTTTTTTATAGCTACATATAATTCCAGCATACTGTATTGTCATGACTTAGTAACTAATTAATAGTATAAATTTTGATGATTTATAGTCTTTCTTATAAACAGTGCAACAGTGTAACCATTTTTACTTTTGAAAGATATTTCTAAACTAATCTCAGTGAATGTTTATTAATTGCACTGTCAACAAATATAAAGGAAGGCGTTTCACTGTCTACTCACCTTTAGGCTGTATCTTTTCTTTCTAAAGAATTTCCTTAGTTTTCACTTTTTTGTCTAGTTACCACAATTCTGTATAGAAGACTGCTATTCAGTAATACAGTCAAAATTATGAGTTAACGAGAGGCTTTTGCTTCTGTTCTTAAACCTGTGACTCCCAGACTGCAGAGGCATTGGGCAGCTGCAGCAGACTCAGCTGGTGACCACGTCACTCAAAAATTTCACACCAGAATATTAGACACTTCATCAGACATGATTAGCCACTGAAAGTTTGTTCGTTACATTCTTGTCAGTGGCATCATGAATGTTTGTGAAGCTGAGCTAAAATCCAGGCAGGCAGAAATCAGTATGTAGTAGGTTTCCAGTCTCACTCAAAGTTATATGGTACCTAAAACTGCATGCACCCTCCTGTTCATTAGAGCTGTGGTTGTTTAGGACTGAAACTGATTCTTCCTCTTTTCATTTTACACACTATTGTTTCACTGATCTCAGTTGTTAGGATATACATATTGATTAAACTCTTTGGATGTGATTATTTAATAACTAAAAGTGTTAGGTATATATTTTGTCCTTAGAGACTGCAAAATATTGCTGAAATATCAAATATCTGGGAAACTTTGGGAACTTATTATATCTTCTTAAATGTCGTTTCCATTTTAAACTGATAGCAATAGTATCTTCCAACTTTTATTTTAAGTTTTCCTTAACTGCTGTTTCTAGCTGGTGTCTCTGTTGGAGACCCTGTACTCCGCACTGGTAAACCTCTCTCGGTAGAGCTTGGTCCTGGCATTATGGGAGCCATTTTTGATGGTATTCAGAGACCTCTATCAGATATCAGCAGTCAGACCCAGAGTATCTACATCCCCAGAGGAGTAAATGTGTCTGCTCTTAGCAGAGATATCAAATGGGAGTTTACACCCAGCAAAAACCTGCGGGTATGTCTGTGTAACCAGAAATTCCTAAAGCTGGTGAAAGAATATGAAATGGAATATGTATTTAGTGAAGTATTCTATAGTCTTAGTCCAAATAAACATGGATATACTGTCTAATATTTAATGTACTTATTGGACTATAGAACTAATGCTTTATTCATAAGTTAGGCAAGTGATTTAAATTATGAAAGTAAGGGTATGTCTACTTAGGGTTTTGGGGTGTTTTGGTTTTGAGCATTAAATAGTGGGTGCATTTGTTCCTTAGGTTGGTAGTCATATCACTGGTGGAGATATCTATGGGATCGTCAATGAGAACTCACTCATTAAACACAAAATCATGTTACCCCCACGTAACAGAGGAAGCGTGACTTACATCGCCCCGCCTGGGAATTACGATGCCTCTGTAAGTACTGCTTGGGCTTTGTTGTACACAGCAGCCTGCTCAGACATGGCAGTTATCACTTTCATGCCCTAATACTGCTAAAGCATTTCTAATATGTAAGCTCTGAGTGACTCCTGTTTTATTTAATAAAAAATATGTTATTTTTCTATCTTCTTAACTGATGGGTTTATCTAAATCTCATATTCATTAGGCTTAGAATAGATGTGATTTTAACTGTCAATCAGGATTCACATAGTTAATTATACAGTGGATTGTGTGAATTGTTACTTAAGTGTATCATTTGTAACTTAGTTTATTAATTTTATTTATAGTCACAGAATGTCAGACAGTGGAGTCATAATAGTCTTTAAATTAAAGTATAATTTTATTGAGAAGACCATGATAACATGTGATGTCCCCATAGTAAAATGCAATAAGCAGTTTTTCAAAAGTATTAACAAAAATGTGTGCTTTATAACATATAGAGAACACATGTCAGTTTGAGATCCTAGAACAGCTGTCTAGACTTGTTCACTAGCTTACAGACTTGCTCATTCTAGTGGAGGAATTGCCCTAGAGCAGATCATTAATGTTTTAACCAGACTACAGATTTCTCCTGGAATATAGACTTACTTGTGAACGGTTTAAACAGTCTCAGTGTTCACAGATGCTGTCATAGTATCACTTCCTTTTAAAAAATATTAATAAAAAATAAAAATAATATTAAATATTTTGGGGCTCTTGGCATGTATTTTCAAATTAGAGCAATATGATTATTACAATAAAACAAGGTAAAAGTAAGTGTGAAACTTCCACTTTTCCCTAATTCGGGGAGCATGTGTAGCCGTGAAGACTTACCTGTCGTGCATGGCCAGTTTATGTAGCTCTTTATTACCTGCCGTGCTCCTTTCCAAAAACCTCCTAGCATACTTTATATTAGTCAGCAGGACAGTGATGCACCTAGTAAAAAAAAATAAGGCCATATGTAAAGACATAATAAAAACATACATCTCCCTTCTTACTTATAAAAGCAGCCTTCTATCCACAAGAGGAACCTGGGGTTTCTTACTTACATTTTGGAAGAATGATTCACAGATTCAGCCATTCTTAGTTTTACCGTTTTGTTTGTTTGTTTTAACAGGATGTTGTCCTGGAGCTTGAATTTGAAGGTGTGAAGGAGAAGTTCAGCATGGTCCAAGTATGGCCTGTGCGTCAGGTGCGACCTGTCACTGAAAAGCTACCAGCCAATCATCCCTTGCTTACTGGCCAGAGAGTTCTCGATGCCCTTTTTCCGTAAGTTTGCTGCCTCCCACCATTTGCTCCCAAGGTATTATATGTATCTGTCTTTTCGTAATCTTTGCAGATATGAGTTCTGTATTAAATACAGTGATGGGTTTTATCTAGGGCAAGAACGGTGAATTAATTACATCTGTAGCCAATGATTAAAGATGCAAAGTTTTTTTTTTTATCTATAGTCACAAACAACATATTAAAAAAAAAATTTCCAAAAGACTATTTCCAAAAGAAATACTTTTTTTCCAAAAGAAAATTTCTAAAAGACTATCTGTAACAAAGCAGATAAGTAACTTTAAGTTTTCCTAGAATTAATAGATTGGTATTGCTATAAACTGTTAATCTCTAAGATCAGATGGACTCCGTGTGCTGCCAGCAGTAGTAATTTATAGTGTGCTCTCTTCCGCTTTCTTTGTTTAGAAAATTTTACTTTCATTTGTTAGACACGTGGCTTTGCTGTACGCTGCTGTATTTTCTACAATGACCTCGTCATTTAATTTCCAAACAAGACCGGTTTCTACCTCAACCTTGAATCACTATAAATTCACTTTAAAAAAAAAAAAAAAAAAAAAAAAAAGGCCATGCTCCCACGAGCCAAGCGGGCACGCTGCCCCTGAGCGGAGCAGCCTCCCCTGCAGTCCCACTGAAGGCTCGATCTTCGGAGCTGCGCTTCCGGCCGCTCCTACTGCTTCCTTCCCTCAGAGATCTCTGTGCTTTGACATCCTTGCTGCTTGCTGCCTCCTGTCTCTGTATCCTTCATTATTCAGAATATACTCCACAGACAATCTTAGGACTAGTTCCTAGTGATAGAATAAAGCTTTGTATTTTGCCAGGACTCACCTGGCAAAATCCCAGCTGTGGATCCGTCCAGCTGTTCCCTTCTGCTTTGCTCACACCACTGAGGAAAACCAGATGATCCGTAGAAATTGATTTATGGCCACGCTGTGTCCTCGCAGCTGCCTCAAGCTTCTCTGCGTGTTTCAGATACTCAGCTGCACGCCTCCGCCTTCCCCGAGAAATCAGAGACTGAAGTTCCACCTACCTCCTCATCCTTTCCCTTTTCGGGGTTTATCACATCTCTGGGCTCCTCAAGTGTGGCTCCCTCTTCTGCCTCTTTTCATAAGTCTCCAGTCTAGTGAGAGAGAAGGGAAGGGGAGAGGAGGGGAGAGTGTTAGAGTTTATCCTTTCCCCGCGTCTCTGCTCTCGCCCTTGGCGTCATGCACTTGACACCAGCCCTTCTTATCCACGGGAACTCTGTCCTGCCCTTAGCATTGCTGGTCCCTTTAACTGGGCAATACATTTTTAATTTGTCACAACTTTTAATAATTGCCTTGTCATGGGGCCCCTGTTCTCATCTGTTCCCAACTTCTGTAAGCGTCAGGATTTCTTAGGTTTCTCTCCTGTAATGCACTCTGCCCTCATTCAAACCTTAGCTCTTTCAGGATGGCCTTATCACTCTTCCTGACTAAACTTTATGGTAAGATGTAAGTTTCCTAGGCCCTTTACCACCCCTTTTGAAGGAGATGCACTTCATATGTGGTTTATAATTTTAATTCGTGTGTTGTCTTTAGTGAACAGACTTGTACAAGCATGAATGCCATCAGGGCTATTTTGTTATCTTTCTGTGTTCATACAGCTTCCTACTTCCTGGGGTGTCTCATGGAACACACTTTGACTGTCGTGAAAAAGATGTAGGTGATAAAGATGGTTAATCATATTAAATACTTGCTAGTTTGTCATTTGTTGTTTTGAGATAGTGTGTCACTCTGTACCTCAGACTTGCCAGGGATGTTGTGTAATTCAAGCTAGCCTTCAATCCATGGGTGATCTTACTGCCTCAGCCTCCCAAATGCAGGGACTATGGCCATGAACTGCCATGTCCATCTTTTTTTTTTTTAAAAAAAAAAAAAAAAAAAAAAAGACATACTTTCTCTATGTAATGCTGGCTGTCCTGGAACTCACCTTGTAGAGCACGCTGGCCTCAAGCTTAGAGAGATCCACCTGCCTCTGCCTCCTTCCTGAGTGCTGGGATAAAAGGCATGCAGCCTCACACCTGGCTTATATCCACCTTAAGCCATCCTTTTAGGAACAAACGAGTTGCTAATGATGTCAACATATTCTATGTTTGTAGAAATGCTTCAGAGTAATTACCTTAGCAGGTAGTTTTGAATCAATGAATTAATTGTTTAGCAGCCATTAGCAAGCCAGTGACATAATAAACATTTCTTTTGACTTTTGTTTTGTTGTCCTTCAGGTGTGTTCAGGGAGGAACTACGGCTATTCCCGGTGCCTTTGGCTGTGGAAAGACTGTGATTTCCCAGTCTTTATCCAAGTACTCCAACAGTGATGTGATCATCTATGTCGGATGCGGTGAAAGAGGAAATGAGATGTCAGAAGTCCTCCGAGACTTCCCTGAGGTCTGTCTATAGAAAACTCCAAATAATTGCCTAGAGGAAATACTGTGAATCAGCCATCACTGACAATAGTTTATGCTCCGTGGGCTAAGAACGGTGCTTTCAATTGTCAAGATGCTTTCAAAGAATTTTAATTAATATTTTTGATTAATCTGTATATTTTTTAAAAAGGAAAATGACAAAATCAGACACCTAGAAGTTTCTCTTCTTTGTTCTTACTTAAGAAAAAAAAATAAAATGGATAGAAGAAAAACAACCGTTTATTTCTTGACTGGGTATGGTGGCATGTGCCTGTAATTCCTGTACTTGGGAGGCTGAGCCACAAGGATCAATAGCTCAGGGCTAGCCTGGACTCCATGAGACACTGTCTAAAAAAAACAAGCCCTAAGAAACTGACCATTTAAATGTGAAGCTTTTCATGGCCCTGTGATCTAGGTTGCTGTAGTAACGTGTCCTTTTTTTTTTTTTTTTTTATAAATGATGGATTTCTTTTGTCCATTTGAAATGTCCAAATGAAATTGCCCATTTGTCAAGACAGTCCTGTGGAGCAGGGAAGAGAGGTTGGCGTGGTGGGGGACAGTCCTAGGGAGTTCTGACAAGAGGATTAAACAGGAACAAGTTATACTTTCTGTAACTGGGGGAAGATCTAAAACGCTAGTGTTGTACGTAAACTGGAGCTCACTGGTCGATTCCTACCCTTAGCTCACCATGGAAGTGGACGGAAAAGTGGAATCAATCATGAAGAGGACCGCGCTGGTAGCCAACACCTCCAACATGCCTGTAGCTGCAAGAGAAGCCTCCATTTACACTGGTGAGTTGGGGGTTGGAAGAAAAGAATACTAGCACCCAGCTTTTCTTTCCCAGAGGACTTCATCTTTAAAAAACTCCCATACGATCACTTTCCTAGCTTTTAAGAAATATCTGATTTATTATATGTATCATGAGAATAAGTAAACAAAGTTTTTAAAAAGATTGTATGTGCACATGACTGTGACGTATCTATTATGCCACGTGTCTGTGTGCCCTTAGAGGACAGAGGGGATGTCAAATCCTCTGGAGCTGGAATTCTAGGCAGTTGTGAGCTATCCAGCTCGGTTCTGTGGACAAAACTCAGGTCCTCTGCAGAAGCTCTTAACCTCTGAGCCATCTCTCCAGCCCCAAACGTAAGATGTTTGTTGAGCTGTCCCAGATGGTGGTGGTGTCTTCTTCACCGGCTCCTTTCCCTCACCTCCCCTGCACGCCCACCCCTGCCTGCCTTTTGCTGCTGTTGTTGAGCGTGTCCAGGGCCTTCCACATACGAGGCAAGCACTCCTGAGCTACAGCCAAGCTTCCAGGTCTCTTAATGTTCATCAAACAATACATTTACCTTCTTAATCTTATTACTGATCTGTACTTAACATTGTATATGTAACTGTAGTTATGCATCTATAACTATTACTATTTTTAGGGACTATAAAAGTTAAGAAATTTGCTATACTTTTCTCTTTCAACCTTGGTGTTTAGGACCTTAATTTCTCCATTTTTAGGAATTATTAACTCTCTATTTTGTTCTAGAACTAGAGAGCCAATACTATTTAGACTTTGGCCTTCCCTAAATGGAGCCAGTGTTCCCTGTGGCTAGTTTCTCTAGTTTCTCTCATTATTTCTTGTTTTATAAACGTGTCTTTTGGAAGTTTCTGCAAGAAAGACTCACGGAAATGTTCATTTTCCTTGAACTCTTCCTTTCTTCATAAGTTTCTAAGGTTTTTTTTTCTCTGTTGCCTTTAAACTTTAACAGTTCTGTTTCTGAACTAAAATTATTAGACCAAATTTTTTTGTAGCCTTGTAGTTTTTACTAATATATGTTGACTTTCGTAGACCATGATTTATGATCTTCTGGGTTACTGTAGTAATACTCTGTTCATGAAAAAACAGGCTTCATTTTTGAAGAGAAGGAATGCCTATCCAAACCCTAGCAGTGGTTTGGCTGAGTACAAACTTCTTGGATCAATATTATTTTGCCTGAGAACACTTATTCAATTAGTAAATATTAGGAGCAAAATCTGAGAATGATTCTGCCCCTTTTAGAAGTGACTTTTCTTGATCCAAGGAGTTTCTCTTTAGATTTGAAGACTCATAGCTTTCTTAGGATATACGGCAGTGTTGATAACTTTGATACTTCTTCCTCTCTGAATTTGTTTTTTATTTTGAAAGACTTGAAAATTGTATCTGCCCTTTTCCTCCATTAGCCGTGCTGAGTCCTTCTGTCGCCCAGGTCTGCCACTTCCTGTCCGCGTACACAGACAAGTAGTGTCTGTTTCTAGTGATGCCGCTAATGAAGCCTGCATTTCTATACAGGTTTTAGTTTTCTTCCAGGTAGTTCACTGTGGTCGGTCACACTTTTCGTCTGTTCCTTGTCAAGCTCTTTTGCCATCACCATACTTCCTTCTACATTGTTTTTATTTAAATATCTCAGACCATTACTCATCTTTGTAAGAGAAGGGTGGAACTGGCTGTGGCTGGTGCAGGGAGCTGGAATTCTTCATGGTTAATTGGGAAATTTGTTACGGCACGGCACGCAGTTGTGTAATTATTTTACTGTTTCTCTTCAGTGAGCAGCAAGCCATTGGTAGTGAGTCCTTTCTCCTCCCCGCCTTACCCATGCTGTACAATGGAGACAGGGAGTGCCCACTTGTGCTGTGTTTCACCTCCATCTTCCTATGACTCCTCCATGTCAGCCTGGGCCCACAAACTCCTGCTCTGGCCATTCTGCTCCACAGCATATATGTCCCAGTTCGCAGAAGCTTAATCCTAGTTGTGTAACGTGAGTGGCTTCTTGAAGCTTCCCACTCCTGGACTTGTGTCTACTCATTTTGGGTCTTTTTCCTTGTGACTTTAGCTTTTAGCTAAATGTGTCTTCTTCCCCCTAGACACTGGATTTGTAGGCCTATTTTTCACTCTTTTGTATGGTTATAGCTTATGAAAAGGAGAGGAAAGTGGCATGTTTATATACTATTTAAGATGGGAAATCTGCCTCATCTTTCATATGGCTGCCGTTTTCCTTTATATGGATAGAGCATAAGCATAATTTTTTAAAAAGATATTTGTATTTTAAATTAAGGGATGGCATTGCATGAGTGCAGTGCCTGCAGAGGCCAGAAGAGGGCATTAGATCCCTTGGAGCTGGAGTTAAGGGCCATCTGGCTGGTGCTGGAGCTGGAAACAGGAGCTCTGTGAGAGCCATAACTGTTCTTATCTGCTGCACTGTCTCCAGCATCTTTGTGCTGGTTACAGTTAAGCCATTCAAGCAGTGTGGTAACTGAGAAAGTTTGTCTCTCATCTTCACCGGTACTAATCTGGTTAGCCAATAGAAAACATGAAGCAACTGAAGTGCATAGCACCTGGAATGGATGATTGACATTTTAACAATTGCCGCTTTATTACATCCTAGTCAGTCTATAATGTAAAGTGGACTCACCTCTCTCCCATGTATGTTAACCATTTAAAAACCGCCTGCTGTCAGTTTTTCTTTTGGATGGTAGTTGTCTTTCATATTGATTTATACAGGTTCTTTGATCAATGAAGATAATTGCTCCTTTTGAATCTATGAATGCAACTCTGTCTTTTCACTCCTCACCCTGTGCTGGGGACCAAACCCAGAACTCACAAGTGCTAAGCAGACACATTACCCCTCATCTTTTTTGTTTTTTTGGTTTTTTTGGTTTTGGTTTTGGTTTTTTAGTCTAAGTTATTGGTTGTTTTTATTTTGATTTTTTTTTCTTTGTAGGCACTGAAAAGTGTATGTAGGTGATGAGTGAGCCCTTGACTACTCGTGTCTATTTATGTTTCCTACAGAGTATCTAATATGACATTGAAATGTTGGTAGCATTTCATCAGAGACCTAAAACACATCTGTGCTTAAAAAGTCTGTTTTAGAGGCTGGAGAGATGGCTCAGCAGTTAAGAGAATGGCTGCTCATCCAGAGGTCCTGAGTTCAATCCCCAGCAACCGCATGGTGGCTCTCAGCCATCTGTAATGGGATCTGATGCCCTCTTCTGGCATGCACGTGTACATGCAGATAGAGCATTCAAATACATAAATAAATAATAAATCTTAAAAAAAAAAAAAAAAAAGTCTGTTTTAAACATTAGTTAGACTATCTAGTATATTTTATTGTGTTTTTAATCCTAAATATTACGTTCTTGAAAGGCTTGTTTTTAAAACCACTTTATGCTTAGTGTTTTTTATTCTCGGTCATGATATGGTACATAACAAAGTGCTAGTTTACAGCGACTTTTTCTTTTTGCTCATGAGCTTGTATTGTTCTTGTTAAAACAAAAGTCGAGGCATTAGGAGACTCTGACAGTATAGACATAACTATATGTTTCTATTGCCTTAGAGTTGTATATACTATTTGTTTTTGGAAGATATTTATATGTATTTTATTTTCTTTAATATTTTACAAGTATATAGGGTAGGAGTTATTTCATCTTAATAGATTAGAAACCTGTATTGGAAAGGTTTAGATGAGATAAATAAGAAGACCCAGACACTTCATTTCTTGGTGTTTTACTTTATAGGACAGGACTGGGTCTGCATATCAGAGACTAGAGCCTTGAGGATGTCTCGAGCTTAGTTAAATATGTCTGTTTGCTGTAGGGTACAGACAAGCTGTTCCTGAAAATGTATTTCAGGATTAATTATATGAACAGAGAACAGGGCATAAAACCTTTTGTTGTGTAGAGTAGGTTTGGCTATCACACATGCCTTTAGTCCCAGCATTTGGGGAGACAGAGGCAGGTGGATCTCTGAGTTCGAGGCTAGCCTGGTCTACAGAGTGAGTTCCAGGACAGTCAGGGCTACATAGAGAAACCCTGTCTCAAACAAACAAACAGCCCCCAAATTACAGTTGTTTGCCATAGCCGTGGCTGGGGTACTATTTCTCAGTCTATGATGAACCAGGCCAAAAGTGGCTCTTTGATCTAGCACATGTTTTGAGGGCTTTAGTAAGTCTAGAAAATGTATAATGTGCCTGGCCATGGAACATACCATTTTTAATCACATTCTTTCTGATTGAGGTGAGTTACATGTCTTATCTAAATGGAAAAGATGCTTGTAAGTATGGCTCAGCTGTGTGCCTAGAAAAAGAAACTTAGGGAAATGGGTAACAAGATACTTAATGTGCCTGTTGTTGTTTCTTAGGGAACTTTATAAAGTAAAACACCCAGAAAAGCCAGTAGTTTGTGTTCTGACAGTATAACTTAACAGTGTTTTTTTTTTTTCCCCCACGAGACGAGGGAGGAGATGAGTGGGAGTGAGCGGGATTCGAACACACAGGGTAGAGAGAGATCGAAGAGGGACCCGCGCCCTCTGCAGGCGGACGCCTTACGGGCTGCGGCACCACCGGTTCACTAACAGTGTTCTTCTCTATTTAGGAATTACACTATCAGAATATTTCCGTGACATGGGCTACCACGTCAGTATGATGGCCGACTCTACCTCTAGATGGGCTGAGGCTCTCAGAGAAATCTCTGGTCGCTTAGCCGAAATGCCTGCCGGTAAGTCTAGTGTTGGTTGTCACTGATATAACATTGTAGGAGCTGCCTTCAAACTCCCTTTTGAACTTTTCTTTTTGTCTTTCAGACAGTGGATACCCTGCCTACCTTGGTGCCCGGCTGGCTTCCTTCTATGAGCGAGCAGGCAGAGTGAAGTGTCTCGGAAACCCTGAGAGAGAAGGAAGTGTCAGCATTGTAGGAGCGTAAGCAGCCAAGAGTGTGCTTTCCTTTCTGTATTTGTTTATTCAATGGAGACATGGGCTTCCTGTGTAGCGCAGGCTGGCCTGGGACTAGGTTGCCTTTGCCAACAGACATGTCCCACCATGCTCAGCTTGTGCTGTTGACTTCGTCACTTATTCTAAAGAGAGGGCTGGGAAGATTGCTCAGTCAGTAAAGTGTTTACCGCACAAGCTTGAAGATCTGAGGTTGCAGAACCTATATTTAAAAAAAAACAAAAAAACACCTATGAGTGTTGACACATGCCTCTAATCCCAGAGCTGGGCATAGGGAGTGGAAACAAGTGAGGGATTTCTGGGGCTTGCTGGGCAACCAGCCCAGACCACTTAGTAAGCCCCAAGCCAGGTGAGAGACTCTGTCTCAAAATCAAGGTAGATGACTCCTAAGGATCAGTGTGTGAAGTCAAACACTATCCTGCATACACACACACACACACACACACACACACACACACACCTGTATCCACAGGAGCAGGGAGGAGAGAGGGAGGATGTATATACATTGCTCTGGGAGTGCAGGTTCTTAAGCAGAGTTGCCCTCAGAGAGCTTCCAAGGCACTTTGTGAAGCAATTCAGGCTGTCTCTGGATCTTTGGGTTTCATGGGTGTGACTTCCATGACTTCGTAAATTCAACTCATTGTATCTTAGGACTAACTTTAAAAACTGAAGGCATGTTAAGAGAAGGTTAGGTTATCTCATGCTAAGGACAAAGTACAGATTTATGACTACTGCATAAAGCCTTACAGTTCTCAGAACTTTCCTATTTCATCTTTTTTATTAGAATATGAAACTAACTACAAAATGACTGTTTTCATTTCTCAGATTAGATGGCATTCAATAATTGCCATTCTTAATTATTTTCAACAAGGTTTTTCCTTTCGGGGATCATGTACTTTTAAAGTTACATATATGCAAACATAAGGCTGGGATCTAGGGAGAGGCTCACTAGGTTAAGTGTTTGCCACATTGAATTCCCAGAGCCCACTTAAAACAGGATGTCATGGGACATTTTTAAATCCCAGCACCCCTACAGCAGTGTGCGAAGTAGAGATAGGAGAATCCCCAGAAACTCCAAGGCAGACACAGCATATGCAGGGGCAAGCAAGAAACTGTCTCAAACAAAGTAGCCCCAAGGTTGTCTTCTGACCTCCATGAGTGGTCCATGGGATGGTGCACCACCTCTGCACATATGCACACACAACGATTGGTTTGGGGTCTTGTTTGTCTGTTTTTTAATAGGGCTGGAATATAGCGTGGTGCCAGCTCATGTGCTTAGCAGTCATGAAGCTTTGGATTCCATCTCTAGCAATAAAAACAAACAAAATTAACTATTTTTTTTTTAAAAATTGGTGTTTGTATATTATTTTTATAAGTGTTTTGGTATCTTTGTATTTTTAACTTTCAAATACATGATGTGATTATTTTTAGTAAACATTTCTAATGATTATATTTTGTTTCTAATCTAGAGTTTCTCCACCTGGTGGTGACTTTTCTGATCCAGTCACATCTGCTACTCTGGGTATTGTTCAGGTATGTCTTCCCCTCTACCATACCCCAGTTGTAATTTAGCTAAGTAATCATCAGATATTTAACTTAATCACTAAAGAACTGGTAGAAAATTTATAAAAAAAAAAAATGTTTTAATAGTATCCTTAACACTGAGAGTTTAATACATTCTTTTTTTTCTTTTCTTAGTTCTTCACAGTTTATACTAAACAGAAGCCTGGAATACATCCTTGTAGCAAAGTTTTCTTTAGTTAGAGTTATCCTGACCAATAAACTAACTCTTAAGTATAGAACCAAATAGGCCCCAAACTGCGTAATGCCAAAACATCACAGGATAGTCCAAGGTCCCATCAGAAAGTGGGTATCTCCCGTCATGCAGGAGCACCTGGCTCTTCTCTCGCTGTTCTCCCATTGGTTAGCCTGGTAGTTTTCTGCATCTAGCTGCTGCCAGGGACAACTGTAGAAAAAGCACATCCACACTGTGAACTGTAGGCTCCAAAGTGATACAGACATATAGTTAACAGGCCGTCTGTTAACTATACCAGGTGAGAGCAAGGCTGGAAAATATGGTTTCTGCATAAACTTTAGTGGGTAGCTAATCATTAAAGAAGCCTAAATTAAAAATGTGTGTGAATCAGAACTATAGTTTTAAATTATGTTAAGTTTTAATTGACTCAAGTGATAGTAACTTGAGTTCCTTGAAATGTTGAAAGGATTTTAATCAAAGCAAATACTTGTTTCGTCTCAGGAAACCCACTGGTCCTTCTGTTGTTATACCATAATAATCTCCAATTGCACCTATTTTCCTTTTTACTGTCACATTTGATAGAGTTATTGTCCACCATGAAAATAGAGAAATGTGATTTTTTTCTTTTTTTTTAGTTAAGATTGGGTTTTGCACATTTTAATATTTACATAGGCTAATATGATATATAATTGGCTTAAGCAGTTACAAAGTTCTTATTAGGGACAGATATACTGCACTACTTTGAAAAAGAAAAACCTAACTTTTGTATTTTTAAATTAGGTGTTCTGGGGCTTGGACAAGAAGTTAGCTCAACGCAAGCACTTCCCCTCTGTCAACTGGCTCATCAGCTACAGCAAGTACATGCGAGCCCTGGATGAGTACTATGACAAACACTTCACAGAGTTCGTTCCTCTGAGGACCAAAGCTAAGGAGATTCTGCAGGAAGAAGAGGATCTGGCGGAAATTGTGCAGCTCGTGGGAAAGGTGCGTGGGGGCTGCACCGGTGCCTTACCTGTGCAGATGCCTGCCTGCCTGGCATCATGGCTCCTGACTAATCTCAGCACGCAGGGGGCCTACACTAGGGTGCCTTACCTGTGCAGATGCCTGCCTGCCTGGCATCACGGCTCCTGACTAATCTCAGCACACAGGGGGGCTACACTAGGGTGCCTTACCTGTGCAGATGCCTGCCTGCCACGGCTCCTGACTAATCTCAGCACGCAGGATCCTGAGGTAGGGAGAGTGCCACAATTCTGAAGCCCATCTGCGCTACACAGTAAGGTCCAGGGAAGTACAGGCTGTGAGTATGAGATCATGGCTCAAAATAACAAAAAACCTTAAATGTGAAATATTTTTTAAACTAACTGGGCCTTTAAAATTACATATAGCATTTAGCATGGTCCTGGGTTTATGACAGGTGAAAACAAGACACCCATCACAGGTCAGCTTAGGTTTGAAATTAAGGCCTGTTAACATAATTTTTATAGGAGCTCTAGAGCTGGGCATCAAAGGATCAGATTCCAGTTCCCTTAATAATTAGGTATGGGACCGTCAGTGAGTGACTTACATATGATTGCCTAGGTCTAGGTATTCCAGAGGAGGATGCTGTAAATAACTTTAGTCATTTTCAATCTCACAGTTGAATGATTTCTCAGGTCATATAAAGAACTAGCCAGGACTTAATATTTCTCCCCAACCCCCTCCTTCTTTTGAGATAGATTATTACTATGTAGTTCAAGCTAGCTTCACATTCACAGTCCTCTTGTCTGTACCTCCCAGGTACTGGGACAGGTGTGTGCCACCATGCCACGGCTTCTTATTTTTATTATATCTGATAAAGTAACCTAATTTCTTCCAACAAAGGATGATGATATTAGATAGCTAACATCTACAGCATGTACTGCACATTTAGTATTTACAGAGTATTGTGATCCTCTCTGAGGAGCAAGAAATAGGCCTGCAATACCAGATAAAGGCAATTTGAGAAAAATATTTTGCTTATGAATACAGATTAAAATATTAAATATTCACTTACTAGATCTGGGAGGGCATACAAGTACAACCCATCATGAACAAGCAGAGTGTAGCAACTGTGACACAGATGTATCATTAGGAGCTGGGGAGATGACTCAGTCAAGTGCTTGCTGCACAGCTGCAGGAACCTGAGTTCAGATCACCCACACCCATGTAAAAAGCCATGTGTGCTGGGATTCCAGCAGCATGCAGGTAGACCGCAGGGTCCCTGGGGTTGGTTGGGCCACTGGTAAGTCACCAGTTCAGTGAGAAAAACATTAAGTGGAGAACAGTTGGGGAAGAGACCCAGCATCAGCCTCTGGCTTCCACATGCACACATGCAGGCACACTGCACACATGCAAACTTCTACACACACATGAACTTGTATGCATTCATATGTAAAACATAATACATCATAACTTGCCAATATAAAAAATGTAATAGGAAAATGATACCTCAGCCAATATGTAAACAATATTTGAAGTTTACTGTTGTAATTTTAGAAATCTCGTGCAAAGCAAGGAATAGAACTTTGTAACTCTGTAAACAATAATCTGCTAATCTCCGCTTGGTAATGTGTGCCTGTATTGTGCAGCTCCTGGGACGTGCACTGGAAAGGTACTTGAGCCCAGGAGTTTTATAGTAGCCCAAGCACATAGCAGACTCTGTCTTAAATAAACCATGGGGGCAGGAAGGCTGGACGAATTCTTAAGATACTCACTGCTCTCAGAGAGGACTTGGGTACATGTTGGGCCACTCACAACCACCCTTAATTCCAGTTCTCGGAAATCTGATGCCATCTTCTGACCTTTGCACATCCTCGTATACACACAGCAGACATGGAAGCATACACATGAATAGAAATTGAAATAAATACTAAAAAAAATTATCAGGGGAATCTCAGTGGGTAAAACACTTGCTGTGAAACCTTAAGTACTTAAGTTCAGTTCCCCAGCGCCTGTGTAAAAAGCTAAGTACGCTTGCACGCCTGCAGCCCTGACACTGAGGGCCAAAGGCAGGTTCTGGAGGGTCACTGGCTAGCTAACCTAGCCAACATGACAAGCTTCTAGTTCAGTGAGAGCTCTTGTCTCAGGGGATTATGGGGAAAGTGATAGAGGAAGAAACACAATGTCCTCCTCTGCCTTCCACATGGATACACAGTCGCATACACGCTACACACGGTATGTGAAAATACCAATAATATACTGAAATGGGAATCCTTTACTTAATACAGAGTGGGGAAATTTCAGATGCATTTAAAAAAAAATCCAGATTGAAACTAGAATGCTTACTATCACTGTTCAGTTGAATATGGAAGTCCTAAATAGTGAAATTGTTTCATTCAATTAAAAAAAAATTATTTTCTTAGAGTTTCTATTGCTGTGATAAAACCCATGAACAAAAGCAACTTGGAGAGAAATGGTTTATTTCGTCTCATACTTCCAGGTAACAGTCCACCAGGGAGAGAAGTCAGGGCAGGAACTCAGTCAGGACAGGAATTTAGAGCAGAAGCCGTGGAAATGCTTACTGGCCTACCTTCTGATCATCTGAGATCATCCACCCAGAGTGGCACCACCCTTATGGGATGGGCCCACCCCACACCAATCATTAATCAAGAAAATGCCCCACAGGCCAAACTGGTAGGGGCCTGTTTTTCAGTTGAGGTTCCCTCTTCCCAGGCGACTCTAACTTGTTTGAAGTTGACATTAAAAACTAACTAGTGCTGTTGTAAAAGGAGAAATGTCATTATTTATAAGTGTCCTCATCTAAATAGAAAACTAACAGAGACGCAGAATTGGTCAGAGTTGGGTGAGGGGTCTTGATTCAAGACAAACAGAAACCAAGAGAAATTTCTGTATACTAACAGAACACACGGTATTCACAATAGCAATGAAAATTAGAGGCCATAGCTAGCATGGCGGCATGTTTTTAGACTCAAATAAATGTTTGATAATACCACTTCTGTTTGAACTATAAAGTCAGTGCACTACCAAGCACATTTCTAGCTGATTTCATGTTCAGCACTGGAGACTGTACCCCATGCATGCTAAACAAACATTCTTTTACTGGGGTACATCTGAGCCCACTGTAGCTGAAGCTTCTGCGTAAATCAGTAATCATTGTAAACTTCATTTGCCGTCCTAGACATTCACTCTTGGGAAAATAAGACAACAGTAAATAAAGAAGGCATGTTCTCCTATTGGGTACTAACAGAAAACTGTAGTAATAAAACCAGGGTGGTGATAGTGAGATAACAGACAAGCACACCAGTAGACAGAGCAGGGGTAGACTTCATATCTGGATCCTCAGTACTGCAGAGTGTGTCACAGATCAAGTGAGAAAAGGATAGCTTGTTTGGTCAGCAGTGAAAAACTATTAAGCATCTGAAGCAAGATTGGGTATCTTCCCATTTCCACAACCAAAGGTTAACTACAAAGAGGTTCAAATTTTAGGTATGAAAGGAAACATTTTTACATTAATAGAAAACAAAATTTGGGGGGATTTATTTTGTGTATGTGCCTGTCAAAGGATCCACATTTGGTTCCCAGCACACACATGACAGCTCATGACTGACTGTATGTGGATATGTACATGAGAGAGCAATGCTGTTGGGAGCTAGAGGTGTCAGACAGTTGCACAGTTATGAGGTGGTGCGGGAATCTAATCTGGGTCTTTTGAAATAGCAATGTATGTTCTTAACTTCTGAACCATCTCTCCAGCCTTAGAAAAAAACAGATCTATGATAAAGACACTTGCTGCCAAGCCCAGTGACTTGAGGTCAATTCCTGGGACCCATGTGGTAGGAAAAGAAACTCCCAAAAGCTGTCCTCTAACTTCCACATGCGAGTTACGGCGCGCGCGCACACACACACACACACACACACACACACACACACACACACACACACGTACACATATAAATGTTAAAGAAAACCAATCTTATAAGACTCTTTTTGTTATGTAGGATTAGAAAAGGACTTCTGCAGTTTTCCTTAAGTATAACAAGAGAAAGTAACAGTGGGGCTGGAGAGATGGCTCAGTGGTCAAGAGCTCTTGCTGCTCTTTCAAAGCACTCACATGGCAGGTCATGGCAGTTCCAGGGGATCAAATACCCTTTTCTGGCCTCTGTGGCACTGAGTGCACATGTGTATACTGAACATATATGCGGGCAAAACACTCATACACACAAAATAAATATAAGTTGTTAAAAGAAGTTTTCAGTAAATAAAATTAATGGTCTACTGTCTAAAATGTAACCAAAGGGTAGAGAAGGCAGATGAAAAAGCAAACCAGAAATATTACAGACCTATAGATAATCTTTCAAACAGCAATGATACAACAGTCTACACTAGTTTGAATGGCAAAAAAAATGTACAGCTGGGTGTTGCCAAGTACTGTGGGACCTGGAGCTGGTGTACAGTTGATGAGTATACCATCTGGACTGGCCACAGTAGGCACAGTGTGGGTGCCGAGAGTCCGCAGTAGATAGGTATGGTAGTAGGAAATTAGATGAAATTGGAATGCCCTCTACCGGGGCAAAGATAGACTATAAAGAGTGGAAGATTCAGCCAGGCAGTGGTGGCACATGCCTATCATCCCTCAGGAGGCAGAGGCAGGTGGATCTCTGTGAGTTCAAGGCTAGCCTGCTCTACAGAAGGAGTTTTAAGATACCCAGGGCTACACAGAGAAACTGTCTGGAAAAAGAAAAAAAATGGAGAATGTGCATACAGAATGAAATTGCCAAGGCTGGAAGAAGTGAATTGTGTCGCAGAGAACAGCATGGTGGATCTTTAAATCAGCATGTCAGAAACACCAGAGCGCTTCAAATAATGAAAGTGCTTTCACAGAATAAAATATACATTTTTGTATAATTGAAACAAAACATGATGCATGCTTAAGATATTTACGTGTGGTTGAAAAGAGATAGAGATGAAAGCGATGTTTTGAGAAGAAAGCTGTGAAAGGCTTGCGCCTTACCTCAGTTGCTAATACACAGAAGTCACCCCAGAGCCTCACCTCTGGGACTCGTCCCTTTCTCCTCTTGTTAGTGATCCCAGCAACAGTGTTATTATGTTATGTTTGCCATAGTTGTGGAAAGCATTTGAGGTTTAGCTTACCAATAAAATTGCACTCCTGTAAGTGAATGGTTCTAAACATCCTGTAATGTGAAAAACAAAGTAACTTTATGGATTGTTTAGATTTCTGTCAAACAAACTTAAAAACTGGATTCAAGTAATAGAGACAGGGAGGATATTAAAAAGTACTTTAAAGAATGGGCAGGCTGGTGGGGACAATCAGGGATGAAAGAGAAGGACAGGATCAAATAGATTATATATGATTCAAAGAAAATAAATGTTAAAGACATGTAGGGCTTGGATACTGGAGTAATGGCTCAGCAGTTAAGAGCACTGGCTGCTCTTCCAGAGGACCTGGGTTCAATTCCCAGCATCCACATGGCAGCTCACAGCTGCCTTTAACTCCAGTTCCAGAAGGTCTGATGCCCTTTTTCTGGCTTCTTCCAAGTACTGCACATACATGGTACACAGACATACATGCAGGCAATCACCATAGACACACAATAAAAATAAATAAATCTAAAGGGGGTGTTGCAGAAGTAGTTCAGGAGTTAAAAATATTTATTATTACTCTTGCAGAGAACCCAGGTTGTTTGCTTCACCTGTAAGCTGTAAGCAGCTTACAATCATATGTAATTCCAGTTCCAGGGCATCTGATAACCTTTTCTGGTTCTGGGATCATGTGCACGCATGGTGCACATGAACACACATGGCTGTACACACACACACAAAGATGCTTTTAAAGAGTAATCAGGGCTAGTGAGATGGCTCAGTGGTTAAGAACACTCATGTGGTGGTTCACAACCGTCCCCAACCCCAGTTTCAAGGTATTCAATGCTTTCTTCTGACCTCTGGGAGTCAGGCACACATATAGTACACATACACACATGCAGGCAAAATGCTCATACACATAATAATTAAAAAAACTAAAAGCCTACTCATGTTGATAGCAGTATTGTCCATAGTAACCAAGAATGAACCACTTTTTAGTGAATGAACAGACAGTACATTATTACGTTATATCTACCTATTAGTGAATGAGCGGCCAGTGTATTAGTGAATGAACAGACAGTACATTAACACAATTTGTCTACCTATTAGTGAATGAACAGACAGTGCATTAGTACGGTGTGTTGTTATCATATGCTGCAACACTGAGAATGCAGAGGATGTTTTAAATGAAGTAAGCTAGTCACAGAACAGTGTGTGATCTTACTTGTCAGCTGTCTAAACTAGGAAAGGGAGTAATGCAGTTTGTGGGCTTAGGGTTTCAGGGCTGTAAGAGGGGCAAGTTTAAAAACAGCTCACAGCAATGTGATTGTGCTTTATACTACTGAACTTTAAGAGGTTCAATTCAGACCTGCCTGAAACTCACTTTGCTATCCAGGCTAGCCTAGAACTCACAGCAATCCTTCTGCTTCAGCTGGCTAAATACTGAGATCATAGGCATAAGCCATTATGCCTAACTGCTAAATGCTAGATTTTATATTTATGTGCTGCTTTCCCACTATTAAAAAGCATAAAGGTCTTTTATTACTGGTAAGTGATTGTATGTTGATATATACTTGTTAATTGATTGTTACCATCAAGCCCATACGATGAATTAAATTTCTTACAGTATCCTTTTCTTTCATAGGCGTCTTTAGCAGAGACAGATAAAATCACTCTGGAGGTAGCAAAACTTATTAAAGATGACTTCCTACAACAAAATGGGTACACTCCTTATGACAGGTATGCTTGCTGCACTGATTTTCTTGTTTATTTGAGGATTTTCTATTGTGTTTTGGCAAAGAGCTGCCTGCACATTGAAAAAACTTTCTCACATGAGTGCATTCTGATTCAGTATATTGCTTATTTTATATGTTTATAGCAGGCATTTAATATGCCCCTTATCTCAATTTGCTTGGTAGTCAAATTCTGACAGTATGTTCGCTTACAACCATCTATGATTCGAGTGAATTGTGGCTTTGTGTGCAGACCTGGGGGAGCATCACCTGCCTCAGCTTTCTTCCCTGCTGCTTCTAGCCGCCTCGCCTCTGGATTTGTTTTGTGCTTTCTCTGCCTTCTTTCAGAAGAGTCTTACATTTCTTGCTACAACAAAATCTTGCTGAATGCCCCTCCTGTCTTCTTCCCCCACCTCCCCGTGCTTGCCTGTTTTCATTTTCTCTGCTAGTGCTGTGGCGTTTTTACAGAACCTGTTTTAAACATTAAGAATTTGAGTCTTTCGTCTTAAGCTAGCCGTTTCTCTTTAATCATATTTGACTCCATAAAAAAGTGGGGGCGGGGGGCAAGCACACTAGGAAGATGGCTCAGTGTACCTGATTTTACCCAAATCCACACAAAACCAAGCACAGTAGCATATATATGTGTCCCTACCTCCTTATGGTAAGGTGGATGCTGGAGATAGAATCCTAGGAAGCTCATGGACCAGCTAGAAGCTAGTGTGGCATTCACAGCATCGGACAGCAGAGGCTCTCAGAGAAGATGGAAGGCAAGGACTGATACCCAAGATGAAAACTGAGCAAATAAAAGAATTGATCAGAATGTAGGGCAAGTAAAAAATAGGCCAGTATGTTAGCCTCAACCCTATCTGTCCTGAATGGAACCACTACATAAGGAAAACAGGCAGAATTCTTTAGAAAGATTATAATAGGATACATAGAATTGAGTATTTGTTCCTGTGTGTGTGTGTGTGTGTGTGTGTGTGTGTGTGTGTGTGTGTGTGTGTCTGGCTGTCTATGCTTTTAAAAGGTATGAGTAGATAAAACTGAATATACTAAAGTAAACAGAAGACTGTGGGAAGGTGGGGGGAGGTGACAGCTTCCCTGGTAGACTCAAGAGCCTAGGCTCAGCACAGTGAGAAAAAGTGAGGGAGAAAGATATGGGGGCATGGGGTTGGGGAGAATAGGGTGACTTTAGCAACTTCTCAGTTCTCTGCTTTCCTATTATTCCTTACCCCTTATCTCTGGTCACAAGGGAGTCTTTGCTACTCAGTTGTTTTAGCACTTGAGCTATGTGTTGAATTGCGTGTATGAAGCAGACTGCTGACTAGTCACTAGAGTACGGCAGTCCTGCCCCGCCATTGTTCTCTGGTTGACAGTCTCAGCAAAAAAGTCAGCATTCCTTTCAGTGCATGCATATTCACATCCATATATGCCATCCAACTGAGAGTCTCTTCCCCACTGTTTCAATCCTTCTGTATCATCCTGTGAATGGCAGCAGAATGTATATTATGCAAACTGATGGCTAGTAATTCATAACTAAAGTTTCGTGTAGTAAAAGTGTAAATTTGCTTTGTAGGTTGTTTTTGGTAACGTCCTGTTGTTCGGTTCCCTAGGTTCTGTCCATTCTATAAGACAGTGGGGATGCTGTCCAACATGATTTCATTCTATGACATGGCCCGCCGAGCTGTGGAGACCACTGCCCAGAGTGACAATAAGATCACATGGTCCATTATCCGTGAGCACATGGGGGAGATTCTCTATAAACTTTCCTCCATGAAATTCAAGGTATATTTTCTTTCTACTCCAGCTTTTGTTAGTAAGAAACTAACTCTTCTTTTCCCTCCTTCTCTCCCTCCCTCCCTTCTTCACTCCTTCCTTCCTCTTTCTCCTCCTTCTCTCCCTCCCTTTATCCCTCCCTTTTTCTTCTTTCCTGTCCTATTTGAATTCCAAACCTGAGGTGTGAAATGTGCATTTTTCTTTTCTGTTTTAAGATTTATTCTCATTTTATTTCTGTGTATATGTACATGTGCCATACATATGTGTGCCACAGGGATGTGGATACCTACAGGGGCCAGAAGTAGGTGTTGGATACCTGGTATGGATGCTGAGAACTAAGCTTGGATCCTCTGGAAAAACAGCAAGGCGTTATCTCTAAGCCTCTGCTGTGTACTTTTCATTTTATACTGCTTAGGTTGTATAAAACCAAAACAGTCTTCCAAGTTAGGTTCATTCAGGAATTCCAGTGGTAAAGCTTGTGGTATGTCATGTCTGTGGGGCTGCGAGATGGTCATCTGGTAAAAACACTTACTGCTCTTGCAGAGGGCCTAGGTTCAATCCCAACACGCACATGGGAGATTACAGCTCCTGAAATTCCAAGGATCTAACACCTTTTCTGACCCCCAAGGCTCTTACACACAAATGGTTTGCAGATATACACTCAGACACACACGTATGCATGTTCTTTTTTAAATAAAAAAATATATAGTATATTCCATTCAAAATAAATCCTAATGTATTTTCTCTGTCTTAGCTACGAGGCAGTTTAAAGTGAAGTCTTGGCTGGGCAGCAGGCACTGTACTAGAGAGCCTTTTATCTCATCTAGCCTCCACATCTTACAGAGTTTAACCAGTTAAGTGAACTTACTGGTAGGAACACTAATGTACAAATATTTTTTAAGTGTCTGATAAATTAGATTATGTTTCATTATTTCTCAAGTCATGATTTACAGGCATATATAATAATCATCCATTAAAAAGGATACTCTGGATATATTTATACTACAGAAACAGAGGTCCTTGTGACTTAGTGGGTAATGGCACTTGGTGCTTAACCTGGTGACCTGGATTCGGTTAAATGGGCTGTATTAGATAATTGTCTGTCTCACTTCTCCATCTGAGTGTGATGCCACCAGGCCTTGAATAGGAAATTTACTGAATTTTAACTTTCACTTATTGTATGCACACATACATCTAACATGTAATGCTACAAGAGTCCCTCAAGTTTACACGTCACTAAGATTTGACCACTGAGTGTCAGTAGCCGGCAAAATTCAGAAATGAAATGTTGGTTTTGTTTTAGTCCGTTTGCACATTTCCACTGTAAAAGAAAGTTGGGTTTACCTGTGATTTACCAGTGTACCTCAGCTTAAGCTGTTACTCCATATTATAAATAACATATTACACATCTTGAAAATTATTTTCCATAGGTAAATTTGTATTTTCTTTTTTAGGATCCAGTGAAAGATGGCGAGGCAAAGATCAAGGCCGACTATGCACAACTTCTTGAAGATATGCAGAATGCATTCCGTAGCCTTGAAGACTAGAACTGTGATCTCTTCCCTCTTCCTCGGCAAGCTCACATTTTCCTGAATTTCTCATCTCCAACCCTTTGCTTCCATGTTGTGCAGCTTTGAGACTAGTGCCTATGTGTGTTCTCGTTCATTTGGCTGTTTCTTTGGTAGGTCTTATAAAACAAACATTCCTTTGTTCCAGTGTTTGACGGAGCTCCCTGACCTTTATCTGAAGTGGTGAATGTAGTGCATATGATACACAGTGTAACATACACATCGTAACACGATACGTACTGTAAAGTTGTGTGTAAGGTGACTACCCCTTCCCTTGTCTCCAGTAAAATAAACAGGACTACTGCATGTACTCTACTGGGAATGGAAGGCCAGATCTCCGTACTGTGGATAGGTACTTAAGAAAAGACTCAGCGTTTGTAGTTAGACCACTTGCAACTTAGTGTTTTGTTGAGTAACCGTTTTGCAGGAAATAATTCTATTTAAAAACATAAAAGATTAATGTTCCAATTATTTGTAGCTTCCTCAGTATCAATCAGGACTGTTTGTGGGGCACTTGGGAACTATTTCATTTTTCTAACAGACATTTGCAAGACATAATAGGTAAATCAGTTCCCTCTGAAAATGTGAAAGAGTGAAATGAAAGAGCTAGGTGGTCAAACTTAAATTGACATCATCTTGTTAAAGCATATTTTATTTCACTAAGAGAAATTTAATATCAAGGACTTTTATATACTCAATTACTAGGAAACCTTTTTTTTTTTAAATACAGTTTTAAAATCATTGAAAATATGATCCACATCATGGCGGTTCTTTTCCTCAGACTTAGTCAGCCGAGCTTCTCAGAGTGGGGTGGGGCAGGATTAGAACACCACAGACACACAGTGCCTGCAGGCAGTCTGCTCCTGGGAGAACCACCCACACTGTGGAGTTTGGGGCCAGAGTGGCATTGTTTCCACAAGGTACTTGTGTCCTGTGTTTGTTTGCCTGTTGACATTCTGAAAACAGCAGGTTTACCAATTGCAGAATATATTTTCTGTGTTTTCTTTTTCACTGACTCAGAAAGCTTCTCAATGTATCTGGTCACAGCAGCTTCCTTTCTGTTGTGAGAGATGAAAGTTGTTCTTATATTTAACTGGTAACAAAAAAAAAAGAAAAGATAAATTTTTGTCTTGCTGTTTCACTGTGTTTAAATAATAATTCTCATATTTGCATAATAAGGCTCGCTTCAGAGAGCTTGGAGAGAGAGCTCCCTATTCACTCTCAGGCTGATAGTGCTGGCCATGCTTCCTCTTCAGGAAGGGGAAGGCCATGGAACATGGCTAACTCTCTCAAGTACACAAGTGTAATAACATAAGTATTTATTTAAGCCTTGGTATATTGTTTAAATTATTAGGTGGTGCATCTCTTACAGTCTTTTGGATAGATAGAGTCAGTATACACTTCAGATGTAATGTGTACATCCTTGCTAGTGCAGGTCTACACAGTGGACTGCTATTCAAGCAGGAGATTCTTCCGTGTAACAATTTAAAAACTATTAAACACTGTTAACGGATATGGATTATGCAGTGACTTGTTGAGAGGTGGATTAACGGTGCTGCTTAATTGGTTTGCTTCCAATGTGGCTTCGTATCCAGAAGCCCTGACTTGTGGAGATGAGAGAGATTTCAAAACTTGTCTGCTTATACCTACCAGCAACCTAGGCTTGTGATCAGAATGAATGATCCCAAGAAACTACTTGACCAAGTTTGTTTTTGTTGTCCTGGATTCGAGATGTGCATTCTTCCTCGCTGTATGGTGTATGAGTGTGCAGACGCTACAGAAACAATGCCCAGATTTTCACTGTAACTTTCCCTTTGCCCACATTGTAGAGCTTCAGATTGTTCACTGATAGTGCTTCTTTAGTAAGGATGTGTTACAATATAGCAGTCTTTTTAAAAGATTATGCAGTTCTCTATTTATTGTGCTGTGCCTGGTCCTAAGTGCAGCCGGTTAAACAAGTTTCATATGTATTTTTCCAGTGTTAAATCTCATACCCGTGCCCTTTGGAAACTTCCATCCTGAACAATGAATAGAAGAGGCTATATAAATTGCCTCCGTATCCTTAAGATTTCACTATCTTTATGTTAAGAGTAATGTATAATTATTAAAATCTATGAAAAATAAAAAGTGGATTTAAATTAACTTTTCTTTCCCTTTTTATTCTTGCGGGGAAAGGCGGGGTAAGAGCTCTAAGAAAACATTACACCTTGTATTTCGTCTAAATGTTACAATATGTCCTTTTGAAAGTGTTTTCCTACAATATATATATATATATATTGCATCTTGAAGTGGGATTGCAGCATTCACAACAGTCTGTATAACATCCTACAATCACAGCACAGGGCAGTTGGGAAATACAGTCTGCAGAGTGTTTTCCCATTATAAGTGAGTTAACTTTTTTAAACTTAGAGGCAATCCATAATGCTCATTTCAATTTCTGTCAATTTAACTAAATATTGTAATGCAAACAATTTTAAATCTAATACAGCAATTTCCCAACACCCATTGTTGCTTTCCAATATGTTATCTAGATGCACATATGTGGGGCTTTTCAGATTGGCTTGCCTGGCTGAACTGCAGAGTCCAACAGATGTCATCTACATGCTCAGCAGCCAGTGCCCAGTGGCTGCTCAGTCCAAGATGCTGGAAGCCTCAGTCCAAGAGGGACTTCTGAAACCTCCAGAGCACATGCGGAAAGACTGGAGCCGCTGGAGTCTGGCATCTATGAGTAACAGCAACAGGCATTCAGGAAGACGGGAGTTTGAACTAGCTGTCTTCTTCCTCCTGCCTTTGTTCCACCAGGACCCCAGCCTGTTGGATGATGCCAACCACATTTAGGGTTGGCCTTTCTTAGTTGGCATACTAACCATCTCAGGAAATGGCCAAACAGACACATCAAGAAATATGCTTTACTAATACAGTCATCTCTCAGCCTGCTAGTCTCTAGGCCTCTCTAGGGGAGTAGAACACAGTTGAGGGGGATTATTGGGTTGGCATATACAATATGCACTGAGTGCTGTCTTACACTGGATATGTCTAGGATCTGATGACTTTGCAGTCCACAGGCTGCCTTAGCATCACAGTCTGCTGCTGAAGGTCCAGACAAAAGAGCCACTAGGCTTCAGTCATGCAGGAACCAAGGGGACTGAGTTGTGATGTCAGTGAAGAATGGTAGCAGCAGTGACAGTGGCAGCAACAGAGTCTATGAATTCAATTTGCCTGCACAGCATGAGAGCAAGCAGGAAAAAAGCAAAAGTCTTTTCTCTTGGGCCTCCTTATACCTGGCTTACCACTGGAAGGTACTACCCAGGTCAGTTAATGTAATCAAGAAACTGTCTCATGGCTGTGTTCAGATACTTGACTCTTAGTTGATTCTAGATCCAGTCAAATTGGCAACCAAGATTATTAGAGTTCTTGAGAAAAACAGAACTGCCTTAGGGATTTATCATTGTGAAGAAACACCATGACCGAGGCAACTCTTATAAAGGAAAACATTTAATTGAGGCTGGCTTATAGTTCAGAGGTTACGTCTGGTATCATTATGGTGGGAAGCATGGTGGCATGCAGGCAGACATGGTGCTGGAGAAGGAGCCAAGAGTTCTACATCTGGATCCACGGGCAACAAGAAGAGAATGCCATTAGACCTGGTTTGAGTTTCTATGACCACAAGGCCAGCCCCCTAGTGATACACTTCCCCAGTAAAGCCACACCTACTCTTGCCAGGCCCCACCTCCTAATAGTGCCACTCCCTATGAGTCTATGGGGGTCATTTTTATTCAAACCAGCACAATAACTCGTAGACTATGTATGTGGGACTAATTGAGTCGTTTACAGAGTATTTTAACAATGACTGTCTTCCAAATGGGAAGTCCAAGAAATGTTCAGTCCATTAGAAATTCATGGGGAGGCTTATTCATTACAGAGTGGGTTGTTTTTTAGTGTGCTAGGTGATATCTCAGTGTGTCCAGCATATTTGAACTCTAAGAGCACAAAGGAAGCAGTCTTCTCAAGTGAGTGTTAAAATGGCACAAAAGTCAGCCCAAGAATTAAGTTTCTGTGGAAGTTGGCTCTGAAACAAGTATTTGACTTTAGCTTCTCCAGGAAACATCAGTTGGGGGGAGGGACGGGCACAAAATGAACAAGAATGGACAGAATGGAAAGGAACCAATAAGTCATTGCCGCCGGGCATGGTGGCACATGCCTTTAATCCCAGCATTCAGGAGACAGAAGCAGATGGAGCTTTGAGAGTTCCAGGGTGGGACTGATCTACAAAGTTCAAGGACAGCCAGGGCTACAAAGAGAAGCCTGCTTGACCCCCTGTTCCCTCCAAACAAAAAGTCATTGCTAATCAAGTTAACAAACCTTAGCCTGTGGGACACAGTGCTGCTGGGGAATTCTGGGAACTAGAGGAGAATGCACATCTCAGGTATCCACCGGGAGGCAGAGCCCATCAGTCAGCAGGTGACAGCCAGCCCCTGCCAACCTTCCACTGAAAATTGTTCTCACAAAGACATGAGGAATCACTGCCTAGAATGTGTGGTTCATACAGAATTACAGAATTGAGACAGAACATGCCAGGCATGACTCACAACCATAACATTAAAAGAAGCCAAGCAGGGGCTGGAGAGAAGAGTCAGCGGTTAAGAGCACTGACTGCTCCTTCGTCCAGAGGTCCTGAGTTCAATGTGGTGGATCACAACCATCTGTAATGAGATCAGATGTCCTCTTCTGGTGTGTCTGAAGACAGCAACAGTGTACTCAGACATAAATAAGTCTTTTTTTAAAAACCCAAGCAAAAAACACCCAACTTGTATAAAATTCAAAACCAAAATTTGGTCAGGATAGCAGCTGCATGCACTGAGGAAAGAGGGAAATAACAGAAACATTTTGAAGACGCTTTCAGGTGTTAGTGCTGCTCTGGGTCCTGCAGGCCTATGTGTATTAACTTAGTAACAATTCATATGTGTTGCATGTACTAAAACTTTTATAGAGTATCTGATTACTATGTATAGTTTCATGATTATATATCAACATACAAACAAGTAATGTTATATAAAACATTATATACCTATATGTATGGGATAATTAATGAAAAAAAGGAGCCATAAATTTGAAAGAACAAGAAGGGGTGTTTGGAGGGATCAAAGGGAAGGAGAAATGATGTAATTATAAACAAACATAAACAATTTAAAAAATCAATTTTCAAAAAAAAATGACTCGTCTTTCTATAAGTTCTACTTCATGTATGTATGTATGTTATACTGCAGTAAGTTTACTTTGAAAAAGTCATAATTATGACTAAGGAATTTCAAGTATTTAAATTCATTTTACCCTTTGAAACATCATGGTATACAAATACTGTTAGGTGGCTTAGCAGATAAGAGCACTTTTGACTCTTGAGGAGGGCCTGGGTTTGATTCCCAGCATCCATGGCGGGATTCACAGCCATCCAAAACTCCAGTTCCAGGGGATCCAATGCATTCTTCTGATTTTCTCGAGCACCAGCCACACACATGGCACATAAACATACATGCAAGTAAAATCACACACAGAAATAGGTCTAAAACAAAACAAAATAAAAAATACTCTCAGAGGCCAGTGAAGTCGCTCAGCAGGTTAAAAGGTGCTTGTCATGAAAGCCTGACAATCTTGAGTGTGAGCCACAGAACCCACATAAAGGTAGGAAGAGAACCGACTCCATAAAGCTGTGCTCTGACCTCATACACTAATGTGGCACGCCCACACTCACACTAATAATGACAACAGCAATTTAGAAATATTATTAGTGTTTACCTAGTAAAATGATTTTATTTTTGTTTGACTTTTTAGCTTGCTCTGTTCTACTGGAAGTAGAATTTAATTTTATTAAATTTAAATTATTTATATACTTTTTTCTTTTGATGTTGAGGATCAAACTCTGCCTTGGCATATTAGACAGCTGCGCTATCACCTGGAGCGTGCTAGACCCCAGACTTCTGCATTTAGGAGTTTTCTGGGGTTTGTTTGTTTTTTTGTTTTTGTTTGTAGCCAGTAGCTTGTTTTGTCAGGTTAACTGTTGAGGATTTGAGAACTCATCTGTTCTTGGAACAGAGCGAAGAAGAAGCTAGCCCAGACCACACAGTCATAGAATGCTAACTGTCTCATCTGTAGTAGTATAGGCAGATTCATACACGTATGTGTGCAGGTGATTTTGAGTATGTCCTTCAGCCCTCAAAGTGGCAATGAATGGTTAAAACAGGGTTGAGGTATTAAGTGATCATATCTATGTTTTAAGTAGATGTTCTCCCAGTTGTCCAAAGATAAGAGCATATTGTGTTGTTAACCCTGATGTCTAGGCCCCACCCTAAGCCAACTTGGGGTCTTTCAAGTCCAGAAGGGATAGTAAAATCAATGCTAAGAGACCTCCCAGTTGATTCTAACAGTGGGGCAAGTCTGGGGATGATGCTTGGTTTCGATGCTCAGCTACAAGGGTGACAGGAGAGGCTTAACTTGAAATAAGGATGCTCTCACACATCGATGGTTTTATCACAGTCTCAGTAGTGTTCAGTTTGGCCGTTTATCTTGACATTTGTCCGTACGAGCACTCAACAGTACTGTGCTGAGTCACACATGTTGTCTGCCAGTGGGACAGAGTTTTCCTAAATCATGAAAGTTGAGCAGTATTTTTATACCTATGGATTTCAAATGATTCCGCGATTGTTCCGGGAATACACTTAGTGGGATAGTTGTTCCTCTTCTCTACGAGTCTCTGGAAGCAGGGGATCTTAAAAGGAAGCAATTCTGGAGGCTTGGTTCATGAATATAATTACAAGGAGGATAATTCAATCCCATTTTAAAAAATTTGTCCGGGATTTAAAACTCCTTTTTCTTTACTCTATCATGATGGTTTTTAGTTCAGATTTTAACTGTTGTCTGAACAGCTCTTCTACGCTCATGATTCCCAAATAGCTGTACATTTTAGCATTCACTTGATGACTTTAAATTGCACCGAGAGTTTTGGGACACCTTGTGTAAAAGCTCTAAATTGCTTTCAATCACATAAAACCATACTCACAGCCTTTATTTTCAAATCGTTCACTTTATTTTAAAGTCGTTATGGACCCCCTTTGTCGCAGTCCCTTAAAAAGTGATTTAGCACTGCATTTCCCACACATTACATTGCAGGCTGGTTCTTTGGGAGCAACTACTAAAATGGAAATTGGGGTACAAGTCACTCAATAGGAATCAACAGAAAGGAAAGGGAGCGGAAGCAGGACGAGAAGAGAGATCAATGTGCGTAGCAGCATGACTTATATATATATGTAAGCCACTTTCAGTGACACTCTGGGGTAAATATTGCCAGAGTTGATACTTATCCTGAAATGGCCAGATTTGTTTTTTCTTGTTTCTTAGTACTTGGATTACAGAAATTATAAGAAGATAGACCCAGCGTCATCAAAGAAACCTGCCAACAAGTATTTCAGCAATAGTACCTGTGAGCTAAAAGCCAGATTAACTATTTTAGCATCAGGCAAAATGTAAGAGCTTTCTAAATATATATTTAAAAGACTGTCAGGTGAATAGTGACCTGATTTGTAGAAACTCATTAGCAAATGAGTTTCAGATGTTGAAAGAGTTAAAAATCTTTTAAACTTTTCATAGATGGAGTCAAGAGTGCAGATCAGCTTGTTCTGTGTTCTGGGTCCTAGGAAACTAGCTATCCACAAGACAAAATAGATGATAGATTGAATAGAGTTCAGAGCTGGGAGTTCAAGATAGCGTGACCAAGCGCTATGGGTACCAGGAACTAAAAATTGACCATAAGATAGATTGAATAGGGTTTGAGCTGAGAGTTCAAGTTAGCTTTCCTGTGCACCCTGGATACCAGGAGAGTTTGAGTTATGCATCCTGGATACCAGGAGAGTTTGAGTTGGGAGTTCTCAGCGTGCCCGTACATCCTGGATACCAGGAACTTGGCTGATTACGTATAGGCTCTTAGAGAATAGCCTGTTCCTTGTATCCTGTCACAAACTGAATAATGGGCTGGGACTTTCCACAGGTGCTCTCCAATAGCACTCCCTTACTCCCCCTGTGTTGTGCCCCCCTCCCCCCAGTTGTGGTTTTGGGCTTTAAATTCTCTCTGTCTCCAAAGCCCTGGGATCAGACCCCATTGCCCCTGTGTGGGCTACAGATCTTGACCTCAGTATACTGATTAAAATATGCCTCTTGCTGATTACATCAAGTTTGATGTCTTGCAGTTATTGGGGTGGCCGTGAATTCCCAAGACTTGGGTGAGGTCCTCCATTCGTGGAGGCTTTACAATGTGTGGCTGGAGAAACATCTCAAAGCTAGAATTTGGTTCCAAGCCCCAGATACAGCAGCTTAGAGCTGCTGCCAGGGACCTTAGCTCCAGGGATCCAGCACCCTCTTCTGGCTTCTGTAGGAACTCTGGCAAGTTTTGTGTCAACTTTATACAAGCTAGAGTTATCTAAAAGGGGAGAACTTCAGTTGAGAAAATGCCTCCATAAGATCCTGCTGCAAGGCATTTTCTTAATTAGTGATCAACAAGAAAGGGTTCAGCCCATCGTGGATGGGGCTATCCCTGGGTTGGTGTGGTGGTTCTGGATTCTATAAGAAAGCAGGCTGAGCAAGCCACGAGGAGCAAGCCCATAAGCAGCACCCCTCCACAGCCTCTGCAACAGCTCTTGCTTCTAGTTTTCTGTCCTGTTTGAGTTCCTGCCCAGGCTTCCTTCAGTGATGGATTACAGTGTGGAGGTGTAAGCCCAATAAACCCTTTCCTTCCCAACTTGCTCTTCAGTCATTGTGTTTCTTTGAGGCAATAGTAACCCTGACTAAAACAGAGTGCTTTATAGTTAGGGATATTTGGATCATGTGATTGTCAGTCAAAGTGATAAAATGAAAAAAATAAATAAAGTAAAAAATAAACAGACATAATGTAGAGGTCCTGAGGTAGGAACTCACAGGACTGCAAATGCACCCCCACCCCACTGCTGCTGCTTTGTCCTTTGAGGTAGGTACCTGATACCAGAGGGAATTTTGCATGAACCACACCTCCTGCATTAAGCCATCCTGACTCCTGATTCCATGACAATCAACTTGAGCTCCTCAAAATAATTTACAAATCAGTCACAATCTATTACATGTAGAAAATGACCTATAGTGCATGGAGCACTGTGTCATGTAATTGTGTCTTGTAATCCCAGCATTTGGGAGATAGAGGCAGGAGGAGCAACTCAAAGTGGGACTCAGCTCATGGGCAGTTCAAGTCAACCTAGACTACCTGAGATCTTGTCACATACAAAAGGGAATACTGTGTCTGCAGTTGGTGGAAACGCTTGGGAAGGATGAGGGGGTGTGGCCTCCTTGGAGGAGATGTATTACTAGGAACAGGTTTGAGGTTTCAAAAGCTCTCAGCTATTGCTCCTGTGCCTGCTTGCTCTCATGCTCCCCACTATGATGATCATGAACTAATCCTCTAGAACCGTGAGCCCCAAGAAACATTTTGGTGCATAAGTTGCATTGGTCCATGATGTCTTAACACAGAAATAGAAAAGTAACTCGAAAGGTAAGAAGAAAGGGGCAGATAAAAGAATGAAAATTGCCTGTGCTGTGAGCAAAAGTCACCTGTGCCATATCCCCAACACTCATCTTTATGGGACACTGGAGAGATGGCTCAGTGGTTAAGAGCACATGCTGGTTTTGCATGGTTTCTTTCTCAGTCTGCTGCTGGCTTACTGCTTGTGACTCCAGCTCCAGGGAATCTGATGTTCTCTTCTTAATCTCTATGGGCACTGCATGCCTACACACACGCACACACACCACATGCACACACGTGCACACACAACTAAAAAGAAAACATCCTAAAATTTTACATTTATGAAAAATTAATTTCCTAGAAATTGTCCGTGCATTATGCATGTTAAGCAGAAAAGAAACAAAAGAGAGATTCATGGGGGTGGGGTGGGAAGAAGCAAACAAGGATATTTAATGTAAGGCTTACCTAATGCGAGAGGCTTCAGAGTACATGCAGACCTGAAGAAACACATGGGCCTAAGTACCCATATGTTGGTCTATGGAGAGTGGAAAAATGGCATATGCTCCATTTCTTCTGAACAGAGGAGGCTCCACAATCTAGTCAAACTCTCCCCTGTCACAGTTTGTCTTCAAGACATAAATGTGTTCTTTTCCTCCAGGTGCAAAAAGGCTGCTTCTCAGATAACCTGCTTCAGACTAAGGTTAAAAAACAGAACCATTTTAATTGCATTTTTTCAGGGATAAGCAAGGGAAGGCCAGATGCCTTCCTCTTTCTGTGATTCCTCCAAATTCTTTCAAACATGTGCACATTTCTGTTTTAAAATGTAGTGGGGAGGTTGGGGGTGGGAAGTAATGAGTCCATGGGTCCCATGGAAGGAAAGTGGGGAGGGACATCAGTCTCCACATCTCCTTCTCTGCCTTAAGTTTCTCTTTCTTGGTTAACACCCAAAAGGAGACCAGGGGTCCATCTGAGTGGTGACAGCCCATCCTATCAGTACTTCCTTTCAGAAGCAAAAGGTCCAATCCCTACCCCAGGTGCCCATGAACACTTTAGGTCCAATAGGAGAGTAGGGAGAGTCACCAGGGGACATCTGAACTCCAATAACCAACCCTTCAGAGTCAGTGCTGGGCAGCTTTGGGATTCCTTCCCTCTGAAATCTGTAATGCTTGTCACTGAACTTCCTTTTTTTCTGACACGTTTTCCTTTAAACTTTAAATTTTTTAATTAATGGAGAAAAAGATCCTACTTGCTGGCAGCCATCAGCCACTCTTGTAAAGGCCAGCAGGTCTAAGATGACTCTTGCCATCAAGCCCACATACCACATTCCTACCATCAGGAAAACCAAAAGATAGTGTGAATAAAAAATGGCTCCCAGAGACTCATGTGTTTGAATGCTTGGTCTATAGAGCATGGCACCATCAGGAGGTGTGGCCTTGTTGGAGTAGGTGTGGCCTTGTTGAAGGAAGTGTGGCCCTGTGAGGCGGGCTTTGAGGTCTCATATACTCAAGCTATGCCCAGGGTGGCACACAGTCTCCTTCTGCTGCCTGTGGATCCAGATGCAGGACTTTCAGCTCCTTCTCCAGCACCATGTCTGCCTGCATGCCACCATGATGATAAATACACTAAACCTCTGAAATGTAAGCCAGACCAATTAAATGGGTTTTTTTTAAAATAAGAATTGTTGTGGTCTTAGTATCTCTTCACAGCAATAGAAACCCTAACTAAGACACCCACCCTTTAACTATGTTTCTACTAATACACATTGACCACTACTTAGTGATACTATCATATCATCCTTCAAAGCAAATTAGAAAATTGTGGTTTGAATAGTAATGGCTTTCATAGATTCCTGTATTTGAATTCTTGGTTACCAGGGAGTGACACTATTATCAGAATATGGCCTTGTTAGAGGAAATGTGTCACTGGGGGGGGGGGGGGTTGAGGTTTCAACACTCAAGCTGGGCTCAGTGACTCTTCCTGCTGCCCGCCAATCCAGATGAATCTCTCAGCTCCTTCTCCAGCAAGTCTGCCTGCATGCTGCCATGCTTCCCTCAATGATGATGATGGGCTAAACTTCTAAACTGTAAGCCTGCCTGTACTGGCTGGTTTTGTGTGTCAACTTAGCAGACACTAGAGTTGTCGGAGAGGAAGGAGCCTCAGTTGAGAAAATGCCTCCATGAGATCCAGCTGTACAGCATCTTCTCAATTAGTTACTGGTGGGGGTGGGCCCAGCCCATTATTGATGGGGCATCCCCTGGGCTGGTGGTCCTGGATTCTATAAGAAGTCAGGATGAGCAAGCAACGGGAAGGAAACCAGTAAGCAGCACTGCTCCATGGCCTCTGCGTCAGCTCCTGCTTCCAGGTGCCAGCCTGTTTGAGTTCCTGTCCTGACTTCGTTTGGGGATGAACAGCAATGTGAAACTGTAAGCTGAACAAACCTTTTCCTCCCCAACTTGCCTTTTGGTCACGGTGTTTTTTCCGAAGCAATAGAAACCCTGACTAATATACTGTTACAATGAATGTTTTCCTTTAGAAGAGTTTCTGTGGTCATAGGCTCTCCTCACAGCAGTAGAAACCCCAATGAAGAAAAAAAATAGCTTTAATTCCAAGTAGACACATACCAAGATTAAAGATCAGATTTTCTCAGTGAGGTCATTTTGGAAATGATAGTTTCAGAAATAAGCAATGAAATCTGTGTGTGTGGCATGGGGATTTTTTTTTTTTTTTTTTTTTTTTTTTTTTTTTTTTTTTTGGGCCAGTGACAGTATTTAGTGGTGAGGTTCAAAGACGCCGGGCATGTTGACACATGAGGGAATAAAGAGTCACTCGGGGCATGTTGACACATGAGGGAATAAAGAGTCACTCGGTACTCTTTATAAATTCCATGTCCTCTGAGACAATCTCATAAGCTACTCACTAGTTTATAGTTCTCTGTGTCTACAACTAAGCCCATCGTTCCATAGAGACACACAGTATTCTGGGCACAGTTCCTAATAAATGCTTCAAATGGCAGGAATGTGAGCAATATGCACAATAAGGAGGAAGTATATTTCATTTCTTGGGGGAAATTATTCAAGACTTGTTCAGCATTTGGGGACGTGATATCCTACACCGTTTTCTTTGTTGACTTATTTTTCACCTGCTTTTCATCATGCCAATGCTCTGGCTTGGGGTCTTAGCATCACAGTATCACATCTAACTGTATACATAAATACCTGATTATGCTTTTTAATAAATTAATTAATTAATTTCTGCATAAGTTGATGGGTACCACATGTATGTTCTCTTAACCACTGAGTCAACTCTCCACTCCCTATAATTATATTTTCTCTGTAGAAATGCCTGCACGTTTACATTTTGAATTACATATTTCATGACACTTTTCTTATATTTGAGCTGAATGTTATCTTTCATTTATAAATCATGTACGTAAATTATTGATTTTATTTCTGGATGATAAAGAGAAAAATGTGTCATCCCCAGTGAGGTAACCCAATCACAAAAAAACACACATGGTATACACTCACTGATAAGTGGATGTTAGCCCAAAAGCTCACAATACCCAAGGTATAATGCATAGACTACATGAAACTCAAGAAGAAGGAAGACCAAAGTGTGGGTCCTTTGGTCCTTCTAGAAGGAGTATCAAAATACTCAACCAGAGCTCCCAGGGTCTTAACCTCCAGCCTGAGAACACAAAGGGAAGGACTCATGCATGGCTCCACCTGTATAGGTAGTTGAGGGTGGCCTTGTCAGGCATCAGTGGAAGTGGAGGGCCTTGGTCCCTGAAAGTTTGGATTCCCTAGTATTGGGGAATTCGAGAGCAGGGAGGTGGGAATGGGAGGATGGTGACAGCACACCCTCATAGAAATAGGAGGAGGGGGGATGGACTAAGAGGTTTTTGGGGGGAATGGGAGAGGAGATAACATTGAAAGGTAAATAAATAAAATATCCAATTTTAAAAAAAAAGAAAAATGATCAAACTGAGAGTGCTGACTTGTGTTGGTAATCCTCCCCCCACCACACACACACACTCTGAAGACTAAAAACAGAGAATCACAGGTTCAAGGCCAGCCTGTGCTAAATGCTAAGTAGAAAGTCCATCTGAAAATAACAACAGTCAAAATACACACATATTTAACAAATCAGGTGTGGGAGGGGTGGGGATTTAGCTCATTTTTAGGGTTCCTGTTCACTGAGTGAGAGGACATGGGTTTCATCCTTCACACATGTGTACACACACACACACACACACACACACACACACACAATCTCCAATGTCTTCTTTTCTAGAATCTAAATCACAGGTAGATTCTGTTTTCTAGGCTGTGCTTATTTCTAAATGTACCATTTTTTGAGACTTGATGTAAAGATTATCATTGATATTTGTATTTTCTTCTGCCTTTTCAACAAACATAGCTACCTTAAAATATCATTCATTTCCTATTGTGAATTTTTAGCACAGGTTCACAATCATAGTGAATACAGTCTCCCTCTCTCTCTCTCTATTCCTCCTTTCCTCCTTCCTCCCTAGCTCCTTCCCTCCTAAAAATGACTCAGATGACGAAACTAGTGTCTGAGGGAAAAGAACTGATGAAATCTTAGGGAAAGGGTCTGACTGCTGAATTTCGGTTTTTGTTGTGTTGTCATTGTTCAATGTAACTGTTACTGCTGAGACACACTGGGCTTATGTACCGATCCTCCTGTGCTTCAGTTTGTCAACTGAGTAGAGAAAGCAAAGATGGTCACATGAAAATTTATACGTCAAGCACATATTGATAGACAACCAGAACCCAAATGACAAGATTTGTTTGTAATCAGCAGTCTTATGTTTGGGGGAACAGGTCTTAGATTTACAAAGGCCCTTCGATGTGACTGGAACATCACTAGGTATTGTTTAACCTCTGCTTCATTTAAACAGAGCCTTTACAACTGCACCATGATCCAATATCATTTACAAGATGTGCACGGGAACTTGCCCCTCGGGATAAAAATCTTCCAGACATTCTCTAAACAACTGCCTGGAGTTTCCGGACAAGCCACAGCAGAAGGGATTGCTGATGCTTTGCCATGGAGCCTCACTCCCCGGCAAGTTATCATGCACTTTGCTTTTGCATCTAACACTGCACTTGCCATATGTCTTTTCAGACTTCTCATAGAGTGTCCATGGCTCCAAACAAAGATGAATGTCCACGAACACTCAGCTTTGTCTACCACACTGGCTAGTCTTGCTTTAAAAACAAAAAAAAAAGGGGGGGGGGAATGTCAGAATGTGGTCAATCAAAAGAATGACGTATGGTGAGCAAGGCCTTGGGGGAACTGTGAGAGAGGCTCCAGGATTAAAGGCAGAGGGCCTTTTATCGCCAGTGCATTTGTTTCCTGGATCGTTCTTGGATGTGCTTCTGTGCCTCCTGTGACAAATATTTACATTCAATTTATAAGACATGTTTATTCTTGTTGGATGTCAGGACATAGCTATAGAACCCAATCTGATAACAGGATGTGCTGAGTGCTGACCTGAATCTGAATATGACCTTCCGTCTTGCTGTCATGCTTTCCCAGATACAGTCTATAGAATGTGCCAGGCCGTTGTGTTTAAATTGGTCTGTCCTGAGAAAATTCTGGGAAAGGGCTACTTTGTTAATATTTAGTATGTGCTTATTGGCATTCGTTTACATGTTTCTCTAAATTCAAACAAACGTCCTTGGATCATTGCTTTCTTTGTTACATCTGTGTATAAAAGTACACTGAAACTAAAGTAAAATTGTCTACAGCATTAGACTGTAGTCCACCCTGTTCTTTAAGGTCTTCAAATCCCAGGTCTTACAGACAGATCTTCGTAGGTCCACAACGGCCAACAGTCATCGGTGCATCTGTCTTCTTAGGTGGGTTCAGGTCTTCAAGCATGTACAACAAAGCTTGTTGTGCCAATACAGAATTATTGGCAGAATTAGCATTTATCCATGAATTATTACTGCTAAAATTGCCAATGGTCTTTAGATGTTTTCATTAAATAGTACTCTAGTGACATGTTAGAGCCAATGAAATAGATCATGTAGCTTCTGAAACTATACTTTCTATGAAAAGTCTTGAATACAGGAGCTATTTGCAGTTGATGGTTGCTGGGGAGGGAGTCCCTTTTCTTTAGGAATGTGGCCAATGGTAGGTTCCGCATGCCCCAGTGAGTGACCCCCATGTGAATATAGACAACACCAATTGAACTCAGTGAGCTAAAATAAGTAGGACATGAAGTTAGAAGGGAGACATGATGGGCAGGCCAGAGGGTGGGGCATCCTCGAGGAAGCTAGTAGGGAGAGGTAGATCTGATCAAGATACACTACACATGTGGGAAATTTTGCTTTCCCTCTCATGCTCGCTCTCGATCTTCTTTCTTAAAGGTTTCTCTGTGAAGCCCTGGCCATCCTAGAACTCAGTTCACTCTGTAAACCGGGCTGCCTTGAACTCAGTGATCCTCTGCCTCTCTTCTTTTTCTGCCTTTCTGCCTTTCTGCCTTTCTGCCTTTTTCTGCCTTTCTGCCTTTCTGCCTTTCTGCCTTTCTGCCTTTTTCTGCCTTTCTGCCTTTTTCTGCCTTTTTCTGCCTTTTTCTGCCTTTCTGCCTTTCTGCCTTTCTTTCTGCCTTTCTGCCTTTCTGCCTTTCTTCTGCCTTTCTTCTGCCTTTCTTCTGCCTTTCTTCTGCCTTTCTTCTGCCTTTCTTCTGCCTTTCTGCCTCCTCTGCCTCCTCTGCCTCCTCTGCCTCCTCTGCCTCCTCTGCCTCCTCTGCCTCCTCTGCCTCCTCTGCCTCCTCTGCCTCCTCTGCCTCCTCTGCCTCTGCCTCTGCCTCTGCCTCTGCCTGAGTGCTGGGATTAAAGGTATGTACCCCTACCACTATTACCCATGTATGAAATTTTCAAAAAGTAAATAAAAATTAGAAAAAAAATTCAACACATCTTGTGATCTCTAATTATACTCTTGATAATTGTTGGGAAACACTAGCTCATATTCTTGCTATAGCAAAGTAGTTCTTAAAAAAGTCATAGAAACCTGCTGGGCAGTGGTGGCACATGGATCTTTAATCCTAGCACTCGGGAGGCAGAGACAGGTAGATATCTCTGAGTCTGAAGCCAGTCTGGACTACAGAGCAAGTTCCAGGACAGCCAGGGCTACACAGAGAAATGACAGTCAAGTTAGCTGTACCTGTTTATGTACTACCAGATGTCACTGGCTCAGGATGGATTTAAATAACTCACAGTTTAATGAAACTGTGAACCTGGAGTGAGCAACCTGGGAACTCTATGCTTTTCTCCATTTTCCTTTTGACTCAAATCCTAACCTCGGCTTCAGTCTTAAACCTTATTTCAATGTTCTAAATTCTATCCCATGCCTCTACTCCAGGAAATCTTACCTCTATTTCTATCCATCTTCTCCTAAACCTCTTGTCTTTCTTGGCTCTTTCCTCTCAGGTGTGAGTTAGTTCTGGCTACTTTCATTTTACAAAATTTATTCAAATCAAAATAACATTTTGTTAATCAATGTTCAACAAGCAATATGTAGGCTGAGCATAATGCTGCTGAAAGACCCCAAAGGGAGATCCCCACTCAAGTCTCAGGACGGTGGCACCCAAGGACTCACGAGAGACTGGCTTGATGCAAACACATGAGGCAGATTAATATCAGAGCTCTGGGTCAGCACGTATCTCACTCAGGAGACAGAGAAGTTGACCCCAAGGCTCAAAGGATTAGGGATTTTATAGGCAAGGGGTGGGGGAAGTGGGAGATTTTCACGTGGGTACTCATGATTGGTTGCTTTACATTTTTGAACATCAGCAGGCTGTGCAGGCCGAGCAGGCCCAAACGGGGGAAGGGTGGAAGAACACCAGATGGCCCATTATTCATTTGGACATATCTCTGTTCTTTTAAGGATGTCCTTGCACACTTTTTATCTTTCATGGCCAGCCAGCTCCTTGGATGATTCAACAGGCCTTTGTCTTGTAACTCCACATCCTCTGTAACTAATTAACTGGGCCCAAACCTGCTGACAGGCATTTTTTTTTTTTTTTTTTTAACTAGTTAGGTTAGGGAAAAGGAATCACAGGGCCCTGCTATTCTTATTAGTTTGGGCCTATTTCAAAACTTTCTTTCACTGCCTGTCTTTAATCCTAGCATTAGGAATTGGAAGACAGCCGGTCTGTATAGAAAGTTCAAGGCCAGTCAGAGCTACACAGTTTAACTCTGCCTCAGGACAAACAAACAAACAAACAAACAAAAAACAAAAACCTGCAGGCAATATCTATATTAAAAGATCATTGCTTTTGTTAATTGTTCATTTTATTTAATATATATGATACGTATCATGTATAAGGGAAGCAGTGTATGCACATATTACTCAGTTTGAGAAACAGGACATTGCTATCACATAGAAAACCTTTCTATGTTCCTACCCAATTGCATCCATTTTCTTTCCCCCAAAGGTGGACATTTCTTTGACTTTTGCATTAGTCAGTAGCTGCTTTAATTTAAAGTGGGGTCATCCACACGTGTATCCCTAACTGTATTAATGTAAAAAAGAACTGTATAGCAAGAACCCATCTTATGCATTAAAAAAAAGGTCACTTTTCTTTGCACTATCACATAGAGCACTGGTTCTCAATCTTTAGTTGGAGTCTTTTAACACAGTTCCTCATGTTGGGGGCACCCCCCTACCCATCAACCATAAAATCATTTTTGTTTCTGCTTCATACCTGCAATTTTGAAACTTACGTATTGTAGTATGAATCACTGGGTTTTCAGTTTTGGCACCCCCTGTCAAAGTGTTGTTTGACCTACAAAGGAGTCACAGCCCTCCAGTTGAGAACCACGGACATAGAAGTTCTCCAAAATATTGTACCCATCAGTGCCCATGGGCCATGATTTGACTTTGGATTGCTTACAAGTTCATTAGTGTCTTTCCTGGGAAGTCAGGGTGCAGGGTCTGAGGTGCCTAGAAGGCACAAAGCCCTGGTATTTGGAACAACAGACCGAAAGGTGAGTATTTGGTAGAATGGTGCTCAGAGAATGGACTGTCTGACTCTTCCTATTCCTAAACCTTCAACAGCTGCCTCCGGCTCTCAGGAATGATCGAGGAAACACAGTCTTCGGGATGAAGCAGCAGAACTTGAAGGAAATAGAAGTCAAAGATCCCCTCCTGGCTCATGGGAGAATTCTCTTCTCTGTGAAAAGGGAGGAGGCTGTGGGATCTGGGAGAAGACTCGCTCATCCAGATTCTTTCTTGGGTGGGCCTGCTCCAGTCTGAACTGGTCACCTTCCAGAGCTAGTCTACATTGGCCATTCTAGAAACTGCCTTCAGCATCTTGGCAGTTCTCTTCATTACTCTGTCTCCGTTTTCCATTGTTTGCATTCCATGTTTTGTTTTATTTGTTTCTCAATAAACAGCTTCTCTGCCAGCAGTGGCTTTAAGGACACATTGTATATCTGGAAAGTATAGTTTGTTACTGGAGAGGAGCCAATGATTGAGAATGTGCACTTCTCAATGGCCTCTAGTTTCAGAGACTTGTTAGTGCAGCTGTTTCCCAGGTTTCTGAGGATCCTGGTGCAAGTTGGGTGGGTCCTCAGCTTTCCCCGTGCTTGGTTCGAGATGTGGCTTTCTCAGTTTTACAAATCTTCCTCTACATGTTTCATTGCTTCAAAGCTCACAAAATTTCCTTGAGTTTGCCATCTTTCTTGTCCTTTCTGTCTGTTGTACAATTCTTTAGTTTTGGTTAGCAATAAAATAAAACAGTGTACATATATACTTTTTAAAAAGATTTATTTTTATGTATGTGACTGTTTTGCCTGCATGTGTGCACATGTGCCACGTGTGTGCCTGGTGCCCACGGAGGCCAAAAGAGGGTGTTAGATTAGGATTAGAGACCGTTGTAAACTACCAGATTGGGTGCCTTTAAGCCCTGAACTATCCCTCCCATGCTGTGTACTTGTTCATTTTTGATACAGTAACAAGACTAGAAATATGTGAATCAAAATTAATAGTGGCATTTTTTTGAGAATTTTGGACCAAAGCTAACCACACTGACCACTAAGGATTTTTGAAGTTAGGTGTGGTGGCACACACACTTGTAATCTCAAACACTTGGGAGGTTGAGGCAACAGTATTTCTAGGAGTTCCGGGCTATCCTGGACTACTTAATGATACCTCGTCTCATAAAAGTAAAAACAAGACAAAACAAAATAGTGCGAAGCTTCTAAACTCCTTAAAACTCTTTGAGAGATGAAATGTAAGTTAGAGAGCTATACATCAGGGAACGTTCACGTAGTAAAGAGTAAATTACATGTAGACTAGCAGCTTGGGCTGTGGGTCTCTGGGGGACAGGATACATGGGAGGCCCCAGGATTGTGTTTGGTCCTAGCAGTGCACACATGCTCTCTCAGGTCCACTCTCCTGCCTCCGACTCCCAACCTAAGTGATCTGTGGGATTCCAGGTAAGCCGTGAACAAAACCTCCTGAATTCCAAGTTCTCTGTATTTTCTTTGAAAATTCTCTAAACTCCCACTTTCCTCTGAGGATCTTGTTCTCTCTGCAGGCCACTCAGGTTTTTTTTTTTCTCCCCAGTGTCACTAGAGGTAGCTGTCTTCCTGTTCCTGTTAGTGACACAGTGTCGGCCGACCCCAGTAGAATGTAGTGTCAACGTGTGCAGCTTCCAAGGTTATGTCATAGAAAGCATTGTAGCTTCCGTCTAGGTCTCTCATATGATAACATTCTGAGGAAAGCCTGGGCCGCAGCATGAGGACTCAAGCTGTCCTGTGGAGAAGCCCTAGCAGAGAGGAACCGAGGCTGCAGACCAACAGCCAGTGCCAGGCTGACAGCCCTGTAAGTGAGACTCTTTGAAAGTGGATCCTCCAGGCTCAGCCTCAGCCAGGTGGTTTGATAACTAGGAGCTGCCTATGGTCACCTAGGGCGGTCTTGTGAGAGACTGTGAGCCAGAACTTTCTACCTGTGCTGTTTCCATATCTCTGACCCATGGAAATCACAAGAGGTAGTGAATGAACTGTTCTCACTCTCTGATACTAAGGTTTTGGGTGAAGTGTCATGCAGTGATGGTCGCCCAAGAACCACCAAAGCCAGGGAAGGGGCAGGTCTCTTTCTTTCCTTCATTCTTTCTTTAAACCCCGGCTTTGAAATTCATGGCTGAGAACTGTATCTGTGACTGCTTCTCCTGTTAGACCCACCCACCTGCTCACAGTTCATGTTCCTCTTTGTTCTTTTTCCTTTTTGAGGGGGGCTGGTTTTGAGGCCTCAAACTCACTATATAGCAAGGTCCAGCCGAGGCTGGCCTTGAACTCCCAATCTTGCTCTCCTCACCTCCTCAGGGTTGTGATTGCTGGCACATGCCTCCTGCCTGGCTGAGGTTTCTTTTCCTATTGAAGAACTCTGGTCCTTGTTCGTCATCTCCTCTCTGCTCCTGTCTTACTCCTTCAATAATTCTTGTTTCAATTCCAAGCTGCTGCTTTTCTTACTCTGTGGTCTTAAGTTTCCCCTCCATACTTATACTCTTATACTTAACATTACAACTGAGACCTGCTCACAATCCCAACCCCAAGCACCTTTTCTTCTTCCAGTTCTTTTCTTCTATTACCTTCCACCCTTTAAGCCTAAGAAGATGCTAAGAATGTTCACCTGAGCACTTTCCAGTATCCTTTCCACTGTTTTTCTTAAATGTTAATTTTTAAGAGGTGTGTGTGTGTGTGTGTGTGTGTGTGTGTGTACGTGAATGCAAGGTTGTGCACCTAAGTGCAGTACTGATGGAAGCCAGAGGATCCCAGGGAGCTCACAGGAAGCTGTGAGTTGCCTGATGAGGGTTCTGGGATACGAACTCTGGTCCTCTGCAGGGAGGGCAAGCACACCGAAAACACTGAACCACGGACTTTTCCAAACCCCTAGTATTTTTAATATAAGGTGGCAATGCTAGAAGTCATGCTGTGCCTCTCCACGGGGCTCTATCTAGTTCTGGTTGTTCTAGTACTCGATGGGGTTTGCTTAGTGAGTTTTATAGGTATAAGAGAGAAACAATATTTTACCAGATGCTTTGTTTGTTTTACCTTTTTTTTTTTTTTCTCTTTTTCACTTGTGAGAGACATGGTCTCCCTGTTGCCCCGTCTGGTCTTGAATTTCAGTGTGGTCAGGCTGGTCCCCAAGTCACATTCTTCCTGCTTCTCTACTTCTTATCGCCCCTCCTGTTTTATTAGATTTTTTTTTTTTTTTTTTTTATCGTACAGTTTAACGAGATCTAGTACACTCATACTGGAAAACAACCATCCTATCTGCACTATCTTCTGCCCAAACTGAAATTCTAGTCCCATCAAAGAATAACAAACCCTCTGCTTTTCAAGGCTCATCACTGATTCCTACTAAAGGGTGGTTAACGCCCTGGCTAACAAATTAGCCTTTAAGGATTTCGCCAAAAGCAATAGTCATTAATTGCCGCCAGAGGACGCAAAGCGCTCGGGCGAATCTGGAGGTGGGGATTCCGAGGGCTGGAGCCGGGGGCGCGCGTCGGGCACGCGCCTGGCCGGCCCTCTCCCGCCCAGGAGCTCACTGGGACGCGCGTGCGGGCTGCCGCGGGAGGGTGCCACGATGGAGGGCGCTCTGATGGCCCGCCAGGTAAGCAGCCTCGAAGGGCTGGCTCCCGAGAGGTGGCTTCACCGGCAGTTTTCTCTGCATGGTTGTTTGAACCCGCTCCGATTATGATAATTAATTCCTCCCTTCCCTCTCCTCTATACTCTTTGGCGTAATTCGAAAAGTTGTTACCAAGGAAACGGTTTCCTGTGTCTCCCGCGAGCCTGTTCCTGGCTAGGCGACAGAGTGTTAAGTGCTTGAATTTGGTCCCCAAGATGCCCGAGTCCAGATGTCTCAGCCCCAGACCCCAGTGAGTCTGGTTCCATTGTTGTGATTTTGACTTGGAATTCCTCTTGCCAGCCTCTCTTCACCATCGGCCGTTGGTTAACTGGACTCAAAAAGTTTAAGCCCCCAGGCTCTCAATCAGGTTTTTGGTTTCAACTAGTACTGTCATTTGTTTATTACTACCTTATCTGACAAACGGAAAAGTTGGTTATTAGGGTTTAGGGTGAAAGCCTCTTGTTGCAGGGTTACTAGCGTTTCTCAACACTATCCTCACTGTATTATGGTGCTTGTGTGTAGATATTTTTCTTTCAGAGAAGTATTTTAGTGTGCTGAAGGGTACGGTTCAAATAACTGTTGGAGGAACAAATGAATGAATGCATTATTTCAGTTGACGGACAAACCATTCCTATAAAATAGGATACTCTCTATACAACAACAGTCAGACAGGGTTGTCCAGAATAAAATAGTGAACCTACTAGCCAAGTAAGGGGAAGGTGTGTGTGAAAAGTGTTATCCCTTATGTGGAATACAGCTGACACAGAGCTGTTAGTGCTGCGCTCAGACCTTAAGGGTGTAAAATGATGTGTCTATTACTGAAATAAGTGAGGTCTCTGGGGGAGGGCAGGGAAGGCTTTCCCAGAGCAAGGCAAAGAGCCTCCAGGGGCTTATAGAAAAGGTTAGCCTGGCTGGTCTAGAAGCCAAGGAGCCCTGGGATCTGCTTGTCTTCACTATCCCAAAGCTGGGATAATAAACATGTCACCGTGCAGAGCCTTTGTATGTGTGTGTGTGGGGGGTATGTTGGGGAGAGTCTGGGGGTGAATTCTGGTCCTCATACTTGATGCTTTACCTACTGTGCTAGCTCCCCAGTACCATCTAATTGGATTTTAACTTAAGGCCACTGTGCTCCCTCTGAGACCTGAACCCTGAATTTGGTGAGAAGAAGTGCAAGTTGCATTGAAAACCTTGTCTGAGAGCTCAGTTGTATTTCGAAAAACAAAGCTTTGTGTACTGTAGTTATATCTAGAACTCTAAAAAGGATCAAGAGTGTCTGGCAAGCCTTGTCTTATGGAGTTAGTATATTCACACATATGTGTGACCTTGCTTTATACTCCAGGTATCAGTAAAACTGTTCACTCCACAGGGGCGACTTCTCAGGCTGTGATCCAAGAATCTATAAAATGTACAGATGCAACCAGTTGTTAGCCAGAGTGTTCCACTGCTAGTGTTTGGATGACTTTCTGAAGTTTTGGCCAGTTGTGCAAACCCTTCTGGCCTGCCCTATACCAGCGGTGTCTAGTTAAGCGAAAAAGCAGTAGTCCGCCACAGAACTCCAACAGGTATAGCAGTGTGGCTTGATGCTGTTCAGAAATACCTGTTTCTGTGAAATAAAGTTTGCATTTGATAGTGCTATATCAACTTGACAGGAGCTAAACTACCAGAGAGACAAACCACTGGGCCTGTCTGTGAAAGGCAGAGAGAGGAGGTATACCTAAAACGTGAGCAGTAACATTTCACGGGCCTAGGTGACCATGAAGAATTTAAATAAGGTACCATTCATTTATTCATTCATTTAGCGCACACGTGTGTTTGTGTGTGTGTGTGTGTGTGTGTGTGTGTGTGCGCGCGCACGCGCTCTTGCCATGTTGCATGTGTTGAAGTAAGAGGACAACCTGTGAGCTTGGTTTTCTCCTTCCACCTCATGGGTTCTGGGTATTGAACCGAAGTCTTCAGGCTTGACAATTAAATGTCCTTACCTGCTGAATTAGTCACCAACCTAGGGCATTGGTGTTGATGGTCAAAATTAAAGTGAAACATGTCCAATAACCTTTGTTTTTTTTTTTGTGTTAATAACTCCCCAAAGATCATGAGTGATAACTAGTTTACATTGATTAAAGCCATGAAGATTTGCTAGTGGGTGTATTTTCAGCAAGCGTTGAAGTTAATTCAGAAGCTACGTTGCAGAGACACCAAAGTCAACCTTTTCATTAAGTTATTTTAATGACAGAACTAGAGAGATGGCTCAGTGGTTAAGAGCACTTGTTGCTCTTATGGAGGACTGGTGTTAGATTCCCAGCACCTACATGGTGACTCACAACTATCTGTAACCCAGCTTCAGGACATCTGAGGGCACCAGACATGTACATAGTGCACAGACACACGTGTAGACAAAGCACCATACACATCAAATAAACAACACCTAAGAAATTGGAGAAATAATTCTGAAGATTTGGGAGAAGAGGGAATGACATAAAAAAATTAGTACTGTATTTCTAACTGGGTCAAATTATAGACTTTTGTTTGTTCCTTCCCCTGTACCCAGGTTTGTCGATCCCTCCTCTTTGTGGTGGCTGTACTTAGGTGAAGCATGTCTTCCTTACCTGTCATGGCTTGTGAATCTTTCCCTCCAGAAAGCAAATCAGTGTCAGCAGGGTTGGCGTCTTCTATGGTTACTTCACAGGATTTGAAAACCGGGGCTTAAATTGGGTTGACTTGCCGGGCAGTGGTGGCGCACGCCTTTAATCCCAGTACTTGGGAGGCAGAGGCAGAGGAGCCTCTGTTTCTGAGTTCGAGGCCAGCCTGGTCTACAGAGTGAGTTCCAGGACAGCCAGGGCTACACAGAGAAACCCTGTCTCGAAAAACCTTTTTTAAAAATTGGGTTAACTTTTACACATTTGATCTACTTCCTGGTGCCCCGTGTGCTTTCCCCAAGAATGGTCTTGCTATAACGAAGGCAAAGGAACAGCAATAGAGACGTCCATGGGGTCACATGATCTCTTATAATGCCTGCTGTCCATCATCCTCCCCATCTTCCCTCCAAATCCAGGCATTACAGATACTTCTCCAAAGTGGTCATACTTCCATTGCATTGTATTTTTAAAGTGCTTAATTATTGTTATTTTAAGTTATTGTTAAATATCAGACCACGAACTTCAGGAGGCTAAGAACTTTGTTGTACTTATTTTTTATATTCCATCTGCTTCTTTTTAAAAGGATTTACTTATTTTATTTATATGAGTACACACTGTCACTGTCCTCAGACACACCAGAAGAGGCATCGGATTCCATTACAGATGGCTGTCAGCCACTGTGTAGTTGCTGGCAATTGAACTCAGGACCTCTGGAAGAACAGTCAGTGCTCTTAACCACTGAGTCCCCCTATTTTTGTATTTCTAGTACCAGCTACTACCTAACAAATGGTAGTAGTTGGAAGGTGTTTGCTGCATGTATAAATGCTGAGTGTTAGGAAGCAAAACATTAGTTCCTATCTTTTATGAGCATATATTCATTTGTAGTGTATGCATATGTGTAAGGGTCAATGTTGGGTATCTTATCAGTCATCCCCCCACCTTTTATTGATAACAGTCTCTTATTAAATATAGAGACCACCAATTCAACAAAATTTACTGGCCATTGAGCCCCAGAAGTCCACATATTGTACCACCATCTCACTAGGCACATGCCCAACTTGAATGTGGATGCTGGGGTGCTAAACCTGGGTCCTCATTCTTGTTTAGGAAGCACTTTGCCAACTGAGTCATCTCTCCAGCTACTAATTTCTGTCTTCTAAGTGTTTAAATTATTTTCTTTAGAAGTTAATTTATTGGTCTGGCAGGATGGTTTACTGGGTAAAAGGTACCTACCCCTAAATCTGACCCCATGAGTTTGATCCTCAGGATGCATGATGGGCACACGCAAATAAATAATTTAAGATGTTTATAAAAAGAAAGCTTAAAAATGAATTTCGAAGGTAATTTATATTCAGAACACATTTTTCTTTTAAAATGTCACTTGTCGATAAGTAACTTAAATTGTTGGCGTTTATTTGCAGATAGTAAGCGAAGGGGATTCAAGTCTTGCCGTGGCGCTACAGGAAGAGCCCGAGGAAAATTCTAGCCCTGTTGTGAATGAGAATAATATAGTATCAGCCAAAAAACAGGGACCGAGCACACATAACTGGAGCGGTGACTGGAGCTTTTGGGTAGTATCTTTTAATCACGAATACAAATTCTCTTTAATTCTACAACAGTTTATTTAATCCTTTGTGATTAGCTTCTAGATTTTAGATGTTGTGACTTCAGAGACCTAATGACATTTCTCATTATTTTTCTTTTGGCCACTAGAAGGCGCTGTTGCCTGGTGGATGGCGTGCAATCGTTTGTCTCCTTGTGAAAATACTGCCACACGATTGGATTGTGTGCTTAGTGTTATCAGCCTTATTGGAAAGATGCTAACATCTCATAAGCCATGTTTCTAAGTCTGACTCAGAAACAAGCTATTTTATGTAATTTTCATTCAAAGAACCGGTTCCTGTGGCAAGCACATCTTAATGCATGCTCTGCAGTGCGTAATGGTTAGAAGATGGGTTTTTAAGTTAGAGTTTCAGATCCATTTTAAGTGTAACTCTGTTATCCTTCCAGTTTCCCCACATAAAAAGAGACTACGACTTCCCGGTAGGCACATTGAGACTGTAGAGTGTTATAGAAGAATGTGTCCATCACTGTGTGAATGCTAACATTTGTTATTTTAATGGGCTCATTCCAAAGCCAGCAATTCCCATGAGGATTTCGGTATTTGATAGAAATCTCATGCCTTACAACTAGAAGTGAGGTTTAAAGAATGTCACACAGCACCCATAATGCCAGTATTGGTTTATGGGAAACCAATCCTGGGTATTCTGTATCCTTGAGAAAAGACTTTAAAGGACATAGTATCAACAGGTTATAAAGATTAGCACACAGGCCGCCATCGCCTTTATAATTAAGGAGTCAGCGCATGGCTGACTCTTCATGCAGATAACAAGCTATTATTTCCTAGTAAAAGACTTAACATCCTAAGGTTATTTTTTTTTTATTTTTGGTTAGCCATAACCTAAGGAAAATATGTTATTGCTATATACTAAAATAATAGAGAAAACCATGCCATTTGTATCAACTATATCATTCTTGGTCACTTAGGAAAAAAATCTATGTATCATTTAGAAACTTTTGTGGGAGAAGAGACAGGGGCATCCTGTGTGGTCCAGGCTGGCCTCCTATTTGCTACACAGCTAGGGCTAGCCTTGGACTCCTGAGCCTTAGTTTTTTCCCCCTTTTATTGAAAACAGATATTTTTTTTCCCTTACATAATATATCCTGATTGTGGTTCTCCCTCCCTCTACTCCTCCCAGTCCCTCTCCACCTCCTCTCCTGTCTGAGTCCACTTCCTTTCTGTCTCTTATTAGAAAAAAAAAAAAAAACAGGCTTCTAAGGGATAATAATAAAATATAACAAAATAAAATATAATAAGATAAATAAAAAACTATCATGTTGAAGTTGGACAAGACAAATGAACAGAAGGAAAAGAACCCAAAAGAAGGCACAAGAACGAGAGACCCACTTGTGCACACACTTGGGAGTCCCAAAACCCACTAAACTAGAAGCCATAATATATACACGGAGGACCAACATATTGCATGGCTGCAGACCCATGCATGTTCTGTGCTTCTGCCTCAGTCTCTGTGGGTTCATATGAGTTTGATAATGTTTCCTTAGAGGGCTTAGTTTGCTTGGTGTCCTCTATCCCCTCCACCTCTTACACTCTTTCTGCCTCTTCTTCCTTGGTTTCCCAGAGCTCTAAGGGGTGAGGGGAATTTGATGGGGATATCCCATTTAGGGCTAACTGTTCCAGGGTCTCTCATTCTCTGTGTAATGTCTATCTAAGCTTATTTTTGTAGTTTATATTTTGAATTGAGGTACGTTCTAGCTCCACGGGTTAAGTAGCTTTGGTTACTCTTGGATGACTTAGAGCAAGACAGTTACAAAAGGAAAGAACAACAGAATAAGACTTTAGAAAAAAAGGGGGGGGGATGTGTATGCACGAGATGCTTGCTTCTGAAGGTGTAGGGGGACAGCAAACCGTCACCAGCTACGATCTGGATAATATATGACATCTTGGGCTCAATCACTGGATTGAGTTGTTTGTTTTTTACAATATGTCCAGATCATTTACATGTTTTAAAATTTAGAATGCCGGGCAGTGGTGGCACATGCCTTTAATCCCAGCACTTGGGAGGCAGAGGCAGAGGCAGGAGGATTTCTGAGTTCGAGGACAGTGTGGTCTACAGAGTGAGTTCCAGGACAGCCAGGGCTATACAGAGAAACCCTGTCTTGAAAAACAAAACAAAACAAACACAAAAAAAAAACAAACAAACAAAAGAAAAGCCCCAAAATTTAGAAAGCACACATTGAAAACATTAAAGATCTTCATTGTCTCTGCTTAGGCTTCTAAGATAATTTCACAGTCTTAGGAATTTTTCTATACATTCACAAAGTATGAACTTAAAGATCAGAATGACATCTCGAGAATTTTAGAGACTTTCCCAGAAGTTAAGGGACCTCTGGAACTTACCCAAACACCAGAACATTCTAGACCAGAGAAACAGACATTAAAGACCCTGCTCAGATTAACCAGAGTTCGGGTGGATGTAGCTATGAACTTGATTCTCCACCTCTTCAGTTTCTTCAATATGCATTTGCCATATTTTAATAAGCTTACATAAGTTGATGACATCACTGAAGGTACAGTAACTGCTTGGTAAAGATACCTGGGAAACAGCAAGGATTGCCAGCAAACACTCAGGTAGCATAGCCACTTGGGCTGTCTAATTCAAGGGCCCAATGTCTGTGTAGTTAAATGACCCCTTAGTGTAAGCCCATGCTCTGAGGAAGAAGACATTGTTGGCTGGTTTCATCGTTGTGCAGCCAGCATAAAGTGTACTAACACCGACACACGTGATGTAGCAGCCTTTATCCCGATCAATTATGATGCACCGTCTGCAGGCGTGCATGCTGTACCTTCATATGACTGGCAGTTCAGGAGGTTCATCTGCAGTAGCATTGCCACAAACAGGTGAGCAGTGTGCTGCACTGTGACATTAAGACTGGTGCAGCATTACTAGGCGAATTTTTTTTTAGCTTCTTATACTCTAATGAAACCACCCCAGTATACATGTTTGGAGGCTTTCTGATCGGGTGGGTTTGGAGAGAGGAGGAAGAATGGGGCTAACTACATCAGTATATAGTCATTTACCTTAAAAAAAGAATTAAATAGTCCACTGTTGAAGAAACTTGTTATACAACATGCAACTGTTCCATAACCAAGAAAAATGATGTTTAGGAAGTCTGGAAGAAAATTTATTTCTAGCTACTTTAATTCCCTCTGCTTCTACCGTGTTGCTGGCTTCTCTTTTCTTCATTATTCTGCTGATAATGTCAGAAAATCAGTACAACACAATAAAAAGGCAGAGTTCACAGAATTCAACTTCAACACCAGGAAGACCCAGTAGTATAAGACCAATGTCCCCACAAGGCATGAAATGGGGTATTCAACTAAAATCAAGAATGCCAGGGCCATTTCAGAGTTAACCTTCTTCACTTTACAAAGATTACACTTGTCTGTGTCCCCTAATAAGTTTCTTTATTTAAATTTCTTTTTGTAATGGAAGTAAAACCCAGCCCTAGTGCATGTTAGCTTCACATCTTGGCTTCTGTTCACAGTTCATGTGCCCGTTGACCAAGCAAAAGTAGGTGAAGTGCCCGGTTTCATGTGGCATCATAGCTACCAGGATGCAGTGCCTGGTAGGGTTGTCCTTCTTGTCAAACTCCTTGTTATGGGCTGTCTGGTTCCTCCTTTGCTTCCTCCTTTCAATTCCAGGGATCTAACCCATGGACTTTTGAATGCTGAGTGAATGCTCCACCACTGGGCTAGACCCCCAGCCGCAACCTACTCTGTGTCATCTGAATGTGTCTCTAACGCCTGACTAGTGTCCTGCCCTGAGCCCTGCTGCTTCTTCTCCCATGATCTGCGGTTTTGGTCTCACCCTTCAGTCCCACAGGGTTACCAGGGGATGCACAACTGGAGTTGTGGGTCTCCGGAGGCCAGGCTTCCTGGCACCCTACATGCCCAGGGGAGGAGCTGCTGACATTACCAACACTGTGGCACAGCTCCTGGAAGGTGTCTGATAAACAGGTCACAAACTTCTTAAAGTTTGATGTTTCAAGAACTAAGGAAAATCAGTAATGAAGAATTCATCCGGGCAGCTGTTCCTCAGTAGTGAACTTGGAGGGCAGTGTGACACAACTGAGTGAATTAGCTTGAAAATAAAACACTGGGAATAAAATGGCATCTGCTCTGCCCCTAGTGGCTTTGCTGTATGGTGATCTAGGGTGCCCTATGGCCCACCTGACTTCAGTGGAATCACTTGTAAAATAGAGATTGAGTCACGGTCTGACAATATAGTCAGTATGCAGTTAGGGAGATGTGCTAATGTTTGTCTTTCTGGTAAGACTGCTTAAATGCAGCAACTAAGTCTCTGTAGTTGCTGATAGTGAGAGCTGTTGCTTCAGGTTTTCTACTTAACTCTTGTGATCTAAGCTAGGATATATGAGTGTGTGTGTATATATGTGTGTGTATGTGTGTGTGTGTGTGTGTGTGTGTGTGTGTGTGTATTATACAAATTGCAATGTTTGATCCTAGACTATGAGAAATGGCTTTCATTGTTGACTTTTATACCCCATGAAACAAAAAGTTATAACAAGTGAAACTGAAAAATAAAGTTAATGGTAAATAAATATTTATGTTTTTTGTCTTTTACCTGTTAGTAAAAAGTACACGGCGAAAGGAAAAAAGATAGTTTTTTTTTCTTACCAACTAAAATAATGATATATTCCATGTGGATTAAAATCCCAGAGGCCCAGCGGACAGCTTTGCGACAGGTCTGTTTGTTGAGTGTTAGTGATATGCAGTTAACCACTAGTGGGAGTAAAAAGGGGCCTCTGGGATTTTGTGTTGTGTATGTTTAGAAGATGACTAACTGGATTGTTAGTTCTTTGACTAGGGCGTTGATCATTGGCCATACAGTCTTACTTTGATATTCTGTTAAGTTCCTCTTAGAAAATGTTTGTCAACTGTGTAAACTCATTTCCTTAGTAGCTGGCTTAATTGATGAGTTTATTTTAAAAGTGAACAAATTATAGTTTTCTGAAATTTGTAACTAAAATGGAAGTCTATATATTCTGCTTAAATCACTGTGATTTTAAAAAATCCTAACATAGACTGGGGTAATGTAAACCTTAGAGATTTGATTTAGAAAGTAAATAGGAAAAGAAGATGGAGTGGGAGAATTTTTAAAGTGCTCAGAATTCAAATCAATCGTGTCCTTCTAAAACATTTAAGAATAAAACATACACATTTTGAAACACTATACTCAAATAATGATTAGCATAGAGAAAGTTTTAAACCAACTTCTAGGTCACAGTCCAGTTGTAGTTTTAATTGACCAATGAACCAGACATCTTAGTTCCATGCTTTCTTGCTGAGTTACGGTCTTGCTCACAGTACTCACAGCTAAGATGTTCTACTTAAAAGTAGGGAGAAAACTCACTGCAGGCCTGACGTGTAGGCACACCTAGGGTTAATTAAAACTGTATTATACATTCTGTCAAAAGAGGCCAAAGAGGCCACCGAGGATGAATTAGTGTGTTTGCGAGGTAGTTTGCCAAGTTTGGAGGAATGTTGCCCCGTAGTCCCGTCGTCTTCCAGGGCAAGTACAGCCCATCTTTATTCAAACCTATAAAGTCTATGCTACATTTACTATGATGTCTTCTAAAAAAGAAAGTTTTCTTTCCGAATCATGTTTTAATTTAATTCTATTTGTAAATGTTTAGGTATATATATATATATATATATATATATATATATATATATATATATAATGTATTAAGCACTTTCATAAATTGAGGAGGTATCTTCTAACATTTTTAGATTTAGCTATAAGGAAAAAGAAGTTAGTATTTTGGCAATAGGGGGAGGGGAATGTTTAAATTAAATAAACATTTTAGTAGAATTATCAAGAGATGTTGAATACAATGTTGTAAACTCTGTGTATGTGTGCGTGCGCACATGTGTGTGCTTGCTGTATGCATATCTGTGTTGGTGTATACAGGTGTGAAGGCCAGAGGCTGATGCTGATAACTTTCCTAGGCTGTTTTCCATGTTAGTTCCATGTTAGTATATGCTTTTGTATTTAAATTACATTTTGGAGGTTTATTTGTTTTTATGTTATGTGTATGGATGTTTTTGCCTGCTTTCATATCTGTGTACTGTGTGTATACAGTGACAGAGGAGTGACAGAGGAGGACAGAAGAGGGCATCAGATCCCATGGGACTGAGTTGTAGAGGGCTGTAAACCACCACGAGGGTACTGGGAATCAAACCCTGGTTCTCAAGAAGACTAGCCAGAGTCTTAACTGCTGGCTGATTTTTCTAGCCCAAATTTAATTTTTTTAATTTCATGCATTTTGTATATATATGTACATGTTTGGGCATGTATGCCATGGAGTGTGTGGTCAAAGGATATCTTGTGTGAGTCTATTCTACATGGGACCTGGGGGTCAAACTCAGATCATCAAACTTGGTGGCAAGTGCCTTTACCCCCCTGAAACATCTTGCTGGCCCTCTTTATCTTTAGAGACAGGGTCTCTCACTGAACCTGGAGCTCACTGTTTTTGCTAGGCTACCCCCAGGATCTGCCATGCTCTTCCCTTGTCCCCCAAAGCTGAGGTTACACATGTGTGCTGTTGTGCCCGGCTTCCTATCCATAGATGCTGGTGATCTGAAGTACACACGCTTGTACAGCATGCTTTCACTCTGAGCCATTTCTCCATCCCTGTTACAGACATGTTTATAATGCTTATCTGGGATTATAGATTATACAATAACAAAGAAAGTGCTTGCATGGGTTAGGACCGAGAATGCTTCATAAAGCCGCGACTCTGAAAGACTTGTACATCTGTGAAATGTTGGCAAGGAAAGAAATATACCTACATCTTCAAACTAAAGACAAGGAAACTTGTCAGCTAAACCTGGCTTAGGTGGGGTGAGAGTGACTTTCTCCAGAGAGTTTGGGGGTTGAGTATTACACTCTGTTAGTGAGCAGAAGGAAATTCAACAAATGACATACCCGGGTTTCAAAACTTATAGAATACAGCTATAAAGTATCAGGGGACATTGTAGTTCAGTGGAGAGCAAAACAGCAAATACAAGGACTGTGGAAAATTGAAGCAGAAGAAAGAGGAGTATAAATAAATAAACAAACAAACAAATAAATATTATTTATAATATATCTGAGTAATATATAATATATTATATATTAACATACTAAATTATATATTTATTATCTATTAATGTATAATATATTGATAGATATTAATGTATTATTTATTTTATATTATATTAATATATACTTATATAATAATATAACATATTATATATAAATTATATTATATAATAAATTAAATATATATTTATATATAATAATGTCTATATGTATATGATCAGATTGTACTGCTGAGAGAGTGTGAAAGACAATGACAGCAAATGTAAGGGAACTGGATACATCTATCAGCATGAAGTGGAGCAGCTTCAGACATAAGGAGAAATCCTAAAAATCTCAATCTAAACACTCAATTCTAGTTCTGCATAATCTTTTCCAATATTTAGATCTAAAAAGAGTGAATCTCAATTTATTGTGTAAATCAAGTTTTCACCATGACAGTATCTTGTAAATCACAGGTAATTTGTAGACGCTCTTTCCAACTTGAGGAACTTCCTTCGTATTCCCAGTTTGGAGATAGTTTATTGTTTGTTTGTTTCAATTGCAAGTAGACATTGAATGATCTCAAATGTTACTTCTATATCAAGTGAGATGATATGATTCTTTAATTCTTTTTTAGCTGATATCATTGGTTAACTTGACTACTAAGCCAGCCATGGGTCCCTGGGTCATGTTGTATTATTTGTTTTCTAAATTGCTGAAGGATATTTGTTCACATTTTAAGAATTTTTGCATCTGTATTCCAGAGGATATTTTTCTATCACTTTCTGTCTTTGTAATATTTTTATGTAGGTTTGATATTAGAGTAATCCTTGCTTTACAGAAGGAATTGAGATGTGTTCTTTTCTAACTTAATATTTTGAAAAACTTGGGCAGAACTGGAATTGAGTTTTTAAACATTCAAGCCTTCTCCAGTGAAGCTATCTAGTCTTGGAGATTTCTATCTTGGGAAATTTGAAGATATAAATTCAGTTTCCTTGCAGGTTGTGGACCAACTTAAATGAACTGTTTCATACTGAGTGAGCTATAGTAGTTGTATGTTTTGAGGAGCCAGAGTGTTCTCCAAGGCAATACATTTATATGTATAGGGGCACATGGATTTCCCCTTATGTCCTGAGATCTGTAGTATGTGCAGTGTTATTTCCTGCTTAATTATTAATAATTATAATTCGTTTCTTGTCTCCTTTTTGCTTTTCTTCATCAGTCTTGCTGAAAGTTTGTCCACTTAGTTGGTTCTTTTAAAACAATGACCTCTCTCTTAGTTATGTTTTACTGTTTTTGTGTTCCAATTTAAAAAAAAATTTACTCTTCTTTATTACCTTTTTTTTAACTTAAAAATGTTTTTTATTTCCTGTTCTGAGTTCTTAAGCACGGCATTTAGATTGTTCCAGACATTTGCTTCCTCCCAGTTTGATTACCTTCATACATAGAATATGGTTGGATTGACAAATGGACATTTTATTGTCTATTGCTCCTGTGTCCTGTTATTTTTGTTTCCTTATTCTCCATTCATTTATGTGTGTGTCAAATATTTAGGCAATTATTTTAATTTTGATTCAAGGTATTTTAAAGTATAGACATGTATGTGTGCGAGAATGTGTGTTTGTGTGTGAGCAAGCATGTGTGTGTGTGTGTTTGGGGTTCTGGATATTGAGCCAGGTCATCAGGCTGGAGAGCAAATACCTTTACCTCCTGTTCCAGTATTCTTCTGTTGCTGTGACAAACACCACGAACAAACAACTTATGAGGAAAGGCTTTATTTGGATTCTTCTTCCAGATAAGAGTTCATCATCGAGGGCAGTCAGCTCAGGAACTCCTGTAAGGACTCAAAGCAACAACCATGGAAGAGCACTGTTTGCTGTCTTGCTCACTGGCTCCTGCTCAGCTAACCTTCTTACCCACCACAGGACCACCTGCCTGGGAATGGTTCTGCCCACGGTGGGCTGTGCCCTCTTGCATAAATTAGTAATTAAGCTAATCCCTCAAAGACAGGCCCACAGGCCATTCTGATTTAGGCAATGCCTCAATTGAGGCTTTTGTCTCAGATGGCTCTGAGTTGTCAAGTTGACCGTTGAAGCTAGGACAACCCTGACCCATCATCTCATAGACCCTTAAGTTCATCAAGCATGGTTTTCTTTAGTTCTTTGAACATTTGGGGGATAATTTCTTTGATGTCTTAGGCTCTTAAATCAATCCAGTGCCTGAGACCCATCAAGGATTGTTTCTATTACCTATTGATTTTTTCCCTTCTGCTGCTCACCATGATATATATATATATATATATATATATATATATATATATATATATATATATATTACTGCCCATTGGATGATTCAAATGGTGTGTGTGCTAGTGATTCCGTGGATTAGAGGTTATCTCCAGTGAAGTTCCAGGTTCCTGCGTCCTGCTATAAAGAATTCACCAGAGACAATTAGTAGCAAGCGAAAGAAGAGAGTTTATTCAGAAAGACGAACTTCCAAGGAGGCGAGCTGGAGCGGGCTTGGCCATTTCCCAAAGGATCTGGGCTTTTCTGTACATGATTTGTCTGTTGCCTGTCATTCTCCATAGAACTTTACAAGGTGCATGTCATATTATTGTCTTAACTCAGCACCCAGCGTGAGATCTACTATTGCTGTGAGCCATGGGTTGTTTTCCGATACTCTGGAGTGCCTCTGCACCTGTGCTTGTGGTGTGAGCCAGTCTGGGTTTGCCTCAGTCGGGAATTCCAGCCTTCCTCTTTGCCAGAGTGTTTTTTCAGTAAGCCAGTTTTGTGAGGCTTTACCTACTTTCTAGGCCTTGCTCTCTGCCCTACCTGCCTGCCTCAGTAGCATCTCTGCATTCTGAGTGGTTTCTCCCCGTCCAAAGGATTGCCACTGTTGATCTTGTTTGTTTGACTAAGAACTTATTTAGAGTGAATCTGGGTTTGTCCTATAACACATGGGAATGAATATCTCTGCTGCATTTATTATTGCTCTCCTTTTCTCTTTAAGGCTGACATTCCAGGAGTCACCCTATGTATTGACATGTGATTGCAAAATGTTACGCTCAAACACAAGACCCAGAAAGGCCTTTCCTTCTACTGACAGATCTGTATGTACACTGGGTAATGTGGCCAGAGTTTAAGCTCTTCTCATTTGACCCAGTTTCTACACAGTCTCCCTTCTCTTGTGTGTCCAGGCAGAAATGTGGACATAGCTGAAGCTCTGTCTCCTGGCTGCTCCCCATGTCTGCAGCTTTGTTTGGTAGGAGCATACGGACGCGTCAAGCCCACTCGGCAGCCTTTCCTTCTAGATGTATCTGACAAAGCCCTTGGCTTGTTCTAATCTGCCGCTTGGCTTGTTCCAGGTGGGACCATGCTCTCAGGCTACCCAGATGACTTTAGGGTTTCCCCCTCTACTTCTAAACACAGCTTTTAGGCTTTCTCCACATCAGCCCAGCCTCCTCTGCCAACATAGCTCCTAGCTTTCATGGCCCATCCTGTGTTCACAGAAGCGCCACATGGATGACTTCTGAAATGTTCATGGTGCTTTCGTATAAGGACATAATATTGACAGAAAGTGTGTGACTTTGAAGTTTCATTTTGATTGTGTTTTCTAAGCGATTACAAGTGTAACTAAACAGAAACCTAATCTTTTTCTTGTTTCAGATCTCGGCCTCCACCTATAAAGACAGGAATGAGGAATACAGGCAGCAGTTCACACACCTGCCCGACTCAGAGAAGCTGATAGCAGGTACTCAGGACTCGGCAAGCAGACAGACATGACGGGCAGCTTGGAGACAAATCCCAGGCCTTCATGCTAGGCAGGGACTGTTTTGTGAGGAAGGCAGTGTCCCGTTTTACAGTTAGATGAGCTTATGCCATGTGTAACCAGGGCAACAGTGATTTCTGACTTATGATATATTAGGTACTAAGAAGAAATGTGTGCTCATGGTTTTGTCCAGTCCTTCTACATAAGGCTTTGAAAGGAACATTTAGATTTAATATTCATCCTATGGTAGCTCTCCTGAGAAAAATACACTCTTCAACAAGTGCTCTGATAGATCAATTTAACAAGAATGTTCTAGGGATAAATTTAGGAATAAGTCATTATTCATGTTATGGTTCATGCAGAATTTTATATGTGCTAAGCTTTCCAGTAACAAATTTAGTCATTTTGTAACAGAAATGCTTTATTGTATATCTGTTTTGTACACACACACACACACACACACACACACACACACAGGCATGTGTTTGGAGGCCAGGGGTCAAGGCTGAATGCCTTCCAAATCAGCTCACCTTATGTTTGGGGACTGGGTCTCTCATTGAACCTGAAACTCACCAATTGGCTACATTCCTCCTGTCGTCTTCCCCAGGGCTGAAATTCCAAGAACACCACCACACTCAGCTTTAACATTTTTAAATTTAATTTAACCTTATTGTTTTTGGATATATAGTTGTTTTGCGCGTAAGTGTCCCGTGACACATATGTATGTGCAGTGCCTTCTAAGGCCAGAAGAGGGCGTCAGATCCCTTAAGACTGAGGTGGCAGATGGTTGCCAGCCACCACGTGGATGCTGGGGACTGAACCTGGGTCCTCTGAAAGAGCAGCCAGTGCTCTCAACCATTGAGCTATCTCTCTAGCCCCCACATACGGATTTTGATATGGCTTCTTGGAAATGAAGTCAGGTCTTATGTATCCAGGTTGACCTCTAACACATTGTATTTGAGAATAACCCCGAGATCCTGATCCTCCTGTCTCTACCTCGCAAATGCTGCCATTACAGACATATGTCACCACACCCAGCAGAAGCAATATATTTTTATAATAAAAATTTCAAATATGAAATTGAGAGAAAAGTGGTGGTGGGTAGGGAAGGATTTGGAGGGAAAGGACACCAGTTGTCTTTTTTTTTTTTTTTTTTTTTGTGATGGAAGGCTAAGTGTTGTTAAAAAACAATTACAACTGTTTGTGTGTGTGTTACAAATGTTCTTGCTAGCCTCCCACTGAAAACAGAAGGCTTTTCAGAGAAACCATTCTAAAATGTATCCTGTTGGTTCCTACCGTGTTTTGTTTTTATTGAGAAAGGGTCTTTCTATGTACCCCTGCTGGCCTGAAACTTTCTGTGTAGATCAGCTGGCCTCAAACTCAGAGCTAACCTCCTGCCTCTACCTTCTAAGCACTAGGATTACAGGTGTGTTATCACCACCCCCTGGTGATTTTTACCATTTTAAAAGATGCTAATTTCATCATATAGTGAAATACACTCCTTGTAACACTGAAGAGCCACCCAGGAAAATGTGGAAAAATTGGCTCTTTTATCTGTATAATTTGACCAATATTTTGTCTTTTATACATTTTTCAGTGTGCGTTTTTGTTTTTAAAAAGTTAGATATTTGCGTCTGTTTTCCTGACTGGTACAGTACACATGTTTAATGTAGACATTTAGAACGTCATATAAAGGGGAGGATGGCTGCACAGGGAACATTTTTGGGGTGTCAGAGGGTTCTGTATGGTATTTTGGTGGTGGTTACATGACTCTTCACCAGCCACTTCTTTATGGAGGAACTTTATTGCTTAAAAGTTTTAGAAATAACCAAGGTCTCAGGGACACCCCAGGATAGAACGCTGGTTGTAACAGCACTATTTGTGTTATAAACGGGTAAACTGATTCCAGCCATGAGTGACTCAGTATATATAGTTGCCCTTTGCTGTTTCAGGAGATTGGATCCAGGAAGTCCCCTCAGATGCCCAGTTCCATGGATACCTAAGTCCTTATATAAAGTAGTATAGCATTCATGTAGAGCCTGAGCACATTTTTTATGTACTTTAAATCATCTCTGGATTACCATTAATGGCTCACACAATTTAAATGAGATGTAAATCATATATATATGTATATATATATATATATATATGTGTGTGTATATATTATTATATAATATATACAATATATTACATATATTAATATATTATTAATATATATTAATGTTTAGGGAATTGCGACCTGACAAAGCTTGCACATGTTCAGTACAGATGCAGTTCTTTGAAAAGAAACATTTAAACGTTCCTTTGTGAGTTAGTCTATTTAGTCTGAGTAGTAGAAGCCATGTCTATGGAGGGCTAACTCTGCCTATCTATTCCCTATCTCTGTCTGCTAAGATGCTGGCAGCAGGGAACACGTTTAGAGCTCAGGTCTTGGCTTCTTAAAACACCCCTCTCTCCAAAGAGGTTTCTGGAGCAGTAACAACTGGAGACCAGTGAAGACAGAGCACGCTATGGTTCTAGTACCAAGGGTGGGTTAAGAAAACGAAAACAGGCCGCAACTTGGAATAGCACCTGATGTTCAAAGTTAGAATAGCTTAAGCAACAAGATAACAACGATTTGGGATAACGAAGCAAAGAATCAAATAAATATCTATGAGTCCATATCGCTATGAATAAATGCTTGAATAAACAGTTATGGAGGGGTAACAGTCTTCCCTAAGCTTTCAGAAGTTCATGGGCTGGAGAGACAGCTTCATTGGTGAGGTGTCTGATGAACAAGCACAAGGACCTGAGTCAATCCTAGAACCCATATAAAATCCACCTGTGGGGATGCTCTCCTGTGACTCCTGCAGCTGGGGGTGGGGAATGAGGAGACAGGTCACTCAGTGAAGGTCATGGCTAGTTACCATAAATCATAGATAAATCATACGTAGATAAATCAGTGAACTTCAGGTTCAATGAGAGCCCCTGTCTCAAAACAATGAGGTGGATCAGTGGTTAAGAGCACTTGGTGGTAGCTGGGCGGTGGTGGTGCACGCTTTTAATCCCATTACTTGGAGGCAGAGGCAGGTGGATTTCTGAGTTCGAGGCCAGTTCTATACAGAGAAACCCTGCCTCAAAAAAAAAAAAAAAAAAAAAAAAAAAAAAAAAAACCAAAAAAAAAAAAAAAAAAAAAAAGCACAGCACTGGGTGGCCACTTGTCCAGAGGACTCGAGTTCAATTCCCTGACTCACATAGCATCTCACAACTGTCTCTCCAGTTCCAGGGGACTGGACACCCTCATATACCAATGTACATAAAATAAAAGTACAGGAGCTGGAAATTTATCATTTGGATTTGGCAAATTAGAGGAAGCAGCAGCTGAGATCTAGTGAAAGCTAGTCACATACCTAAAGCTAAGGTCTCCTCAGCTCTCACTCTCCGTGCCTGTATGGCTGAGGGGAGTTTGCCTCACACCTGACATACAGATGGATGAAGTGATGCTGTCACGATGAAAACCTTCCTCAAACGTGTACATGCTAATTCAGCACCGTTTGGTGTTCAGCACTGACAACCACATTTCAAGGCCCTCAGCCTCCTCCGATAGACGTAGTTAGTCCTGGTGATTAGATCGTTAGCTAGTTTTTCTCAAACACAAGTGCAAAATTACAGCTGTTTCTAGCTATCCCTTGGAAACAGTTTCCCAGTCCAAGAACTAATGAGCTCCAGCCCCGTTTAGTTGTGAAATCGGGCACATTCGCGGCGGGATGGCGCACATTCGCGGAGGGACGGCCAAGCATCTGCATTAGCGCCGCCTTTTTTAAATTCTCAATACTCATTTGGGCCTTCTCTCTTTACTTTATTTACTAATCTTGATCAACGAAATTAAAATCTATAACGAACTTGACCCAGTAATCCTACTTGTGGAAAAACTACACTTCAGGAGCGTACGAGTCTCCTCAATGCTGAGTGGGGTTGGGCTAGGCCATGGGAAAGGGAGACTGGGGGGAGGTGATTAAAATATGAACAGCATGTATATTTTGGAGCTGAAGCTCTAGTCATTGGTTTTTTTCTTTATTCACTCATTTTATACGAGGGTTTATTCATTGGCATCTGCTTCCTGTCTTCTAAAACTGTATAAAGTCTTTCAGTCTGCTAATGTACCATCCCGCCCCACCCCCCAGCACTGTTTCTAATTTAATTGATTGAATGTTGTCTTTGCCATCTCTAAAGGAGCCTGTATAAGGGGAGGAAAGAAACGCATGTCTAACTACTATCCCAACGTGCAATGGTTCTACGCACTGTTGCTGTTTTTTTTAAGTAGTGGTATTCATACCTTTAAAATTATTTACCCCTTTAAAAGAATTGTTTGGAAGACTATTGTTTTGTTTTGTGATGTTATTGCTCAAAACTTACATTTTGAGTGCTCTGATTATCTAAGCGAACAAGGTAGAGATCCAGACAGGGCCATGTTGTATTAGAGAGATGTAATCCAGCACAAAACCTCTTGCCGACTCAGAATACCTCTCCCAAAGGCAGAAGAATAATAAAAAAAAAAAAAAAAAGAGAGAGAGAGCAATTTGTTATTGATTAAACATCAACTAGAATGCGAGCCAGACATGTTGATTCGGGTCTGCAAATCTAGCATTTGGAGGCAGAGGATGCCAAGTTTCGGGCCAGCCTATGATATGCAATGAGTTCATCACCAATCGGAGGTACACAGAGAGAGCCTGTCTAAAAACAACAGCAACAAGGCAAAGCATACAAACAAAACAAACCTCAGAATGTGGTGTGTGTGTGTGTCTCCTTTGTGTGTGTTTCTCTCTCTCTCTCTCTCTCTCTCTGTGTGTGTGTGTGACATCACAAAAACTGACAGCCCTGCAGATACAATGGACCGATATAGCTGGGTGCCGTGCATGCCTTCACTGGGTAGAGTGCTTGCCTCAGGGGTTCCATCCCCAGCACCACGTCTGCAGAATGTGGTGGAGCAGACCTATAATTCCAGCACTGGAGGGGTGGAGGCCAGAGGATTAGAGATTAAAAGTCATCCTTAGCTACAAAGTGAGTTTGAGGCCAGCCGGGTTAGGCTCTACAAGAACCTGTCTGAAATGAAGGAAGAAAAGGGGAGGCAGGGGAGAAAAAGAAGACCAGTCCTGAAATGAGCCAAGTTGACATTATCATGTGTCACATTTAATCCATCTCAACTTTACCTTGTAATTAGGGAAAACAGCTGTGACAGCCAGCCAACTCACACTCGAACTCACATCTATGTGACACAGGTAGTTTTGTAACTGGGAGCCAGTTACCCAGCAAAGCTAGGCTCTTATCTTCCTGCATGGCTCCTGGGTCCCTGGGCTGTGAAGCAGGTGAGAAGCGTCTTTAGCTTTTGAAAAGATTCAAACCACCTTCGAGGGAGCAGAAAAAGAACGGATTAAAAGAGTAAAAGTCTTGAAAGAGAATGCTCTGAGAGAAGCCAGAGGATGTGGGTCTCCCCTTCTGCCCACCGACCTGAGGGGGTTTTCTTCCTTTTTTTCCCCTTTTCATTTATATTTCTCTTTTAGTTGTTGCAAGCTAACAAAATACAAAAAAAAGTTTTTTTTTTTTTTTTTTTTTTTTTTTTTAAATAATAAATCTAAAAAAGCAATCTTCAAAATGTTCTTTTATGGGATAATTTTCTGCTTCGTGACGTCCTGGACATGGTGCTTTCCATGCTCAACGCTACAAAGTAGAGTGTCTGCAGACATGTATTTCCTGATATTATTGGGTTGTTTTTAACACTTGTTTTATTTATTATGATTTTTTTTCCAAAGCTGATCACTGTAGCACACTCCTTTAGTTCCAGCACTTGGGAAGCAGAAACAGGCAGATCTCTGTGAGTTCGAGGCCAGCCTGGTCTACATAGTGAGTTTCAGGTCAGTTAGACATACAGAGTGAGGCCTTTTCTCAAAATAAAAATAAAAAAGAAAAGAAAAGGCACATTCTCCTGTTGGCTTCCTTATGGACAGCATGCCTAAGTTCTAAGTTCTTTAGTAAGGCAAAGAATCATCTTGCTTATTTAAATACATGTATACTATTTAATGTATATTGTATTGATTCACTCCTGGATTCTCTTCCTGCTTTGTTCTGTATCTTTTATTTTGTGGTTATGAAAATAAGTCTTTATAGACATTGGAGCCATTTAATTGTGCTGTAATTGATCATGTTATTGCTATATAATTGAATAAAGCAAGTATGTGTTCAACTGACCTAAGAAGCTTGGTTAATTTCTTGAGTTTTACTACAGCTTTCTGGTAAACCATGGTGAAGTTACAAAGTCGGTAACAACAGTTTTTGATAAGCATTATTTTCTCATTTCATTCTGGGTGAATCAGATTGTTAATATAACTGATCAGGCAGGACATTACCTCCTGAAGTGGCAATTATTTTTATAGTAGAAACTCATTTATAAGTAGCAAAGTTGGGAGCACAAAAATGCATAACTTTGGCTCTTTTAAAAGAAAATGCTCTCTCATGTGTGCTATAATGCCTTTGCTATCTTTTATATGTTCTTATTTTTCTTTGCCACAGTTTTAAGCAACTTCACTGGGGTCTACTACATTCACTATGGTAGCCCACATTTTAAGGAAGCCACATTTTAAAATTACTGAAAAGTTCATCACTATATATCAAATATTCTTGTTAAAATACTGCAGGTCTATGCTGTCTCTTTCAGTATAATTAGTATAAAATAATGCAAGGACGGTCTATGATCTGGCAAGGCAGGCGCCATCTGAAAGCCTGTGACACAGTCCCCTTAACCTTGCCCCAGACCTATTTACTCAGAACTCTGGGGGAGGGGCTGGCATTGTTCTCCGCCAACCAGGTATCTCTGAAGTCTGAGAAGCACTGGACGATAAAACATTTCAATGAGATAAAAATTTCATGATACCTGAAGGCGACCTTTAACCCAGTCTGCTTGGGACATACATATTAGCGAATGGGACACTTAATCTGCTTACTTAATTTACTAACAGCTTTTATTTGGTGGCATCTCAGCTTTTTCTTTTTTTTTCCCTGAAGGAAGCATTTTGAAAGGTTGACTACCTTGCTCAGTGCTTAGAATTTAACACAACTAAGGCTAAATATTTTGACGCTTAAGTCAACTTTTTTGCCCTGTGCTGTTCTGAGACAGGGTCTGACTAGCTCTGGCTGCCCTGGAATTCACTGTCAGACTGGCCTCAAACTCACAGAGATCTGCCCACCTCCTGAGCTGGGATTAAAGGAATGCACCACCGTGCCAGACAACTTTTATTTTAAAATAAAAAATTACTTTATGCAGTTTTAAAATGTAGCAGTTGACAGAATCACCTCACAGAAGTTCTTCATATCTTATACTGTGAGTAGCTGGGGGGCTATGGTTTGCATTAGGCATGAAGCGAGAGCTTACTTAGAGGCATGATGGTTGTGGTGGTTAGTTTTGTTTTGTTTTGGTTTTGGTTTTTTGAAACAGGGTTTCTCTGTGTAGCCCTTGGCTATCCTGGAACTCACTCTGTAGACCAGGCTGGCCTCGAACTCAGAAATCCGCCTGCCTCTGCCTCCCAAGTGCTGGGATTAAAGGCGTGCGCCACCACCGCCCGGCTTAGTTTTTAACAACTTGACATAAATTAGAGTCATCTGGAAAGGGAGACCCTTAGCTGAAGAATTGTCTCCATCAGCCAGCCCGTGAGCATGTCTGTGGGGCTTTCCTGACTCATGATTGATTTGTAAGGACTTAGCTCACTATGGGCTGTTCTAACCCTAGGCCACTGGTCCTGGAGTGTATTAAGAAAGCAAGCTGAGCAAGCCATGGGAAGCAAGTCAGTAAATAGTGTTCTTCAGTGGTTTCTGCTCTGGTTCCTGCCACGACTTCCCGCACAGATGACAGACTGTGGTGTGGAAGTGTAAGTCAAATAAGCCCTTTCTGCTTCCAAGTTTCTTTGGGTCGTAGCGTTTATCACGATGACAGAAAGCAAACTAGACCAGTTGCCAAGAAGAAAGGGTTGCCAGGCGGTGGTGGCGCACGCCTTTAATCCCAGCACTTGGGAGGCAGAGGCAGGAGGATTTCTGAGTTCGAGGCCAGCCTGGTCTACAGAGTTCCAGGACAGCCAGGACTACACAGAGAAACCCTGTCTCGAAAAACCAAAAAAAGGGGGGAAGAGAGAGAGAGAGAGAGAGAGAGAGAGAGAGAGAGAGAGAGAGAGAGAGAGAGAGAGAGAGAGAGTTATTTCAGCTCACAGTACCGGGTTGTAGTCCATCACGGGGAGATTAAACGTCACATCCTTAATCAGGAAGAAGAGGAACAAACGCATGCTGGCTTGTGCTCAGTATTCTCGGTCTACGCTTACACGGGCTAGAACTGAAACCCAGGGAACAGTGTGACCCACCGTGGTCTATTCTTTACACTGTAGTCAGTGTAAGCAAGACAGTCTCCTAAGACATGCCCACAGCCAATCAGTCTCGCCAATCAGTCTCGAGTCTCACTGAGACACTTCTCCTAGGCAATCCTAGATTGTGTCAAGTTGACAGCAAAGGCAAGGTCCCTTTATAGATCGTTGGCTGGCCTGGAGGATGTGGATTAGGCTCAAACTCACAGAGATCCATCTGCCTCTGCCTCCTGAGCACTGCGATTAAAGGTGTGTGCCGCCATGCCCAGCCTTTTAGTTCTCGAATGTGTTGTGTGTTTTTCTACCATGGAGCCTGTGCCTGTGCTGGCCTATCAGAATTCTGTCAACTTTTTATTGATTTTTGGATTTCTTTTTCACAGTTGACTTTTTCAGGGAACTCCTTCCTGATAATGCTTCCCCATACCTTCCCCTTTAGCTGTATAGCAGTTCTTCTATATCTCTATACTTTGGTCATCCTCTTAACTTGGTTTTGTATCTGTTGATGGTTAATCTTCACTGTCAACTTGATTAGATTTGGCATCTCCTAGGAGAGACACCTCTGGGTGTGTTTGAATGTGGGTCACACCATCCCATCCATGAGCTGGGTCCCGTAAGTGAACTAGGAGGGAAAGTGGAAAAAAGCAGCTGAGTACAGTGATTCCCCTTTCTCTGCTTCTCCGTAACTGATGATCAACCTGCTCCCACGTTGTGCCTTCCCTACCACGGGGGACTGAGTTCCCGAACTGTAGTAGTTACTTTCCTTGTTGGTGCTCTAAAATCCCCCAACAAACGCAACTTGAAGGAGAATGACTTCATTTTGGCTCACAGTCCATGATGGTGAGGTAGTCATGGTGATGGGCACTCAAGGCTTGTCACATTGCACACTCATAGTCAGGAAGCAGTGAGTTTTCTCCATCTTATACAGTTTGGGACCCCAGCCCATAGAGTGGTACCACCCATATTCAGGGTGGGTCTCACTTGCTCAATTAATCTGGTTGAGACAATCCCTCACAGGAATGCCCAGAGGCTTATCTCCTAGAAAATTCTAGATTCTAACAGGTTGACAATATCAACCATCATACCTACCTTTCATTTACAAAGTTCCAGGAGGGTAAGAAATATTTCCGATGAACCTGGTTCTCAACAAAATAGCTGGCATAGAGTGTCTGGATGAATGAACAAATGAATGAGTAGGCAGGGATGGTGTCCCACGAGCTGAAGTAGTATAAGGTTTATTCAGTTGTCAGAGCTTTGTGAATGACCTTCTCTTATCTTTGTCCCCATAGATTATGCTTGTGCTCTTCAGAAAGATATCTTGCTTCAGGGGCGGCTGTACCTTTCAGAAAACTGGCTGTGTTTCTATAGCAACATCTTCAGATGGGAAACTACGGTAAGATATGTTTGCATTTGCTTTGTTGATAGAGATAACTGCGTAGTTAGAATAAACAGTATTCTTAAAAGGAATGTATTTAGGATGATTCGGAAGTAAAACCATATATATTTGTATATCTGTGTTTATGTAAGTATGATGTGTTTATGTATGCACAAATGTATAATGTATTTTTCTAATTTTAATACATCAAGCCTCGTTTGTACTTCCGGCAGTTAGGTTGGAAGGGGCTTGCCTGTCAAAACCATGGTTACCTGACAGACTGTCTAGATTGTGCTTGAGGGTTTCAATGTGGACCCTGACCGCCCATGTCTTTCACACCCAGTCTTAATGTTAGATCCGCATATCGATGGGCATAACACTGAAGGGAGTGTGTGTGACCCACTGCCTGGCTTCGTGTTCACAGACAGCACAGCATGTGCGTGTAAACTTCTAAAGCTGGGCTTTCAGCCAAATACTCTGGATTAGATTGATGCAGCACTTGGTATTTGGGGTTTTATATGCCTCTGAAAACGTGCATTTCAGTTTTTAAAAGGTATTTTTTTTTGTGTGTGTGTGTGTGCATGTTTAGATTTCTATTGCTTTAAAGAACATAACCTTTATGACCAAGGAGAAAACTGCTCGACTCATCCCAAATGCTATCCAGATCATCACGGAGGGGGAAAAGGTGAGCCGCTTCTCTACCTTCGCCACATTAATAACAGGAAGATCTGTTTTATACAGATAGGGTCGGAAATGCAGGTAGCTCTTGAAGTTACAGTGTCTTGTGGAGACACGGGATATTCTATAACAGATTCTTGTATGTTTAAATAGTTACTATTTGCAGAGGAGAAAGCAGGGCAGCCAGAGGTGGGAAAGGCAGTGGGCGGTGAATAACATACAAACAATTATGTTTGTTTAATGATGTCACAATTAAATCCACTTCTTTGTATACTAATAAAAATAAAGAAAGAAATCCAAAGGATACAGGGGCATTACTAATCACTAGGTTATATGCTGTGTACACAGAACTGTCTAGAGTATCTGCTAGGATGTATCTTCTGCAAAGAATATATATCCATAGCTAGGCATGGTGGCCCATGCCTTTAATCCCAGTGCTCAGGGGGCAGAGACAAGCAGACCTCTACGAGCTCTAGGTCAGCCTGGTCTATAGATCGGGTTCCTGAACAGCCAGGGATACACAGAGAAACCTTGTCTTGAAAAACAAGCAACCACACAAACAAAACAAGAAAAAAAGAGCATATATCTAGGTCTCCGCTTTTGTTTTTCTGAGACCGAGTTTCTCTGTGTATCCTTGGCTGTCCTGGAACTTGGTTTTGTACACCAGGCTGGCTTCTAACTCAGAGATCCTCCTGCCTCCACCTCCTATGATTAAAGTGCACCACCACTGCCTGGAGGTCTCAGGCTAATGAATTGAAAAATCCGTCTGTGAAATCATTAATGCCCAAATCAGTGTGTCCAAGTTCTTGATCACTCCGGCATGGGACTTGCTGTCCCCTTCCTGCAGATAAGCACTTTGTGATAGGAAGTCACCAACTAGGCCGATGGAAGAGAGAGCCTACTATGTGACTCCACTCAGCGATGCACTTTGCTGCACTTTCTCACTGAAGTCAACTTTAAATATGACGTTACCAAAATACTAAATGTAGAGAAATGCATTGGGTTGAAAAGAGACACAGAATTATAGATTGAGCATTTTATCATTTTCTTGTTTCTAAAACATCATAGGCCTCTGAGTTTAACTTAGATGCTTTATGTGCACTGTTAACAGAGATCCAGTATTTTGGGAGTTTTTTTTTTTTTAACTTGAGAAAATTGCATAACTTAAAATTTGTATCATTAATATAGACATTTCTGAAATTCACTTGTATTTTTAGTTTATATAGGGCTCAGTTGACAGGTATCATATCTCAAAGTTTAGAATAAAAAAAATTTCCCATTTTGGCCTATAAATAAATGTATTTGGACTAATTTGAGAAAATTATGATAAACACAAATTGCCTAGTTTTAACCCATTTTCCTAGTTAAAAAAAAAAGAACAATATTGTTCTTGAAAATTGTTTACTATAAGATACTATTTGTTATAGGGCAGGATTTATAAAGATATCTCATTTACGCAAGAATTGTTTGTTTTCCTTGTAGCACAAGAGCAAGTGAAAACTATGAAAGTTGGGAATGGTCGGCTTTGGTCAGAGCCGGACCCCACAGACCCTCACGACAGATGCTTCCTTCCCCTCTTAATTTTTACAGTACTAAATTTGTCTCCTTATTTTTCTTTGTAGTTTTTCTTTACATCTTTTGGTGCCAGAGACAGAAGTTACCTGAGCATATTTAGGTTGTGGCAGAATGTATTATTAGACAAGGTAAGTGTTCATTCCAGAAGCGTTTTCTAAGAAGGCACAATAGGGGCTCGTGTGTATCTAAGTAGGATTTGCAAACAGCCCTTTCTTATTTTCATGGATTCAATTCTGAGGACAGTTTGGAAATTTAAAGCAAAAGATCTATAGTTATTTTTGTGTTCTTTTTCAAATTCAAAAAGAAAAATTGAAGAGCAGGGTGTGGTGGTCTGTGCCTTTAATCCGGCCCTCAGGAGGAAGAGGCAGGTGGATCTCTGTGAGTTTGAGGCCTGCCTGGTCTACAGATAAGAGTTCCAGAACAGTCAGGGTTACATAGTGAGTCCCTATCAACACCCTTCCCCCCAACCTATAAAAAAGAAAGAAAGAAAGAAAGAAAGAAAGAAAGAAAGAAAGAAAGAAAGAAAGAAACCAAGGAAAGGAAAAAGTTGAAAAAACTTAGGAACTGGGGAAGTGTCTCAGTGGGTAAAGGCTGATGATCGGAGTTTGATTTGTAGGACTTGTACAGTGAAAGGGAAGAACTGACACCCACAAGCTAACCTCTTACTTCCACATGCACACACACTTGTACACAATGGATAAATAAATGCCATACAAGTGTGAATTAAAGCATTTAAAAAGGGGTTTTGTGGCGGGCGCGTTGCATATAAGCATGCTCAGACGCACACTCACACGCACACAGAGGCCGAGGAGGATGTCTGATGGCGTCCTTGCCCATTCTCCATCTCACTGCTTTGAGACAGGGTCTCAGGGATCCAGGAGTCCGCTGGTTAGGCCAGCTGGCTGGCAATCGCAGGAGCTGCCTGTCTCCATCTCCCAGGGCTAGAGCTGGCGGTAGGTGCAGCCATTTCTGGCGTTTTATGTGGGTGTTTGGGATTTGAACTTTGGTTCTCATACTTGCCCAGCAGGCATTCTTATCTATTGATCTGTCACCCCAGCTCCATGATTGTTGTTGTTTTGGTGGTTGAACCCAGAGCGGCCTCTATGTACCACTGAGCTATATCTCCAACCCTTATAAGTTACAGTTCTCATTAAGATCTGTAAGATAAAGCCCAAGGTAAAAAAAAAAAAAAAAAAACAGTAAAAGAAACACATAAGAAGCTAATGATGGAAATATAAAAGGACCCAACCTTAGTGTGTTAGGGTTTTTATTGCTGTGATAAAGCACCATGACTGAAGCAAGTTGGGGAGGAAAGGGTTTAGTCTGCTTATGCTTCCACATCACAAGTCAGGGCAAGAACTCAACAAGGCAGGAACCTAGAGGCAGAAACTAGTACAAAAGCCATGGAGGGGGTTGCTGCTCAGCCTGCTTCTTTATGGAAATGAGGACCACCAGCCCAGGGATGGAACCACCCACAATGGGCTGAGTCCACCCCATGAATCACTAATTAAGAAAACTCCCTACAAGCTTGCCCACAGCTGGACTTTGTGGAGGCATTTTCTCAGTTGAGCCTCTCTAATGATACTAGCTTGACACTAAACTAGCCAGTGCACTTAGTAAAATGACCTTTTATTACGTAAATCCTCATATAAATATAAATGAATCAAACTGCACTCGAGATCCGAAGACTGACGGAATTAAAAAATACACAACCCAATTGTGTGTTGTGCCTGAGACAGAATTAGCTTCAAAGCACGGACATCTTGAAAGTGAAAGAAGCAAGTAAGACGCGCAAACGGAGAACAGTGTTGACGAGAAACATCTCACCAGGCAGACTTTAACACTAAAGCGGATACACACGGAGTGTGAGTGTGTACCTGCATTGGTAGAAGGGCCAAATCATCTGTAATGCATAAACTTTGTAAGTGTGTATGCAGCTAGTAACAGAGCCCTAGTGTAAATAAAGCAAAACCAAACAGAATCGAAGGAAGAAATAAACAATGTAGCAGTAACAGTTGAATTCAATACCCGTCTTTGAAGATGGGAACAACTACCCAGAGGTCAACAGGAAAGAGAACAACATGACTAGCCAGGACCAGAGGACACCGATGGAATGTTTTGTCCAACAACAACAGATACACATTTTTCTCAAGGGCATGTGGGCATTCTCCAAACAGATCATAGTCTTAGATTATAAAACAAGCCTCAGTACATTCAAGAGGATCAAAGTGATGCAGAATGTATCCTCTGGTCACAGCGGATTGAAATTAGGAACCAGAGGCTCACTAGACAGTGAAAAGTTAAAGAGAAGATTCCCAAAGAGCCACTGGGTAAAAGAAGAAATCACAAGGGGGAATTTTGTTTTCATGTGAGCATTTCCTCCCTCGAGGAACCGGTGGGGTCTACAGGATCCTGGTGAAGCTGTGAGCGGGGAGAAGGCCTTCTCTGAGGATGTCAATGGTACAGTTTTTTTCGGAGGGCACTCAAGGAGACAGCTCTCTTAGCCGATCTTCAGAGAAACAGCTGGTGCTCATACACTTTATTGGGGTGGGCAAGGGCTATAAACGAACCTTGGAGAACCGGAAGGAGGTTTCAGGTTGAACATAAATCAATGGCTGGTGCTTAATGTATAGGGAATGCCTCATTTGCATGGGAAAGCATTTCAAGAATCCTGGTGCTTGCTGGGAAGCTTCTTATTGAGCAAGAGGAGACTGAACTTGTAAGTTTGCCAAGGACTGCATAATCTTCCGGTAGAGGGCGTAGGGGTCGGGTTCCTCAGATAAAGTCAGGCAGAGAAGAGGAACCCCTGCTGGAAAAGGGGCTCCTCCACTTTGTGCCATATCTGACACGGTAGACTGCGGCCTTAAATAGTAGGGTTTCCCCACAGGAAATGATAAAAACAAATCCTACCGTGAGCCAAATGAAAACAAAACAAGAACAAATCTCACAGGACAAGGCCAAAGTAGCATTTAGAGGGGAAATCATAACTGTAAACACTTGTTATCTATTTTTTAAAAAGACAAATCTTGAATCCATGACCAACCTACCTTTTGGCTTTATGATATTAGGAAAAAGAAAGCAAATAAACTTGGTATAAACAGAAGCAAAGAAATAATAAACATTGGAGCAGATATGAAAGTCATTGAGAACAGCAAAATGGGCATCGATAGAATGAAAAGTTTTCTTGGAAAATATTAAAGATATTAAACAAACTTTAACCATATTTATCTAGAGTAATACATGCCTATGATTATGAAGCTCTGGAGGCTTCTGAAGCAGGAGATTTGAGAGTTCAAGGCCATTCTGGGGCACATTAGTAAGACACCCACAACAAAACAAAGGAAAACCAAAATGGAATTAAGACTGAAGAGACTAACCATATAAGAGAAACACAGTTTAAAAGTTTAACATTTATTGTGCACACGTGTATGCTTATATGTGCGTGCTTAGGCAAGTGTGTGTATGTGTGCATGCATGTGCATGTATGATGCCTTCTGTATTCTTGGTTTACATGTTTGGAGAACCACCAGCTTCATATTACTTGAGCTTGTCAAACCTTTTGATCACTTCTTTCTTAGCACTAGACTTGTAAACTCTCATTTAATAATAACTTTGAACTTTGGACTTTTAACATTGTTGAGACTGTTGTAGACTATGGGGGCTTTTGAAGTCAGACTAAATGTATTTTTGCATTATGCTATGTTTAGGTATGACCCCCATAGACTCATATGTTTGGACGAGCCCATGGGGGCCAGGGAGTGGAATGTATATGCTTGGCCCAGGGAGTGGCACTATTAGGAAGTGTGGCCTTGTGGGAGTGGGTGTGTCACTGTGGGCATGAGCTTAAGACCCTCACCCTAGATACCTGAAAGTCAGTCTTCCACTAGCAGCCTACAGATGAAGATTTAGAACTCTTAGCTCTGCCTGCACCATGCCTGCCTGGATGCTGCTGTGCTCCCACCTTGATGATGATGGACTGAACCTCTGAACCTGTAAGCCAGTACCAATTAAATGTTGTCCTTTATAAAACTTGGATTGGTCATGGTGTCAGTTCACAGCAGTAAAACCCTAACTAAGACACTAGGTTTGGAATCTCAGAATGCTGAGGAGGCAGAGACAGGGTCACCCTGGGACTTGCTGGTCAGAGCCAGTCTTTGAGCTCCAGGTTCAGTGAAAGATTCTGTCTCAACATATATATATATATATATATATATATATATATATATATATACACATTATATATGTAATGTATATATACATACATATATATGTATATATATATTTATGTGTGTGTTTACATATATGTGTATATATATGCTGTCTAAACTCATGTTTAAACTCAACTCTGTTGAGTGTCCACCCTTACTGACCTCAGGGACTGACTAGAATGTGGCCTGTGTGTTGTAAAATGAAATCAATTCTTTTCTCTCCCCAAGTTGACTTTGCCACAGTCGTTATCACAGCAATAGAAACCCAAACTAAAACCTTGGGCTTGCTTTCAGTTTTTGATTGTTTTTAGATTGATAAAAGGTACATTAGCTAGATTTGTTTTCTTTTTACTGAGGCAAGGATCTATTGTAGTATTGTAATGTAGCATTGACCTGGAACTCACTATATAGATCAGGCCAGTCTCAAACTCACAAGAGATCCTCCTACCTCTGCCTGGAAAGAATTGATAAAGGTATGTGCCATCACATTTGGCTCTTGATTTATTGATTTTGTGTGATACTCTCAAAAAAACAAAGAAAAATTCCTAAACATAAATATGCAAATTTTGTTTACTTCTTGAATGAGAAAACTTTAAAAACAAATTGATTTAAAAGGAAGATTTGGCCTTTAATCCCAGCACTTGGGAGGCAGAGGCAGGTGGATTTCTGAGTTCGAGGCCAGCCTGGTCTACAGAGTGAGTTCCAGGACAGCCAGGGCTACACAGAGAAACCCTGTCTCAAAAAACCAAATAATAATAATAATAATAATAATAATAATAATAATAATAATAATAATAAAATAAAAAAATAAAAGGAAGATTTTGTTTTTTGTTTGTTTCTTTTTTTGTAAGACCAGGTCTCTCTACATAGCCCTGGCTGTTCTAGAACATAGGGATATGTAGACCAGGCTGGCCTCAAAATCATAGAGATCCACCTGTTTCTGCCTTCTGAATACTGGGATTAAAGGTCTGCATCAACACACGTGCCTTATAGAAACATTTTTATTTGACTAAATTATGTTTTAAACAGTATGCTTTTGTATTCGTTTTATTTTTCCATCAAAGTCCACAGAAGAAGGAAAGAACTAGACTCAGACTACTGCTTTTGAAAGAGAACATTTGCAGAGCTGAGAGTGTAGCTCAGTAGTAGAGGGCAGGCCTAGTGTGCACCGAGTATCTGTGACTGCAGCACCGGGGAGTGGCAAATAGGAGGATTGTAAGTTTGTGGTCATCCTCAGCTACAGAGCAAATTCTAGACTAACCTGGGGTATGTGAGATGTCTTGTTGAAAGAAAGAAGGAAAAAATGCCTTTAATAGAATTATTTTTTTCCCAACTTGTAAGACTCCTTTGTCACAATATTAACTCCTGACAGGAGGCTTCAGTGTCTAGTGTCTGCCAGCCTGGTTTTAAAGTGATTTATAGCACTTCAGTTTCTACAGACTTTGCACTCACTCACTAGCCTTGCTTAGCGCTTCTATCCAGCACACCGAGCTCCTGGGACTTCAGGGCCAGATGATGGTAGCTGCAACAGTCTTGGGATACTTTCTCAGGCTTTTGTAGTGAACCATGCAACCATAGTTTAAGAAGACTGGGCTCTTCTCCACCTTAACTTCAGCTCATTTAAACCAGCCGGCATCCCATCCACCCAGTCCTATCTCCTGCGGGTTTTTGGTTTGCTTTTTGAGACAGTGGCTTGCCTTGCAGATCTGGTTAGCCTTGAACTCTTAATCCTCCTGCCTTTGCCTCCCAAGTGCCACCATGCCTAGTTCATTTTACATGTTCTTAAAATGTGTGTGTGTGTGTGTGTATGCACGTGCACTGGGGCATGCATGCACCCACACATCCACACCACACAAAAGAATAACACTTCTTGATACTTGTCAATCATATGAAATTCTAAGTTCGGTGCCCATAAATAAAGTTTTATTGGAAAGCAGCCATTCTCATTTGTTTATGTTTTCACATGACACCAGCAGAGTCGAGCATTTGCAACAGAGACCATATGGCTCACCAAGGGTATATTTACTATATGGCCCTTTCCAGAAACAGTTTGTCCAAGCCTCAACAAGACTACAGCCAAAGTTGTGCTTTTAAAATATGTGCCTGAGACTGGCTTGTTTTTGTGACTTTTTTTTTTTTTTTTTTTTTTTTTTTTTTTTTTTTTTTGTGGCAAAGGGGACTTTACCACTTTATTTTTGCCTCTTGCTTAACAACTATTGCCTCAAAAGTTTACATAGGAGCCCATAATCTGGGTCCTATGGCTCAAATGTTTCAATGTCTTTCAATGTCTTCTCTTAAATGTTCTACGTGTGTGTGTGTGTGTGTGTGTGTGTGTGTGTGTGTGTGTGTGTCCAGTCTTTAAGTAGCCTTCATCGTTGCTTCCATTTTGCATTTCCCCTTCGTAGCACTGGCTGCAATTACAATTCTTTGTTTTGTCTTCATTCTCCTTGCTTGGGCTATACACCTGGAGGACAAAGGCCGTGTCTGTCTCCTTCACTGTCTTATAGTCAGTGACAAAGCACAGTGTTAGCACATAGCTGGTGACATCCATCTCCACCTGCCAGCCCCTACATATCCGGCAGAGTCCGGATATCAACTGTGTCTCCTTGCTCTCTACAGCATGCCAATTTGGTTAATAAGTTATATGTAACATGTATCAGATAGTCAATAAATACATTTTAAGTGTCTCAATTTATCAAAATCATAAGGATTTGGCATCTGAATATGAAGTATCCCTAATTAATAAAACATTGTAATTATTTTTGTTCAAAGAGAAAGCCAATATGGGAAAAAAAAAGACAAATTTTGTTTCAGAAGAATTAAGGGGTCATCTTAATTTATGTATGTGTTTAATTTGCTTCTATTTTCTTGTTGTTTAGCTTTTAGGTTAAACAAGAGGTTGCATTTTGGTTCCAATGTGGAGCTTCCCTTTGCTTTCTCCAGGCCCTCCACTGTCCTTCCTTGATGGCGTCATTATTCATCATCTGTTATTGCATGCATATTCGTACTTGTATATACATACCTGGTCCCATATTAAACCTGTTGAGTCCCTATAGTATCACTTGTATATATGTTTTCAGGGTTGACCGTTTGTTACTGGACAACCAGTGTGTTCTTCCCTGCAGAGGACAAGCTCCCAGTCTCAGCTTTACTCGGTTGCCTGGAGTTTTCTATAGCACTGAGGCCTCTGGGCTCTCCCCTAGTGGTTTGGCATGCTTGTTGGTGTCATGGGGTTTAACTCACGTTTGGGCAGACATGTTAGTGAGGCTTTACTGGTATAGTTTATAGTGTTACTAGGAGACAGCATCTCACAGCAAATTCTCTGATCCTCTGGCTCTTACTATCTCTCTGCTGCTTCTCCTGTAATGCTCCTTTAGTCTCAGGTGTAGAGGGTTTTGTAGATGTAGCCACGGGGCCTGGGCTCCACCACTCTGAATTTTGCTTGGTTGTAGTTTTCTGTAGCAGTCTCCACCTGTTGCAAAGTTTTTTTTTGATGAGGAGTGAGGACTATACTTACAGTTTCAGAGGCTTAGTCCATCGTCATCATGGCGGGGAGCATGGTGGTACACAGACGGGCATAGCCTTTGCTGAGAACTTCACATTCTGATCTACAGGCAGCAGGGAGGAAGCTTAACTCATTTTTGGCTTTCTAATTATACAGGAAAATCATGTCAAAAATAATGACGTATAAAGAAACGATAGTTTCTAAATAGTTGAATTAATAAGACAGGTGCATCTATATGTATGAACACACACATATGACTATCAGTAATAACATGGATTAAAAATCAAAGATTTTCTTGTTAAAGCTCAATGGAACCTTATTCTTATGTTATTTTGCCAGTGGATTTAGGATTACTATTGTGTAAGTAGAAATCACAGATAATCAAGCTTCCTTTTGTACTATCTTTGTCAGTGGGCGTGGGCTCCAGGAAGCCAGTCTCCTTAGAATTCGAGTACTCAGTTGGAGACCTGCCCCCCCCCCCCCCCCCCCCCCCCCCCCCGTGGGTAAAGTGCTTTGCTACTGCAAATCTGAGGACCTGAGCTTGGATGCTCAGAGCTCACTAAAGGACACAGAACTGTGTGTCTAGGACACAATGGCACAAGTCTGTAATCCCACAGTGCCTGTCACAAGATAGGAGATGGTGACAGGAGGATCTTGAAAGCTTGCAAGCCAGATAGCCTGGCATACACTGCAGGAAACAAGAGACCCTGCTGCAAAGAGAGTGGAAGGCAAGGTCTCACACCTGAGGTTGTCCTCTGACCTCTGCACACATGTAGTGACATACATACACTCACACCCACATCCAGACCCTCCCCGCACCTGAATGCATTTCCCCACACATACATTCATGCATGCATGCGCACACCCATACACACATAGCCACACATACACACATGAATGCACCCCCACACATGCATGCACACACACGCATACATACACAGAAACACACACATACAATGCACTCTTCGTGTATCACGGCACGCACACATGCACACACACACCTGAATACACACACACACACTCACCTGTTCACACAGATCACACATACAAAAAAGGCAAAAAGGTAAAAAGTGCAGTCTGAAAATGAAGTTTCAGGTCCAATACCTCACAGAGCAGAAACCTACACTCATATAAAAGTCTAAGGCTTAGACAGCATGACTTTCAGCCTTATTCTCAATGGTCAAAGGTAGTGTGTGCTCTTCCACATGGGCATACGGTGTTGAGGGGAGCTGATTAAATGTCCACAGGTGTACTCTCTCTGAGTTCTGCTTTGTCACTCTGGATTCTGTTTTGAGGTCCACTAACTAGAATGGTGGTAGGGGAGAGTCCAATTTGTGAGCGTGTTGGGAAAGGAGTTTAAAACAACTGACAGAATGCATTACCGTGTGTATATAAAGAAAGAACGGCATGTTAGCCTGCTAGAGGCTTCTTTAGACAAAGGCCAAGAACACAGGGTTGAGAAGAAGGGCTCACAGGCAGACTTTGATCAGCACAGACATATAAGGAGAGTGAAGCAGAGATGAACTAGCATCAAGTTGTTCCTGAAAGCCAGCTCCCTTTGCTCAGTCACACTTGTCATCGACTTTCTGATGGCTGGCTGCCTGACTCCACCGGAGTGGCTTTCTAATCTCTAGGAAATGGGTCCCTGTGATATGAGAGGGCGTTTCCAGCTGAATGGGCATCCGCAGTGTGTGAGCCTGTCTCACTGAGCTCGGCCTGCCTGAACCCAAGCCCAGGACGCCGGCAGAGCTGAAGCTGCTCTGCAGAGTTACTTAGGGTTTACTCTTCTGGTGTTAAATCTAGCAAATGCAGAATTTAAATCTGCCTTATGAAAAAGACACCAACATTACAGTTTTAATTATATTTGTTACATGGTAGTCTGCAGGGAAAAATATGCATTCCTAAATTTTCCCTATCTTCCTCCTCCTCCTTCTCTTCCTCCTCCTCCTCCTCCTCCTCCTCCTCCTCCTCCTCCTCCTCCTCCTCCTCCTCCTCCTCCTCCTCCTCCTCCTCCTCCTCCTCCTCCTCCTCTTGGATAGCCCAGCTCTCCAAGCCAGAACCATGGTCAAATCCTCTTTCTTCTATCTTCTTTGCCAATCGTGTCTACTGCTGCCACGGTCCTTATCATTCACCTAGATGGCTCTTTCTAACACTTGTCCTTCCTGAGGCTGTTGAGTGGAGTTTTACAGGTGACTTTTGGGGAGCACAGCTGTAACACCGTTCCTTTTCTGCATGAACCCACGAGGTCGTGATCCACAGTGGGCAGGCTGTGGGACTCAGCCTGACAGACATTGCTCCCTGTGACCCCGCTCCTCCTCCAGCCTCCCAGCACACACACCTCATCTTAGTGACCTGAGTGCCAGGTAGCCTCACTCTCTGGATGCTGGCATTAGCCATACACTGCTGGTCACATGCTCACCTTGCTTAACCTTTCCACAGTGTTTGGCACCTTTGTCTTCTTCCTCCATGAGGAACCTGGATTTTCCCCTTAACTCTGTTCTTCCCCTGAACCCTTTGTGACACCCATTCCTCTTCTACTTATGCACTGTGTCCTGGACTTTCTTCAGGGTCCAACTTTTGCAGGGGTTGGGGGGGTGGATTCTATCTTCTCCTTTAAGCAAACTAAATTGTGCTATCTACTTGCCAGTAAATTTGTTTGTTTGTTTGTTTTGTTTTGTTTTGTTTTTTGAGACAGGGTTTCTCTGTGTAGCCCTGGCTGTCCTGGAACTCACTCTGTAGACCAGGCTGGCCTTGAACTCAGAAATCTGCCTGCCTCTGCCTCTCAAGTGCTGGGATTAAAGGCATGCGCCACCGCCGCCCGGCCAAATTTGTTTTTCCCAAATGTAGTTAGTGAAAGAGGTACGTGAACACCAATTACAGATAAATGTTCCCACAGTTATTTGGTCAGCAGAGGAAGTATGTATGTATAACTACAGTTTCAACCAATGAAAACCTAGTACAATACACCAAGGTTTCATAGAAGCCGGCTTCCAGTTTGCCTCCTTCCCAGGAGGGAGTGGAGTCTTTATTTATTATTTTAAGATTGGGTCTTTTTATTATGCAGCTCTAACTGTCTCATGTCACTATATAGACTATGAGATCCACCTGCCTCTGCCCCCTGAACGCTGGGATTAACAGTGTGTGCTACCCACACCGGGTTGACAGGAGGGTGTGGGATTCTTCAGTGTCACTCTGGTAACGCCATCAGACGTTAGTATTCTCAAAAGCTGGTCTTGGTACTTCGTCAAGCAACTTTTGACCTGTCTGTACACTTTACTAAGTTAACAGAGAGAACTGTTAGAAACTAGGGCAAGTTTTGATTTCTCATTTAAAAACATTTCTCTTTGGGAAAAATTAGAATTGGTAGATGAGACCCTGTGTCCTATTTGTTATAGTCCAGGACTCTGCCAGGAAATTGTTCTGAATGAACTAAAGCCAGAGATATTCTCAAGGGAAAGAGTCATCCAGCAATGGAGACTTAAACTTTGCAGTGACTAAAGACAAGCTGAATGCCTTACCGGAAGAGCTGGCTCTTCTGGCTAACTCCCCAACATTCCTTTTAGGTACTCAGGATAGGATCTATGCTAGTTGTGAAGGCAGGAGTCTGATGAGGAGACCAGTCAGCGCTGATGTGGAATAAGAACAGATATAAATGACTCACTAGAGTTGAATTGAAAACCATTGTCATCGGGAAGTTACGTTTTAACATAGGTAATTTTCACGTGGGGTTAAAATAATATTGCAGTAGGTATTTACATTAATTGAGGACGCGTAAGATCTTTTCATTTGCATCCTGTCGCTAATCGGTGTGTACAGTAGAAGAAATTAGGAATTGTCCCTTTAATAGAGCAATGTTTACCTAGCCTCTTCCAGTGGGCGTGGCCTCGGAACCTGTGGAGTGAGGTGTGACTTCAGCTCTGCAGTCTGACCCGCCCCCTGGAAGGGGGGCTGGTGCTCGGAATCAGGAAGAGACACCTGAAGCTTCACACTGCCTTGGAACTTGGCTTTTACGTGGCGAAGAGCCTCATAGCAGTAGGAAATTGAAGTAGCCAGTTTGCTTAGCTGTCATCAAAGTTTTGAAGCTCTACTGTGGATAAATACTTCATAGAGTACTAAGAACACCAAGCTTTCTGGGCCAGAAATTGATCTGCTGACTTTTGACTCCTATCTGGTTACTGCTTGGTCCACCTTTATTTTGCTCAAGTATCTGCAGGCTGAACCAGAGCCGCTCCGCTCTTTTGCAGGTAGGTGGTCGGCTTTCATATAATATTTAGGTCGGCTTTGTTTTTGTTTTTGTTTTTTAAGGCTCAGCTGCTAAATACTGAAAAAGTCGCGACTATCAGCTGGCGTGTTTGAACAGTGTGATTGTAAATAGTGACGTTTTTTTGAGACAGCTGGACAACCTTGCAAAAATAGTCATTTTTAACAAATTAGCAAATCGACAACACCGTGAATTAAATGAGTTTTGTTTTATTTTCCATTAACCAATTACGTATTTACATTTAACTAATGGATGAAAACGTATGTTGAAATTATCTTGCTAATTAACTTAAATAGCATTTTGTTTCTCAGGTTTTGCTCGCCAATTGCAAAGTCTTTTACCGTTAGGAAGCTGAGTGTTCACCACCAAGTCATTTGTTTGCTTTAGTTTTTATATTCAGAAATGTCTATTATTTCAAAATGTTTTTTGTGAAAGGTTAATAATCTAACACGCGTTGTGCTGAAAAAATTGTCTTCTTTTGGTAAAGCTAACTAACCATCCCTTTGTGTTACGAAAACGGTTCCAAAGATGTCCTCTCTGGAAGACTTAGTTAATTTGCAGTATGAGGTATTGTTATGAAAACAGAATCCACACGGAATCTCTGGAGTAGAAGGCGAGTCCCTTTAGGACCAAGGACAGGAGTTTCCTTAACTGTCACTAATGGGCCTTTACATTTTTCTTCTCTGGGTATTCTATTTGAGGAGAATTCATCCACTAGAAAGACAGTTCTAGTAAACAGAAAGCATTACAGAATTTGTTTTCTAGATGTATGATTTGCAGTTGGAGTTCTCCAGCCTGAGATTTCCACTCCCTGTTAATATCATCAGCTCGAAGCAGAGAAGCTTGTTTTTCTTAGCTCAAATCCTTTTATTTGTAGGTATCTAGATATTTTTGACATTTTGAAATGTGGATAATGACATCTGAATTGTCATCAACTGGTCTTGTGGTCTGGTCATCTGGGCTTGGCAAACTGGGATACAGCTGCCACAAGTACAGATGTTTTCCTTTTAAGCTCCCTGGTTCCATGAAATGTAACCAGAGTTATCAAGTAAAAGAAGGACACACAGCTGCTCCTGGGATGAAGGAAGAGGAGGAGGTGTTTGTTGTACAGAATACCAGGGCTGAATCCAGGGTCTTTATACATTTGACCCCATTACACATTTTCACATTCTACTTCCTAACTTTAAAATATTCCTCTAATTGGGCTAAGAGATGACTTACTTGCTGGCTTTGTAACTAACATTACTTCCATCCTTCTATTCCCTCTCTATGGCTTGGTTGCCTCCTCTCCATCTCTTTTAGTTTTTCTTCCCCACATCCGTCTTTCCTCCAGCTTATCCAGAAGCCCATCTCTACCATGGAGCCTCATCTGGTCACCCTGGTTCTCAAAAGTATTAACCCCTTTTGCACTTTCCCTATCCCACTGAACCCACCAGCCCATTAGCACATGATCTTGCTCGTCTTATTTAAGAGTGCCCTATATCCTTCAGATATAAGTACTTAATGCTGAGATTGTTTTTATACTCTTAGGTTCTCAATAAAGAGCTGTGGAATGACTGAAAGATCTGTTGACAGTTGCTTCAAGTGCTACACTGTCTGTCTCTTGTCTTGCTCAATCATATAATTAATTGTAATGCTCCTAGAAACCAGTCTGTTACTATAACATGATGTTATTTTTCCAAATAGTTTACAGCTTGCTTTGTTTGATTAAGGTTTTTTTAAGTGGGTCGATGTGTGTGTGTGTGTGTGTGTGTGTGTGTGTGTGATGCCCATGGAATCCCAAAGGGTGTGTCAGATCCTTTGGAATTAGAGGTATTTGTGACTTGTCTCATGTGGGAGCTAGGATGTGGTCACTGGTCCTTTGATAGAACAGCAAGCACTCCTAACCACGGATTCGTTTTTTCTGCTGTGATTTTACCACTGATATGCTATCTGTAAAGAAAGCAAGCTGGACTTTATTAAAGGTAAATTGGCATTCTGAAGATTGTTTTCTTGCATTTTATATTTTAAGGAAATGTAATTTAGAGCTCATTGGTGTACAAAGTTCTAAAAATGCTTAAAATATCCAGAGACAAGAGTGAATTAAAAGTTTTGGTTCTGAGTTGACATTTAGGACAACTCTGAATTGTGATCATGTGTTGTATGGATTTCAGATCAGTAATCACCAGAAATGATAAGTAACTTACTTTTATAGAAAAAAAAAACCACTTTAAACATCTTTACTGAAGTGTACTTATGCACAGTAGCGACTTTATTACACACTTTGAAAACCCACTATTTTCTAAGTGGGATGTGCTTTTAGTTTCAACGACTTTGGAGAATAGCTCGAGTCCGAGATCAGCCTGAAGAACATGGTTAAACCCTATCTCAGATGAGGGATGATTTATCTGTTTATCTATTTAAGTCCTTATTTACTTATTTATTTTTACATTTTTTTTTTGCCTACATGTAGGTCTGAGCACCACTCGTGTGCCTAAGATGGCCAGAAGATCCCCTGGAACTGGAGTCATAGATGGTTGTGAGCCACCATGCAGGTGCTGGGAATCAAACCCAGGGCTCTCTTATCCATGGAACATCCTCTTGTATCGTCTCTTATCAAATGGTCAAACTTAACCTTTCCATTTCAGTGCTGGGAACTGAACTCAGAGCCTTGTGGATGGTATGCAGTTCTCAACCACTAAGCTATATGCTGCCCAATCCTCATTAACCCATTTTTTAAAAAATAGAATATAGAGAGACAGATGGGCCAGGATCCCATCAGAGCCACACCTTGACTGCTCAGGCCACGGCTCCTATGACTTTGGCCTTTGTGCTTTGAATTACTGTTACATTATCTGTTGCATTTACCGATAGTCATGCGATGTTTCTGTCCTCTTAGAGCCTGACCAGACAGGAGTTCTGGCAACTGCTCCAGCAGAACTATGGCACGGAGCTGGGCTTAAACGCCGAAGAAATGGAACACTTGTCATTATCAATTGAAGAAAATGTGCAGCCAAGGTACAGGGAGGCAAGGTAGCATGTCAGGGTGTATGATGCACCGTCACATGTAGGTCATTTCCGTTCTGAATTTCTAGGAACTCATCATTTAGTGCGGTTTGACCTTTTGTTGGCAGAGTGCAATTGGGAGAGAAGAGACTCATTTGCTAAGTCTGTAAACATGTGTGGGACATGAAGACATGTTACAGATGAGGCTATGATTCTTAGCATTTGCATCTAGAAAGGCTTTTTCTTAAGGATCTAGAGCAGGGCCTGGTGAGATCTCCGAGCTCACAGGAGACACTAGAGCAATTTGAGGGGTAGGGTGGTTTCATGACTTTTCCTCTAAGGCTCTCCAGCACAGTGACACGTACCTAGCACTCAGTAGACACTGACCACATTAGTCAAAGGAGCTGACAGTGGCCCGGGAATGCAAGCCACGGTGAGGCCAGGGTCACGTGTACAGTGTGATAAAGAAATTAGTAGAGAGATTATTTTTGACAGCTGTTCATTTAGAAGTGTAAATATTTTACTAACTGTCCAAGGAAAAATATACCTTATCAATGCTAATTGAGGCCAGACCCTCAATAAACAAAGGTAATACATTAAAATACATAATGTAGCAACCATTATGCCAAGTGAGAGAAGCCAAGATCCAAGGACCAAATCTTGCCATGTTGGCTGGGAGCCTATTGGGTAACGGCTGAGCCATCTCTGCAGCCCTCTGAATCTTATAATGTAAATATGTTGAAAGTCTTAATATACACACAGATGCTTTCCTCCTCTGGGCAGTCTTCTATTCTGCTGCTCCAACCTATGTTGTCTCAGTTTACATCAATATTTGATAGTCTTTTTTCACACAGCTGCACATGCATATTTTATAACTTTCCTGTAAAGTTCACATTTTTCCATTGCACTGCTATCATTATAAGGTTTACTGGTATTGCTTAGGTACTGAGACGGTGTAGAAAATCAGTTTACTAATGCAGAGAGCCTTGGGGTATATAGTCAATAAGATCTGGATTGTGCTTTGTAGCTGAGATATCTCTGGCAAACCTTTGGACATTCCCAGGCCTAGGTTTCCTGATCTATGAACATGAGGCAGTTAGATTAGGGGACCTTCAAGGTCTCTGCAGACGAGTGAACTCTGTAGCTTCGGAAGCAGGAAAGAATACGTATTTTGACCTAGTATCTCATACACGTTGGAGGTCACCAGTGAAGCTGTCTTGTCTTCTCCTGGTGACTGTTTTCTAAAAAATATGGGGCAAGATCCTTGTGCCGTTCTTCCTGCTCCCTCTCCCTCTGAAAACAGCAAGTCCGCTTCAAACCTTCGTCGCCTCAGCTCTCCATGTTTTTTGTCTCTGAGAACAGAGACAAGAATGAGAAATTCTTGTGTTCCCTCCTTTCCTTTCTCTTTCCTATCCTCCTTAAGCTCCAGAGATCTCCATAGTCAACTGGTGAGCTATTTCAAGGATCTTCCCCCGCCCCTTACTCCCCACAGAGCCCCACCGTTCTGCCTATCCAGGAGGGAGCTGGTAGCAGGCCTATTTATCATTATTTGGGCAGAGTTAAATAGGGCTTGTGCTGATTTATTTTATGTCCACTTGACATAAGCTAGAGTCATCAGAGAGGAGAGAGCCTCAACTGAGAACAGGCCTCCCTAAGAGCCAGCTTAAGGCATTTCCCTAATTAGTGATTGATGGGGGAGGGCCCAGTCCATGGTGGGTGGTGGCATCCCTAGGCTGGTATTTCTGGGTTCTATAAGAAAGCGGGCTGAGCAAGCCATGGAGAGCAAGGCAATAAACAACTCTCCCCACTGCCTCTGCATCAGCTCCTGCCTCCAGGTTCCAGCCATGCTTGAGTTCCTTCGAAGATGAACAATGATATGGAAGTGCAAGCCAAATACCCCCCCCCCAGCAACAGTAACCCTAACTAGGACAGGAATATAATACGTCTAAGCCTTTTAAACTCATTCTGTGGGATGAGATTGCATAAGATGTTAGGCTGATACTTTATTTAAATCTTTGTGTACATGTAATAATTATTACATGGGAATTGGATTTGATGATAGATTACTGGAAAATGGGTTGGTTATGCTCCTTAGATATGATAGCTTACACTAAAAAACCAAAAGCAGACCTTAGAACATTTGCTGTAGTCTTGGCGCTATAACCGTTCGAAGGCTGTGTTTTCACAAGTTATTCTTGGGATTGAGTAGCTTGTCAGTGGCAATGGGACCCGAGGAGCCCACACTATTCTTAGGACCTGAACTCAGGTAAAGCTGGATTCTCAGCACAGAAAAGAATTTTAGGACAAGTGAGAGTAAACCAGGTTTGTTAAGTAGATAAGAGAGACAGGTGCTGGTGCATGCTTGATTTAAGCACAAGGTGGGGAGGCGGGAGCAAAAATAGAGACGGGGAGACAGAGCTACCTTTAAGGAAAAAGAACACATCTAAGACATGGGTGCGGGGCTTCTCAAGAGAGCCATGAGTCATTTTCTTTACAGTGAATATATGTATATATGATCCTGCCATTTTAAAAGTTATATTGTTTAAAGAGTATATAGTTCATCACAAGGTTTAACGATTTAGTTTCAAAGTTAAGTTTTAGAAATTGAATAAGAGTATATGAATTTTCTTTTGTAAAAGAAACTATAATGTGACTTTATGTGGTACATTGCTCAGAGAGGAATGCTGGCACAGTTAAGCCCCGGTCCATAAACATCTTCCTCCTAGGTAAGCACAGAGGGCTGGCTGTTTGAACATCCTTCTTTCGACGTCTTTAGCTTTTTAGGCAGGTGTTTCGTTTTGTTTTGTTTTGAACAGGGTTGTGTAGCTCTGGCTATCCTGGAACTTGCTTTCTAGAGCAGACCGTCCCTGAACTAGCAGAGATCCTTCTGCCTCTGCCTCCAGGTGCTAGGATTGAAGGGGCACGACACCACACCTGCCTCGTTGCCAGCAGTCTCGATTTTGTCATTTGTGTTGAAGTTTCTTGACTTTGAGCTAGAAGGAAATGGAAACCAGATCTCAGAGTAAAGGGGCCTATTTCCCTTCCCACATACCCTTGTTTTCCTGTCTTTCTGTCCTGCCTCAGCCTGACTGATGACCATTATATTTAGAGGAGCTTCCACCCCCTAGAGGGCCTCATTACCTCTGTTGAGACTAAGTCAGAAGCAAGACAACATAAAACTGCCTTCTGGTGCCTAGTGGCACCCAACTCAAACATCTTCCCAAACCTTTGAAGCTCTGTGGTTTTACAGTGCAACCTTGGATCAGCTGGGCTACTTGTATTTCATTATGTTTTTAGTAGTTTCTGAAATGTATGAGTTTGCATATGAACATGTTTTACTTCAAGAATAAAGTTAGCTGGTGTCTTTAAGAGGGTAGCTTAATAATCTACTCTTTGTTGAGCTGTGTTAGGCTAGCAAACCCCTCTGAGAGGGACATGAAGGGTTGTCTTCATGGAGATGATCTTATGCTTCTGTAATGCCGTGTTTCCTACAGAAGCCCAGGAAGAAGCAGCGTGGACGACTCTGGGGAAAGAGATGAGAAGTTCTGCAAGGCCATCAGCTTTACACAGGAGTCAATAAGCAGAGCTTCAGAAACAGAGTCATTGGATGGGAACTCTCCGAGAAGAGTCAGTATCTGCTGTTCCTCAAAACCTACACCCGATACCGATTCCTGTTAATCGTAAGATCAGACCAAGTCAGAAACGCAGTGCATTCAAAGTGTTTAAAAGCTTGGAATATCTGGCTGCTACTTTATTTCAGGAAGAGAGTTTAAGTCTCTTAAGCAGCAGAGGTTACATAGGGGTAGTACATGCTGTTCTTCAAAGATGGCTAAGGCACAGAGCTACCAGCAGGTTCTTGAGCAACATATATTAAAACACTAAGTACTGTTTAAAATATAACAAGATGTAGGAACTTGTAGTTAGCAGAATTGCCCCAAGAATGAGGAGTGTGTGTGTGTGTGTGTGTGTGTGATGGAGAAAATGTGTTTTGAATGGGGAGAGAGATGAGCTGTTTGCACAGGCTTGGTCACAGGGAACACTTCTTTTTTCTTTTTCATTTTTCTTTGTTTTTGAGTAGAAACAAATAACACATTAAATATGACAGCCCAACTGGGTTTTTAGTTAGCTGGTGAGCTTCATTTTTTTTTCAAGTATCATATGTGTATTAGCTTTAAAATTTACTGAGTTTCAATCATTTGGAGTCGTGATTTTATTTTTCTTAGACAGGGTCTTGTCGTGTCTTGAGCAGGCCTCAACCTGTGTCATAATCTTCTTCACTCTCCCTAGTACAAGGGTTGTAGGCATTTACAAACACACCTGGCTCATTGTTCCTGTTATTTGATAGTCAGTGTGTCTCCCCTACCAATGGCAGCCCCTTCAGAGGGGCTCCTGTCTTTTTAAACTGACCACTAATCTCTTGTGTTTTCCTTTTTTTTTTCCTGACACAGCAATGTGTCCCGTGTACATCAGAGTGCTTTCCCTCACAGACACTGTGCCATTTTTTCTAATGAGCCATTTTCTTAGTGAAGAATAAGGTATTCGGAGACCACCTTCTAAGAGCTGGGTGCTTTGACACAGATTTTCCTGTTTGGGGCCGGCAGCTGGACTGGCTGGTTTTAGAGCGGTAGCTGTGAAGGTACTGAGAACAATTCTCAGCATTCAGTAAGTGTCCTAAAGCCATAGGCTGTTGTTATTGAAAGACTGCGTGTAGTTAGCAATGGTTCTCTTTTTCAGACCCTCAGGTGCTCTAGCATCTCCTCTGGGTAAATGTTTAGAAAACACTGACATAGGTCTTATCCGTGTGTTAGGTCCCCAGTTCTACACTTGCTTTAGCAACTGTCCTTCCTCATGCTTCTGCTTTTACAAAGCTTAAGCTCTAAGAGACACTCAGGGATCTACTACTGCACAAGGGACGTCATTCTGGAAGTTAATCTTTGTATGCGGGACACTCGGTGAGGGGAGGGGACAAGATGAAGGACTTCTTGCAGAATCATTATCCATAAGTCCACCTTTGAGGGCTGGGTTCTCAGGACTCCAGTCTGTCACTTAGTCCTCCTCCCTCCTCTGTCTAATGTGTCCCCTCTTGGAACACTTAGCCTGCTGGCCTTACCTCTAGTTCTGTCCCTGAAAGAAGTTGTCCATCCCTAGTAGTGAATGGGATGGGAAAGAGCACAATAGGTCAGTGACATTCTTGTTGATGTACACAGAGGTTTTCAAACTTGTGGTTCTTTTTTCCCAAGGAGTGTTATGGTGAGAGTCTCAGGTCTTAGAGATTAGCAAATGTTGTCTGTCTTTCACTTTGATTTTGTTTTCTTTAACCTTCATCAAATTGAAAAATAGCAAAAATCAGAAACAACTAAAACTAATATACCTTGTGAAACAACTAAAATTAATATTCCTTGTGAAATACAGGAAACTATTTGGAGATAAAAACAATACAAATGCCAACAATTTGTTACTTTTTTCCTTTCTTTTAAAATTATTAAAATTTATAAATTTATTTATTTTTTTATATGTATTTATTTTATGTGCATTAGTGTTTTACCTGCATGTATGTCTGTGTGAAGGTGTTGGGTTCCCTGGAACTGGAGTTATAGACAGTTTTAAGTCACTGTGTGAGTGCTGGGAATTGAACCCAGGTCTTTTGGAAGAGCAATCAGTGCACTTAATCACTGAGCCATCTCTCCAGCCCCATTCTTACTTTTTATATAGGATCTACAGATATTTATATAATAGGAAATAAAATTTAGTTAGCAAGAAGATAACAGTGTGGAGCTTTGCTTGGCTCTTGAGAGGCTCTGAGTCTACTAAGCAAGCATATTGCTCTCTACTGTGTAATTCCCAAATATATCAACTCTTGATTCTGGCTGCATTCTCTGCTTGAAGAGTCAGTTCTCTGGATACAGTAGTCTAACTCTTTAATAAGTTGTGTCCTGGATCCCAATTACCACTCAGCATCCTGACCGACCAGTGGTTAAAACCTGTGTTCTCCCTGGAGCTGAGTATCCATTCAGTGCTAGGCAAGGATCTTCTAGAGCAGAAAAGAGAAGGACTGGATATATGTTTTATATGCCCTTTTATCTGTGTACACAGGGCAGAGGAATTCTTCTGTATAGTTAATACATATTTCGTACTTACCTTACTGATTGTAGTTAGTTCTATTTGAATCATAACATAACAACAGATTTACATTTAATGCCCATCATTTACTATCTCTACCTACTATTATGTCTGTTACTGTGGAAATGACCTGTCCTCATTATTCATGCCCAGAAAGCATATATAACGTATTTTGGTATATTTTTATTCTCTATCTCTCCGTCTTTTAGTGGTAGGACCATCAGGATGGTTGTGAAGCTGATCTCCCTCCTCTCCCTAAATGACTTCTATCTCTTTATGGTCCTTCCATTTCTACTTTAGTTCCTGGTTTTGAGAGAGGTGGGCACCGGCCAAGGAAACTAACCTGGGTTTGGCCTCTCGGAAGACCCTATGGTTCCATATCTTTGTCTTCTGTTTCCTTTCCCTTGTGCTCCAGCCACTCACATGTTGGTAACTTCCTTTGAATTCTTTTATGTGATGTTCTTCATGTTTGCCGTTCACCACTATGTGAGAACACTGCAGAAAGGCCTTCGTTACCTACTAACATATCAAGGGTAGCATTCAATCCTCACAGAATGCTGTTAATATTTTCCAAAAAGCAGCATTTCAACCCAGAACTCCTCATGTTTAATACTAAAGTTCTTGCTGTTAAGACCTATGTTTCAAATCAGTTTTTAAAAAAACTTTTAAACCAAATTGTATGTCTTTTAGGGATTAGGTAAAGAGGACTCCCAGAATGAGAGAGACACGAGAAAAAGTCCTTCCCTAGCTTCAGAAAACAGACTAAGCAGAGCGCCCTCCAAGTCACTGGACTTGAATAAGAATGAATACCTTTCTCTGGACAAAAGCAGCACTTCAGATTCTGTGGACGAAGGTAAAGAATTTAAATCTTAACAAAATTCCAGGCATGTCTTCTAACGTTTACCTTTGTGTTAGGAGTGTGTGTGTATGTGTGTCTGTGTGTGTGTGTGTGTAGAGTGAGAATTTGATTGTGGCAGCCTCACACTACAGAGAACCAGAAAAGGAGTGGATGCGTATAGAAAACAGGAGACCAGCTAGTCAGTCCACACATCTTTATTTCTTTCAGAGCCTGGAGTTTGAAGGTCGCCATTAGTTAGAGTGACTTAGAATTCTAAGCTTTCAGGACTAGGGAATTAGGACATAGTGGATATCTCAGTGCAAGTACAAGGATCTGAGTTCTACCCCCAGCACCCACATGACAAACTCAGCATTTGGTGGCCATGGTGGCGCAGGTCTGCCCTCCCAATATCAGCAAGGTAGGGACAGGCAGATCCTTGGTATCACTGACCTGGCAGCCTCTCATAATCAATACGTTCCAGGTCCCAATGAGAGGCAAGACCAGGTAAAGGTGTCTGTCTCCTGAGGAACCACACTGAAGGTTGTCTGAACTTCACAGACATAGGCACACGTGTACACACACAAACAAATTTGCCTAAACACTAGTTCTTACACACACACACACACACACACACACACACACACACACGGTTTTCATGCAGTGGACATAGAGCAGTACTAGTGGAAAAGCAAATCTCTTACTAGAAAGCCTGTATGCCTCTCCTACAGGCCGAGGTAAGATATTCCCAGTTACTGCATTCAGTCTACCTCTCCTCTACCTATGGCAAAATAAGAAATTGTGGGTTTTGTTTGAACACATGGATGAGTTAGCTGTGCAGGGGTTGGATTGAGGATAAGATCTTTGATTCCAGTCTTCTTTCATTTAAACTACTTACCAAGCTTATTACTATTACTATGTATTACTATTAAAGATAGGTTCTCACTGTGTAGTCCTGGGTGGCTGGCCTGGAACTCACTTTTGCTGTTGAACTCCGAGATCTTCCTGCATCTGCCACTGCTGGGATTAAAGGCGTGAGTAACAGGGCCAGCACTTCCCAACTGCTTTTCTGTCTTCTTTTTCCAAAGGGATATCTGCTAGGTGTGGTGGCACACACCTTTAATCCCAGCATTTGGGAAGCAGAGGCAGGTGGATCACTGTAAGCTTAAGGCTGGCCTGGTCTACATAATGAGTTCCAGACTAGCCAAGGTACATAGTGACATCCTGCCTCAACCAACCAACCAAACAAACAAACAAACAAGGTTCTTTCTATTAACCTTGAAAGCAAGTAGTCACATTCTCAGATAAATATTAATTTGAATTACTGTGTGTGGCTTCCAAAAGGAAATAAAAATGTCTAGAAAGCAACTGTGTTTAAAAGATTACCTGCTGGGCAGTGGTGGTGCACGCCTTTAATCCCAGCACTTGGGAGGCAGAGACAGGTGGATGTCTGAGTTTGAGGCCAGCCTGGTCTACAGAGTGAGTTCCAGGACAGCCAGGACTACACAGAAAAACCCTGTCTCAAAAAAAAAAAACCAAAAACAACAACAAAAAGATTACCTTATTGATGTTACTTAAAGATTCCTATTCCACTCTGTATGGGTGACATTGCATGCTTCTGACTTTGTTGATCTTTTAGAATATTTTTGAGAAATATTTAGAGATAACTTTGAGGGCAGAAGAAGCATGCTCACACCTCATGATCACATCTGAACTCTTTTATTAGAGTCAGAGTATATTGAAATTTTTAAATTTAAATTTATTTTCAATCACTTTAAATTTTTTATTAATTTATTCTCTCATATATTACATCCAACCGAAGTTTCCCCTCCCTCCCCGCCCCTCCCCCCACAATCCACTTCTGCCCTCTTCAGAAAAGGGCAGGCCTTCCAAGGATATCAATTAAACATGGCATATCAAGTTGCAGTAAGACTAGGCACATACCTCATATCCAGGCTGGATGAGGCCACTCAGGAGAAGGTCGAGGTTCCCAAGGGCAGGCGAAAGTGTCAGAAACAGCCCTCGCTCTCTGGAGTCTCACAAACTCACCAAGCTACACAGCTATAATCAAATCACTTTTAAAGGAACATTGTATACTTGAAATTTTTTTTTACAAATAAAACTGCTAATTATATTGTATGTGACATTTAAACATTCTACATGGTATTTAAAATAATGCATGGGGCCAGTGAAGTGGCTCAGTGGGTAAAAGTGCTTGTCACCAAGCCCAATAACTTGAAAAAAATAAAATTAAACAAATTACTTGGTTTAAGAAGACCAATAGATTTAGCTAAACTCTAATGATGATGAATAATCAGAGTCTTTACCAAAGGAAGTCCTTCTTTCGGTATCAAAGGTATCAGATGTGCTGCTCTGTGCTTTATATTGTTGCACAGGCTCAACAGATAGTATCCTTCCTGATATCCCAACTGTAATAAAATAGGGAAGGACAAAAAACAAAACAAAGGGCAAGTCAGAGAGACCAGAATAGCACCCTTAACACTATGGTGGCCAAGTTAGAGGAGAATCCTCTTAAGTGTGCCAGAGGTAACAGGGCTGCTGACTAAGCAGAAAACGAGGATGACCCCATCAGTCAGGCCAGCCACCCTCTGAAGAGGAAGGAGGGAGATCAGCTATGGAGCAGCAGCAGCTGCCGAAGGTCCCTGAGCTTCATAAGACAGGACCGACATATGCCAAGCCTGCCCAGTATGCCCCCTTGATGCTCACACATTATATTAGACAGCACGAGCTGCCATGACAGATACCACATGACTCAGACAAGAGCACTGTCATTTCTTCCAGTTCTGTAGGGCAGAAGCTACAGATCAGGCCCAGCTGAATTGCCCTCTGGCAAGGACACTCTTGCTGGCTGTGGAGAGATACCGTCTTGCTTTTTCCATAGTGTGTGCCCAGGAGGTTAGGGCGGGATGCAGAGGGAAGCAGAGAATAAGTGAGAATAATCAAACCCAAACAAAGCCAAAATACTCCAATATTTAAGGGAAGCTTCCTGGCAAGCCATCCTCCTAACTTCCCCCACATGCTCATAACCCATGGTTATTACACAGTAGGTTTTATAAGAAGTCTTTCTTGATGTTTTATTTATTTTCATTTGTCATCCCCTTTCCCCCTTTCCCCTCCCTAGAACCCTCCTCTACCACCTCCCCTCCTCCTTTTTGATTTTATACCATTTTAATTACATGCAAGTATTAAGGTCAGTTCTAGGTTGAGGAACTAGCAATACAAGAGATGCAAATAGTCAAGGAACAAGCAAGACAATGCACACAAATAGTCAAAGAACAAGCAAGGCAATAAACAAAGTTCTGTGAACACTCCCGTGATCACTGTTTCTAAGGGCTTATCAGGATGACCAAAATATCTGAGCCTACTTCCCTGTCCTGGCCCAAATTCATTTTCATGTCTGAAGCCTACTTCCTTGTTCTAGCTTATGATTTAGATTCCTGTCTGAAATTACTTCTTTGTTCTACCCTAATGTCAGATTCCTGCCTGAAGCCCATTTCCTTGTCTTTGGCCAATATCCAATTTAAAAAAAAAGAAAGAAAGAAAGGAAGAAAGAAGAAAGAACTCTTTCTTGAAACTATAAACCCAGCGTTGAAGTCAGTGCAGTAGGCCTGCTGGGGATGATGAGTAGCTAGGCCTTACTAGACTTCCTGCTGGTACGTGTTAGGGTGAATGGGTATGAATTAGTCACTCCAGGAAGATCTATTGTGGCACCCAGTGGCCAAATAGGCAAGTGACACCAAAATGAGGAGTTATTTTCTCTTTATTCAAACCTACTCTTAAATCGTCCTTAAAAAGTCATTTCATTATTGAGTTCCTAGCAGAGTAACGTTAAACTCAAAAGCTTCACACACGTCTAGGAATAATGGGAAACAGTGTGTAGTTCCTATACCTGAGCCTTGGTCACTTTATGTTCCTTATTGGCACACCTCCTTAAAATCTGCCTGGTTGAGCAGCGAGCAGCTACATGGTTTGTTTGTTTGTTTGTTTTTTTCCCCTAGTGGTCTTAAAACATTGGGTTTTTCTTGTTAGATTATCATTAGATGATAACTTGGGTATTTCCATTGTTTTTGTAAGTGAATCCCAAATCTTAGGCCCATCAGATCTTTTAAAGGAGTGTAATGATGAACCTATATTTTTCAATCTCAAGGTTGTAAAATGATGACAACATTGACAGGAAACGAACTAGCAAGAAAATAGGGAAAGTCAGACTAAGTAGACCAACTCGGGAGATTTGGGCATCCTTGTGGGAGGTTAGAGGGAGCCACCAGGTGGAGATTTCTTCAGGCCAAACACTGGTTAGGTCTGTTGTCCATTGTCATTGTTTGTTGAGACAAGATCTGACTGTGTAGCCCAGGCTGTCCTGAAAAGCTATATATATGATTTACTCTAGAACCATGCATCCCCATAGAACCAGTTAAAGCAAAGTATCGTGATACCACCTCATGGAGGGAATCAATGTACTCCCCACCCAACTCAGTCCTTACCTATGTAGAACATTTTTATTCGTCCTCAAAACAACAGGCAGCATATGTTTTAAGTTTCATATTACTGTATTCCCCCTGTATTCATCTGCCTCATTCCAAATTATTTCTACTGTCTACCTTTAAACTGATACTTCAAAAAATTGTTTGAAATTATGTGCGTTTGTGTGTGTGTGTGTATGTGTGTGCACATGAGACTGCTGGTGCCCACAGAAGTAGGAAGTCCTTGGATCTCCTGGAGCTGGAGTTATAGGTGTTGTGAGCTGTCTGTCCAGTGAGGGTGCTGGGATTCAAACTTGGGTCTTCTGGAAGAGCAGCCCCCTCTCCAGTCCCAAAGATGATGTGTTTTTGTTTTGTCTTGTTTCTACTTTGATGATAGTACTTTGCTCCTGAGTTGAGCAGTGTCTTTTCTGCATTTAAAAAATACCACCTGCCAGCTTCCCGTGCTGTAGTGGTATTATTGGTATTGTTGTTTGCAGAGAATTGAAATGTCAAGAATTTCATAAACGGGAAATCCAAAGCAGGAATAATTTATTTCATTTACTTATTTCCTTCAACAAATTCCCATGCAGAATATATTATTAATTTCTGATATATAATACTGATATAGCAAATTGTACTCTTATCCGTCATAATTCAGAATCTATCACCTAATGGGGCTTTAGGAGAAACATGAAAATATTATAGTGACATGTACATACATGTAATCTTTCCATTTTCAATATGAATAAAAAGCTTACTGTTGAAAAGTTATAATCTCAGGGCTCCTTGAAAGAAGTGGCTGCTTCTAGGTGTAGAGAAAAATATCGACTGAGCTTGGCAGACATACATTCAGTTGTTGAAAATTTGCACAGCAAAAGAAAATCAATAGAGTGACAAGACATCCTACAAAACAGGAGGAAGTCTGTGCCATATCAAACAGGGATTAATATCCGGAAAATATTTAAAAATTAAACAGCCAAAGAGCAAGTAATTCAGTTTATAAATGGGCAAATGAGCCTAAAACCACTTTTCAAATAAAAATGTACAAATGGCCAATAAATACACATGAAAATCTTCAACATCCTTAGCTCTCCGGGGAAACTAGATCCTTGGCCATGTAGCAAGTTTGAGGCCAGCTATATGAAATTATGTCTCAAAAAAACAGACCACTTCCCACCCCCAACCCAACCAACCAAAAATAATTACATTGAGATTCCATGTCATCCCAGTTAGCGCTGTTTTCATCAAGAAAGAAACAAACAAACAAACAAACACCCAACGGGTATTGGTGGGGATGTGGGAGAGAAAGAAACTCTCAGGCACTGCTGTTTAGGGTGTGAGCTCATCTTTTCTGGGATATATGCCCCCCCCCCCATGCCCCTGAGGTAAAAGCCAGCTTCCTAGGGAGCCCTACATGCTCAGTGCTGTCACTGAACCATTTACAAGAGCCAAGAGCACCTCACTCACCCTTCCCCACATCCACTATTCTAGTTTATTCGTGAAGAGCGTAGGCCAGTCCAGACTGAAGGCCACTATGTAAAATGACCTGAGCAGCTCTCTGGAATTCAGGGTTCAGAAACAGAACAAAGAGAATTAAATGGTGAGAATGCACTGGGGATTAGAGCAAAGAAAAGAGATTAGGTTGGATCCTTGTATGGAAAGAATCTCCTGCAGAAATCTATACTTGTTTGCTTCCATTGTGAATATTTGGGTTTTTTTATTTTATTTTATTTTTTTTAATCGTGAACATATAATACTTCTGTGTCAGAGAAAGCTTTTCCCAAGCCTGGCAGGGAGGCTATCTTACAGAACTTAGCAAATTGCCTAATTTCAGCAGTGATTTCTACACTGGAGGAGCCCTTTGAAATCTCAGTGAATCGTTTTGCCTATAAATAGTGTTTTTTTTTTTTTTTTTTTTTTTTTTTTTACAAGAAGAGGGTAAATCAGTATCTGCATGGCGTTTGTAAATTCTTTACACACAAATCGATAGTGAAAGGGAAAGCAATTGTAGTCGGGCAGAGTTCTGCTCTTCTGGTTTGTAGACCATTCTCTTTCGTTTAAGCACACTGGTTCTCAAAGGTTAGTATCAGCAGGGACTCTATACACATCACCTTTGGAGCTTGATTTCTGAGGTTTGGAGCTTGTGTCATGGTTTTTTATTGTGTATCGGTGGAGGATAAACCTTGAGATAATAACTAGTTACTGTCCTTTGTCATTAAATCATTAAAATTTTGTGTTGGATTGTTTCCACTATTTCTGTTATATACCATGCTTCTGTTTCTGCCTTTTTTCCTTTCTTTTTCTTTTTTTCTTTTTAATAGTCTTTTTAGTTAAACTCTTTCTGGCCATGTAAAACAAAGAGTATGTTTTGGGTGCTGGAGTGGATTCAAGTTCCAGAGCAGTCACTCCTGACCTTGACATCTTGGCAGTTCTCTCCATGCTGCACCTTCCTCCTCTGTAGAGGGAGATGATGGTATCACTTCTTTCAAAGGACTGTGTAAGGCTGAGATATATGGTGCTGGAAGGTGACTTGAACAGTGTCTGACATATAGGTGGCTGTGAACACGGGCTGCTGCGCTGCTTCCAAGGGACGTCAGAGGTGGACAGATATTAGTTCATTGGCCGCGGTAATTTTCAACAGATGCTTAGCTATCAGGTTCCTGGGGGAACTTCTCAGGAGGAGTTGTTGCTCCCACTTTAAAGTAGGGTATTGAGAATACACCAAGCATAATGATCCCTATCTGGGACAGTCAGCAGCAAACCAAATGAAGTGAGCTCATTCAGGCTGACACGTTAGTGCACGCAGCAAATAGGACCACAGGAGACTTAATATTTCCTGAATGTATTCAGTGGTATGATGTGAAATGGCTGTGGTAGATACTTCTTTTATCACATATGAAACATTCATTTGTGTGGTATCTCATAGAAGGACTTTGACATTATTCCAGATAAGTATTTATATGTGCATAGGTTTTAACAATTGAAAATTGTGGTCTTGTTTAGTCCAGTGCTTATATTTATGTTTAACATAAATGTTTCCAATTTGTAGTTTTAGATTTCTGAAGTAGAATAATCATATTTAAAAACTGTTTTGTATCAAAACAAATCCTTCCCCCCAAGTGTTGAAATTATCGTCCCTTAATTTCTTCTCCTCTGGTTTGTGTTTTTTTTTCTAGAAAATATTCCTGAGAAAGATCTTCAAGGAAGACTTTATATCAACCGTGTCTTTCACATCAGTGCTGAGAGAATGTTTGAATTGCTCTTCACTAGCTCACACTTTATGCAGAGATTTGCTAATTCTAGAAATATAATAGGTTGGTCCTCTGTTCTTACCTAATAACAAATTTGGGAGGATTTTGCTTGGAGGGTTGGAACTGATATTATCTGGGGGGACATTAGACACACTTTAATTTTAAGACATTGGTTTTAAAACTGGGATTTAAATGTTTGGTTAAATTCACAGGTGACCAATACAATTGTTTAATTAGGTAAGTGCTACTTAAAATGTATAAGATTTATATCCTTTAAAAAACTGTGGTCATTGGTTAATGTACCTATTCAGTCTAGTTGAACCCTCTTAGAAAGGCCTCCATTCTATGACAACTGGATGCAGGTAGAGTGTACACTGAAGTAACCACTTGGTCAAGTGGTAGTATCTATTGCAACTGTGAATTCCTGGACTCAGTCCTCATACTCTGGGGTTCACAGTCATCAGAAATGGGTGTGTTTATACTCAGAAAGCTGCTCACTGGGCCTGTGGCAGAATCATTTATGATCTCAAACATTCATCAGTAATAGACTAACAAATTACTCATACCACTAAAGAGTACCATACAACAATGCAAGTGACAGTGAGCTCCTGCTGCTTATGAGTAAACCTCACAGACACTGTGTTAAGCAAAAGAAGCTAAACACAAAGCATGCATGCGGTGCAATCTCTTGGCAGAGGCATAGAAGTCCATGTGGTCATTGCCATTGTGGAGGGGTAGCTGGGTGAAGCCTGGGCTGCTTTTGAATGCAAATAAGTTTTATGTATTAGTCTAAATAGTAGTGTCCATGTGTGCTTCTCTTGTGAAAATGACAGAGCTGTGCCCTTTTGATCCAACTACCTATAATGAAAATGTAGTTTTATATAAGGAGCTGATTATACTCCAGACCGATTTCACTGTTCATGTGATAAAAGCTCTACATTGCTAAATATCTCAAATAAATTTATAGTAAGTTTTAAAATGAATATATTATCAAAGGTTCCAGATACTTTGTTAACTTTGAGAGTCAACCATATGAAATTAGAATGCAGTAGTGGTAGACATTTGTACAAGGTAAGCCATTTCACGTGGTCAGTGAATCAATTCTGTAACCTGAGGATTTTGTTAACCATTAGGTTATCTGAGACTTTCACAGAAGCAAAAGTACATATCCACTGATAAGATATCAGTATGGATTCCAGGTCCAAAACTGAACGTTCTTATTCATAGTAGAGTAGCCAAGGGATTCTGTTGATATGGGATCAACAGAATTTTGTGATTAGTTCATAAATTTCATGGATTTAAGAATCATTTTTCTATTTTCCATTACAAATACGAACTATGTAGGAGACGTAAGTTGCCCTCTGCTCAGCGGCTCACATTTAACATCCTGTATCTCTTCTGAATCTGGTTTGCACTTTGCTATTCACTTCTGTCTGGGAAACTGGGTCCCCATGAAGACTTAGGTATGGTTCATTGCGTATTTACTACCCAGTGGTTGTTAATGAGGTAATGAATGTCCTTTTTATAGTTTTGAAGCAAGCACCACAGGTTATTACAAAGTGAGAGGAAGTAAAGTTTGCTTTTTGCAGCTAAGCTGCACCTGTTATGTAGTTTCTATCTGGCTTCAGCATGGTTGGTTATGTCCACTCTCTGGTGTCATGAATAGCTTTAGAATGCAAAGGCTTCAGGCTTATTCAAAGCCTGAACAGTTATGGGCACATTACAGAGTAGACCTAGAATGAGTCAAGATACTTTTCTCTAAAAGATAATTGTTCCTGACTGTAAACCATACTGTTATTCTTAGAACCTGCTACCCAGAAATCAATGTTGTTTTTCTTCTTTTTTTCCCCACTGTGTGTGCATGTGTATGTGTGTGTGACACACACGTGTGGAGGTCAGAGGACAACTTGTAAGACAACTTCCACCATGTGGGGTCAGAGAATCAAACGTGGATTGGCAGGGTTGGTGTCAAGCACCTTCACCTACTGTAATGGTTTAAGTGAACAATGTCCCCCATCGCACTTGAACACCAGGTCTCCAATTGGTGTCACTGTTTGCAGAGCTCGTGAAACATTTAGGAGGCCTAGTCTTGTGGACGAGGCATGTGGCTGGGGGCTTTGGGTCACGGTATTTCATTACAGCAACAAAAATGAACTAAGACATCTCCTGAGCCATCTCACCAGCCCCATAGATCTAATTTATTTTAATAAGGAACTTTTAAGTTGGCAGTCTCTTTAATTTCTATTTACAGTTGCATGCCATTACTTCTAATTAAAAACTCAATTTAGAATATTTTTTTCATTTAGATAAATGTAAACCTTCAGAGAAGCTTCATGACTAGTATAATAACATCCATATTTACTTTCCTTAGGCTTCTCCTTCTCAGATTTTAAAATTGTAATAAAATGTACAGGCTGTAAAGGAAGCAAACAGTTCAGAGACGTGACATACACGCTACCACCACATGCATCTCCAGATGTTTTTCATCAACCCAAACAGAAAGCTCTGAACCTATAAATGATAACACTCTATCTGACCATCCCCAGTTCCTGAGGGACCACCATTCCATCTTTTATACTGTGAATTTAACAACTCGGGCTACTCCATATAAATGAATGTATATAATATAACATTTGGTTTTTTACTGTGTTTTCCACTTAACATAATGTCTTCAAATCCATTCATTAATGAGAGGACATGTAGCAGGATTCAATGTCTTTTAAAGGCTGAATTATATTCTGTGCATACGTATATAACATCATATTCTGTGTATTTATTCATCCACTAATGACACATGGCCTGCTTACAGCTTTTAGCTACTGTAAAAAATGGTACCCAGGCCATTAATATGTGAATATCTACTTAAGTCCCCACTCTGATTTCCTCTCAGTGTGTATTAGTTGTCTAAAAGTAGACTGTTTCATCATAGGATAACTTTGCTTATTTTCTTTTGAGGCTTACCCAGTCTTGTATTCTATGATTGCACCATTTTATAATCCTATCAGCAATGCATAGAGACTCTGGTTTTTTACAGAATCATCAATACTCTCCCTTCAGATTTTATAGAACAGTCACCTAATTGGTGTGAAGTTTCACCAATTTAAATTGCTTACTAAGACAAAGAATTCTTAAAAGTATTTTTGCCACCCCTGTCTTTTTATTTTTTTTTAACATTAGTACCATAAAAAAAGACAATGTATCTTTTTGTCTGTTGTTATTTTCTTATATCATTCTTTTTTTAACCTTTATTTTTTATTGGATATTTTATTTGTTTATAGTACAGATGTCATTCCCTTTCCCCATTTCCCCTCCCTAGAACTCCTTATCCTATACCCCCTCTTCCTTTATGCTTTTATACCATTTTGATTACATGCATGTGATAAGGTCAGTTCTAGGTTGAGGAACTAGCAATAAAATAAACACAAATAGTCAAAGAAAAAGCAAGGCATTAAACCCAGTTATGTGAACACTCTCGTGATCACTGTTTCTAAAGGCTTATTAGAATGACCAAAGTATCTGAGCCTACTTTCCTATCCTAGCCCAAGGTCATTTTTATGTCTGAAGCCTACTTCCTTGTTCTAGCCTAAAATTTAGATGCCTGTCTGAAATTACTTCTTTGTTTTGGCCTAATATTTAGATTCCTGCCTGAGATTACTTCTTTGTTGTAGCCTACGATTTAGACTCCTACCTGAAATTACTTCTTTGGTCTAGTCTAATGCCAGATTCCTGCTTGAAGCCTACTTCCTTGTCCTTGGCCAATGTCATATTCCTGTCAAGCAGCCCCTTTCCTTGTCCTTGGCCCACGTCAGCTTCCTGCCAAGCAGTCCCAAAGGCTCTCCACCTCTTCCTCTTTTTTATTTCGTTAACAAGATTGAGCCTGTCTTAGGTCGTTCTGACAAGAATGCCTTCCTTACCCATCATGGAATATGCATTATCAAAAGCAATGCATTTATGTCTTAGGTTGGTAAGGCTCTGTGCATAATTTTACCCGTCCTTGGCTTGCCAGCCTGTTAATTTAATAACTCTGTCTGGGGGTCCATTTTGAGGTTTAAGCCATGTACTTTGGCTGTCAAAATGCTGATGTTGTTAAAGATAAGCTTTAACATGATGGGCAGGAATAAAAGTATTCTCAGGACAAGAAGGGCTAGTCTGATCAAGTTATATATGCTATTCCTGAGGTTTGTCCAAATGGAAATACTGAGCTCAGGCCATGGATAATTTTATTGGGATTATCTGCAGCATCAAAGGTCAACAGAGCAGCATTCTTTAAATTCATAATCTCATTATGCAAAGTTAACACACCCACAGAGGTGTTAGGATTATGCCAAATATCCTACAGGTGTCTTTAAACTTTTTTCTAATTATAATGACAATCATTTTGAATTTCAAAGGTAACACTGCTCCAATAATATTTGTCATGACACTTGGGATGGCTTCTAACTCTTGAACCCTGAACCTCCTTCAGATAATTTGAATGGGTTATAGAGCATCATTCGTTGTTTCAGATACCTATATAAATCCTTTTGTATACTCAATACATTAGTAACATTTTTTTTGCTAGATGGTTAACAAAAATAGTTGTCTTAACTCCTTGTGTCAATGCTATTGCTGAAGCAGAGATGCTAGCAATTGAATTAATGGAATTAAAGCTGTTATACCAGCAATAATCAAGCCTGCTACCCTCTTGCTTCTGCTTAAAGCCTAACTCACTTCTGCCAGCACTTTCAAGCTTTTTTTCAGAGAATCAAAGTTTTCTAATATGCAGGACAGTGAGACAAAAGCTGGTTGATAGACCTCTGTAATAGACATGCCAGGTTTCAACACACTAACATAATTGGAAATTATATAGTCAATGCAACTTAGAATAAATGCTGTAGAAGAAACAAAACCAATTTTAGCTTGACAATTAAAAGAGCCTTAAAACATGCACTAACCCTTGTTTGATATCCAGATCCTGTCCCAACATTATCTCTAGCTATCCTAACATCATAGCGAGCTACATCTAGCTTCCACATATGTTCCTGACAAAGTCCAGATCCAGTCTTCCAAAAGTACACTGTTATTTCCCATATTGGATTTATTTCTAGACCAGTACATGATTGAGTCCTAATAGCTGGGCACCTTTAAGAAGAATACAAGGGACATAGTTTCTCTTTTTGATTTTCTATCCCATAATGTCTAAAACTTGAGGCAAGGCAGCTTGTTCCATCTGGGATATAGTCAAGCAAAGGTGGGTCAGGAACATATGTCCAATACAGCTCCCCAGTCACTCTTGTCAGGGCACTCAGCAAGCTCACAGGTCGCCATCATTCTTCGTGTCAGCAACAGTATGTCTCACCAATCTTTTTAGAGTTCCATGGGCCTCTTCCACAATACCTTGTCCTTGAGGATTATACAAAATGCCCGTATTAAATTGTTGACAAAAGTCTCAACTTCTCAACTACAATTGCCAGACCCATTATCTGTTTCTTTTTAAATTGGATATTTTATTTCTTTACCTTTTAATGTTATCTTCTCTCCCATTACCCCATCCTCACTCCTCCTATTACTATGAGGGTGTGCTCCCACCACCCTTCCATTCCCGCCTCCCTGCTCTCAAATTTCCCAACACTAGGGAATCCAAACTTTCAGGCACCAAGGCCATCTACTTCCACTAATGCCGGGCAAGGCCACCCTCAACTACCTATACAGGTGGAGCCATGAGTCCCTCCCTTTGTGTTCTAGGGCTGGAGATTATAGAGCAGCTACTCCAGCTTGTTTCTTAGGACCATTTGCTTGAAAAATTGTTTTCAGCCTTTTACTGTAAGGTAGAGTCTGTCTTTGTCACTGAGGTGGGTTTCCTGTATGCAGCAAAATGCTGGGTCCTGTTTGCGTATCCAGTCCGTTAGCCTATGTCTTTCAACTGGGTAATTGAGTCCATTGATGTTAGGAGATATTAAGGAACAGTGATTGTTGTTTCCTGTTATTTTTGTTATTAGAAGTAGAATTATCTTTGTGTGGCTATCTTCTTTTGGATTTGTTGGAAGAAGATTACTTTCTTGCTCTTACTAGGGTATAATTTCCCTCCTTGTATTGGAGCTTTCCTGCTATTATCCTTTGTAATGCTGGGTTTGTGGAAAGATATTATGTAAATTTGGTTTTGTCGTGGAATATCTTGGTTTCTCCATCTATGGTAAGTGAGAGTTTTTCTGGGTATAGTAGCCTGGGCTGGCATTTGTAATTACATCTGTCCAGCATCTTCTCAATTTTATAGTATCTGGTGAGAAGTCTGGTGTAATTCTGATAGGTCTGCCTTTATATGTTACTTGGCCTTTTCCCCTTACTGCATTTAATATTCTTTCTTTGTTTTGTGCATTTCTTTATTATGTGACAGGAGGTCTTTCTTTTCTGGTCTAGTCTATTTGGTGTTCTATAGGCTTCTTGTATATTTATGGGCATCTCGTTCTTTAGGTTAGGGAAATTTTTTTCTATAATTTTGTTGAAGATATTTATTGGCCCTTTAAATTGGGCATCTTCACTTTCTTCTATACTTATTATCCTTAGGTTTGGTCTCCTCATTGTGTCCTGAATTTCCTGAATGTTTTGTGTTAAGAACTTTTTGCATTTTGCGTTTTCTTTGACAGTTGTGTCAATATTTTCTATGGTATCTTCTGCACCTGAGATTCTCTCTTCTATCTCTTGTATTCTGTTGGTGATGCTTGTGTCTATGACTCCTGACTTCTTTCCTAGGCTTTCTATCTCCAGGGTAGTCTCCCTTTGTGATTTCTTTATTGTTTCTACTTCCATTTTTATGTCCTGGATGGTTTTGTTCAATTCCTTCACCTGTTTGGTTGTGTTCTCTTGTAATTCTTTAAGGGATTTTTGTGCTTCCTCTTTAAGGGCTTCTACCTGTTTACCTGTGTTCTTCTCAAATTCTTTGAGAGTGTTATTTATGTCTTTCTTAACGTCCTCTATCATCATCATCATTAGAAGTGGTTTTAAATCTGAATCTTTCTTCCCTAGTGATATGGGGAATTCAGGACTTTCTAGTGTGGGAGAACTAGGTTCTAATGATGTCAAGTACCCTGGGTTGCTGATGCTTATATTCTTGTGCTTGCCTTTCACCATCTGGATCTCCTTAGTGCTACCTGCCCTGTCTCTGACTGGAGCCTGTCTTTCCTATTATCTTGGTTGTATCAGTACTGTGTAGGGTGGGTGTTACTACTGGGGTTAGAGCTGGGGCCCAAGATCTGCTCAGTGCTCAGGCACAGACAGGAAGGAACCAGTGCTCTGGGCCAGGAATGAATTCCTGGGTCCTAGTGGGTCCCAGTTACTCCCTGTTTGGGGTAGGTGTTGCTGTCTCCTTACCTAAGATACTGCTGGGGTTAGAGCTCCTGTGAGGCCTGCTTCCTCTGGGTTTTGTGAGATTGGGTGCAGAGCTGCCGCCTGGGATCTGCTCTGTGCCCGGGCCCAGATCAGAAGGACTTCTTATATCATTCTTGATGTTTTATCTGATAAAGAACTTCTCTTCAGTATTGAGGACTGACTCTTCCAATATTATGTTAACCAGAGGATGCTCTCACAAATGATAATTCGGTAGGCCTTGTTGGTAAAGTGACAACATGCATGGGGAGACAGAATTTGATTGCTACTTCATTTAATAGTATAGACTTGTAGTAACAGGGTTCAATGATAACTTTCAATTTTGTTTCCGATTAACGGTGGATTACCTGTGTTTTCCTGGAGTAGGCTGACATAGGACCAAATAACCTGAAAAGTACTTTAAGTGCATATATCCTTTTATATGAATGCCTAAACATGTTATATTTAAAGCACATTCTGAATGGTAGACTCCACGGTGTGTGATGTTGCCCTTTTTAATGTAGTTATGAAACTCTGATAACTCAAAGGCTTTCTGACTCTGCCTTAAACCCCTCCACCTACTTGTATAAAAGAAGCTGTACAAGAATGGCTCTGTCTCCAAGCTAACCCGTCGACGACAGGAGATGGATTAAAGCCAGGCTCCTGCAATGAGAAAGCTGATGTAGCAGTTAAACCCAGGGAACGATCATCTCTGTGTGTCCACTCACCGTGTAGTCAGATCTTTGCATAGAGTTCATGATGCTTTCACGTGTAATGATTTTCACAAATGTTGCTGAGTTTAAAGCTATCTCTATGTGAAGTGTGTTTTACTCATAATACAGGAGAACTGCAACCAAGATCTAAAACTTGTGTCACCTAATAACCAATAACATCTGTCAAGTGGTCTCTCCACAGGCACAGGTGTTAAGTCTCATTGTTGAATAATGACAAATGTCTTTCCACATTTTCTTTTTAGTGATGGTGTATTCAAGTTGTTGTGTTTTAATGTTTTTTCCCTGAGACACAGTCTTTTTCTATTGCCCAGGCTAGCCTCAGACTCCCCATCTTTCTGCCGCAGCCTCCCTGTCGCTGCTATTACAGGTGTGATCTTGCTTCCATCATTTCCACAGGCTTTGGATTTTGAAAAGAAGTCTGTCTGTAGATGAATCAACCTTTAATTTTGCCTTCCAAAAACATATTAAAAGTTTAGAAATAATTAGACAAGAGATGTGTGTATGTTATAGCTTCTTAAATAGAGAAGTTGTTTTTATTCTTTTTAGATTTATTTTATGTGTGTTGAGTGAGTGTTTTGTGTACCTGTATGCCTGTGCTCATGGAGCTCACAAGAGGGCATCAGATTCCTTGGAACTAGAGTTATAGGTGGTTGTGAGGCACCATGTGGGTGCTGGGAATCAAACCCAGGACCTCTTCAAGAGCAAATGCTCTTAACCACTGAGCCATCTCTCCAGACCCTATTACAGCTTCTTAAACTGAGTGTTGCTGACTACACCTGTGAAGTCCTGTAAATGAATGTGGAGGGCAGGTCCCCAAAATTTGTCAATAGTAACAGGCTTCTGAATACAAATGACTAAAACTTAGTTCAAAATCCATGGTATAATGGATCTGAGGCACTTCTGGCACCTCCATTGTTAAGAATGACTTTGCTGAGGCCTGGGTTCTGAGCGTACAATGTGTGTAAATGTGCATGATGTCATGACGCAATGTTGCCAGCATACACTATCTGCAAAACCCTGGCTCACACCAACAGCTTTCTGCCCTCCTAGGAACACAATAATTTAATTATGGAGAATAAAGACGTTCATTATTCTTCTACCACCAGACTTAAAATTTCCGTATCAAGTTAGTATATCTTTGGGTTGTATTGTGTTAAATTTTCCATGTTTTTTTTAAAAAAAAAATTCTAGCTGGGCAGTGGTGGCACACACCTTTAATCCCAGCACTTGGGAGGCAGAGGCAGGTGGATTTCTGAGTTCGAGGCCAGCCTGGTCTACAGAGTGAGTTCCAGGACAGCCAGGGCTACACAGAGAAACCCTGTCTCAAAAAACCAAAATTAATTAATTAATTAATTAAAAAATGCTGTTTGAGTTGCTGACATGACTTTCATCTTTAAAAAATATGTAATGAACTTGGGTATTGGATTAGGAAAAAAAATCCTAGCAGTTTCTGAAATGCCTGTCAACATAATCCATTCATTCTGTACCACACATGTATAACAAATGCCATTCTCATCACTAACTGTTACAAATCAACCTATGAGAGTCTGAAAAAACATTGAAGGTACTCTGGCATCCTGTGTATACCAGATTCTTAGCCACCACGTACAGCCCTTGTGTAGAAGTAAATGGACATATTCAATAGCATGCACACTTGCTTGTCTCTATCTTAAATGGCAAAATTATAGGTAAACTAAAGACTTACATTATAATAATGTCTTTATGGTTCACTATCAGTAAGTGTCTGATTTGTATACCTGTTTTATATACCTGTTGCCCAGAGTCACATAAGAACTTCTCTGGTGAAAGGGGTTTATAAGTGAAGACAGTTGAGAAGCCCTTGATACGTATCACCTATAAGAACAATAACTCATATGTAATCTTCCTTTTACATTAATGGAGGTTAGGACTGCTTATCAATAGATAATTCTCAAAATACACCTCTGATTCAACTTAAAGTCTTCGTTTGCTCTGGTTAGATGTGGTGTCTACCCCCTGGACGGTTGAATCCGGAGGCAATCAGCTGAGAACCATGACCTACACCATTCTCCTCAGCAACCCGCTTACTGGGAAGTACACTGCTGCCACAGAAAAGCAGGTATGTGACTCGTTTGGGTTCCACAGGAGGTCTGGCCATAGCTCTAGGGAAGATGCCTGTCACAGGCCAGAGGGGTCCCACCCACCCACACCTAGTCAATAGACCTCCAGTTGGAGTGTACTTGTCAGATCTGAGGAATTTCCATGTCATTTGCAATAATAAGATTGTTTTATTTTTAATAATGGTGACTGCACAAATTTGACCATAGAATCTCAGGCATGCTAGCCAAGCACTCGACCACTGGACTGTATTCTCCAGCCTGCAGTTATATTTTAAAGACAGGCTATTTATTTATTTATTATTGTTTTGTTTTTGGTTTTTGAAACAGGGTTTCTCTGTGTAGTCTTGGCTGTCCTAGAACTCTCTCTGTAGACCAAGCTGGCCTCAAACTCACAGCCTACCTCTGCCTCCTGAGTGCTAGCATTAAAAGCTACATAGAAACGAATCTATAGAAATATAAACTGAAGTATTGTCCACAATTATATTGATGCCTCAGATGTCTTTGAAAACGAGCCTGGAGCTTTGGAGTGGTGCTGGTAAGGGCAGAGGTGGGGCTCACATGGAAGAAGACAGGGCAGTAGTTTACATGGCGGAAGGTAACTGATGACCTCCTGAGGGTTCACTGCATGCCCTCCTGTACATGTCTGCAGGTTTGCATAATAGAAGATTTTAAGTATTTCTAAAATCTAACTTATAATGTCAGGAGAAACCCAAAGATCCAAACGACTGCTATGATGCATGGGACAGTCACTTTTAAATCATAAACACAGCCAGCGCCCCTCTCAATGCCTAGAGTGGCACTGGCTTAGAGTGGAGTGTGTTTGACCCATCTGGGCAGGAGCCCAGTGCATCTGAAGATCACTTCAAACAGCATGCACACTGATGAGGTGTGTTGTTACAGTTTTCCCATCAGTGTTAAAGGAAATGTGATTCCCTTATACAAGAAGAGATCAGTATTTTGGAGTAGGAGAATCTTCTATAAGCTTAGAAGCTGGTCCTTCCTCCTTCAATGATGGGTAGTAGTGTGGTTAACTGAGAAAGGTTTAGCTGACAGATCCCCTAAGTTCTGTCTAGGGAAAGTGATGTTCTGTCAAGATGCTCCATTGTTTTTTATTTTTATTATTTTTTTTAGAAATGTTTGGCTTTGTTAAACTTTGATGAATGTGGAAGTTAGGGCCCTCGTATTATTCAATTGATTTTTGAATTGTCAACTTTAATTTTTTTAACTTAAAACTCATTATAGCCAAGAAACACAGAAAGACTATGCGATTTATTTTTCACTTTGTCCTAACTTGTCGTAAGATTTTTGATGTGTTTTGTATCTGTGAGAAGGAACTTCAGTATCTATGTTCTAAATTGCTGGGGAACATAAACACATTGAAAATATGTGTGTAAGCATTTTTTTACCCTTCCTTCGGCAGACACTGTATAAAGAGAGTCGGGAAGCACGGCTTTACCTAGTAGATTCAGAAGTGCTGACACACGATGTCCCCTATCACGACTACTTCTACACTTTGACTAAATATTGTATTGTACGATCTACAAAACAGAGATGCAGGCTGAGGTGAGTCCCCGCAGGTGCATGTGTGAGTGAGTGGACTGGGGTATGCTGTGTAACACCAGCCCTGAAGTCTTAGTCAAGCACCATAAAAAGCTTTGCTTCTTGGTTAAATCACATGTTCAGCAGTAGTCAAGAAAGAAGTGGGAATCTGCACTCAAGACTGAAACTGTTAAAGGTTTTGGCATCCTGGGGCTTCACAGTCTAGGAAAAAAAAAAAAAATGTCCTTCAGTTACCACAGGAAAAAATAGCTGTAGAATTGGCCAGAACTAGTTCCACGATCCAGTGTAAGGGTCTCAGGGTCGGGAGTTTAGGGAACGCATGGTGAGCCATAGGTCCTCTCCTGCAGTGGGAATGAAGAAGGCTGGCACTTTGAAGAGTGACGGCCATCAAAGGCTTTGCTTGACCCTTATTAATAGAATTACTTTTGACTAGTGTGTGATCACTAGAAATCCCTGAGGCATTTAGAAATTTATTTAATTCCTTAGCATTTACGGAAGCCTTCATTGCTATTTAGGCGAGGGTAGAGCATTCCAATTTGATGAGGTTATTAGCAGCTCACAATGTTTTTAAAAGAAGAACAAATTTTATTTTATAATAGTAATGGCATTTAATTCTTCTGGCTTTCCATAGAACGGAACCTCACGTTTAATTGCAGTGAAATAGCTAAAGTAGTCAGTCCGTGGCCACAGTCCCCTGAACTCCTCGGATCCCCTCTGCTAGCTAAAGTCTGTCTCTAAAGATATATTATTTTCTTCTCACCCTATTAGAGTCTCCACAGACTTGAAATACAGGAAACAACCATGGGGCCTTATCAAGTCTTTAATTGAGAAGAATTCCTGGAGTTCCCTGGAGAACTATTTCAAAAAGCTTGGTCTGTAAAACTTTCACACATCTGTATTTACCAAGGTCTTGTTTATTAGCAAATGGGCTGTTCTTCATTAGGACGCAGAGAGGGGCCAGGTGTCCATGCTGGAACAGTCACTGAACTGGCTCCGGTTACCTTACTTGCTCTGCCAATGGCAGGGTTTTACACGTTCAGTTATCGTCGTCGTTCTAACGACACTTACGTAATGCTTATTGTATGGCCTGTCACACAACGCAAATTTACGCACATCACAGTGTCAACATTTCAATGCTCACAGAAACCCTGGAAAGTATAGGTATGGTAGCTTTTTCCCACTTTACTGTCGAGGAAATCATGAGTACAGTTAAGTGACTTGTCCAAGACCACACACTCTGCCTCTGCAAGGAGCCAGGAGGTTGACCCCAGCGAGAGCTTCCAAAACTAGGTTATAGATCCTCTTGTCCTCTCTCACGTCTGCAGGGCCCCAGGTCTACACCTGTGCTCATAGCTGCAGCTTTCCTGGGCTTCTGTAGGCCCATTCGGCAATGGCGCTGTGTTCATGTGTGGATTTACTGGAGGTGTACTGGTAGCTGTCCATGAGAAGCCATGCAGCTGTTATGCTGGGAGATTTCTTAATATATACAAGAAGGGAACACTACATATGTAAGCATAATTAAGTTTAGTGAAGGAAAAGCCCGAGGTCAGTCATCTCTAGAGACTTTAGACTGTATGTATGCTTTACTCTGCTGGTTGGTTGTCCTCGGGCTCTTTTCCCTTTGGCTGTTTCATTGCTAAACTTTTCATCAGTGACAGAGAAAATGAAGCTTAAACATTAGTTTGGCCCCTGGCTAATGAGCTTCTGATGAAGAAGACTGAGCAGAGGGAAGGACTAAAATAAATGACCAAAAAAAAAAAAAAAAAAAAAAGAGTTATTTAGGTTGTTTCAAGGTTCCCTTTACCAGACTTTTCTTTTCAAATGGTAGAACTTCTACACGTTACTCTCTCCTTTAGGATTAAGAAGCACTGACAGACCCTGCCTTGGAAACCTTTCTAACGAGCTCGTGGATATGTGTGGAACCGTTGTTTCCATAGCTGAAGCCATTATGTTAATATTTAATAGTGCATGTAGCTAGTTTCCACTGCTGGCCCCATCACTTATTGATACACATTCTTCCTAGAATAATGAAGCCTCACTGTAGGGTCATTAGAGTCTCTAAAGCTTTTAATTAAGAAGAAAGTTTGAATCTCGTCTGTAAAACTTGAGGTCTAATTAGAGAAGATTATCCAGGCTCAAACAAGCACACCTATGCATGTGCACACATGCACACACACAGTACTCGGGTTTTATAGTTGAGAAAGCTTCCTTCTTATCCTTTTGTTTTTAAAAATTCTCCTTAGAATCAGATTTGTTAATGGAAGAGTCTGTGTTGAGTCCATCCATTGAAGATGTTGGAAAACTTAACAGCCTGCGCCGGAGAAGGAGGACCTTGACTCGGGCAGTGGAGCCGGTTCCCAAGCTGTCCTCTCAGCGCTCTTCTACAGATTTGGGCTTCGAGGCCAAAGTCGATATTACAGGTAGCTGTCACTATTAAACAGACAAAAAGACTTAGCCTAAGGATGCATGAGGTGCCTCCTGTCTGTGAGGAATGTCATTTAAGGAAGCCTGCCTTTCTCTTCTTTTTGATAATATTTATTTATTTATTTATTTATTTATTTATTTTCCCATGAGACACGGGCTGAGACAAACGGGACGGACCGGGATTCAAACAGGCAGACAGAGAGAGCAGAGGGCCCGTGCCCTCTGCAGGCGGCCGCCTTAGCCGCTGTGCCACCGCCCGGTTCGCTGTTAATAATATTTATTAATACTCTTAATTTCTTAATAGCAGCTTCTATAGAAGCCTAAAGGAACAGCTGGGACATGGCAGGCGTGTGGCGAGTAGAGTGTTTTATTCGACCTGCACAGCATTTAAAATTTTTAGGTTGGCTGTCCTGATACATGCATTTAGTCCCAGCGCTCAGAGGCAGAGGCAGAGGCAGAGGCAGAGGCAGGTAGAGCTCGCTAGGTTTGAGGCCAACCTGGTCTATCTAGTAAGTTCCAGGCCGACCAGGATTACATAGTGAGAAGCTACCTCAAAAAAGAAAAACAATTGGATATTTAAATAAAATATTATGTCTGATAGCCCTGTACTAAGTCCCTTCAGACAGTCTGTGCTGTCCAGCTGGGCTCTGTCCCCAACATGAGCCACTAGCCCTAAGCTTCTGTTTATTTCCTGCTTAACATCTGTAGACATCTGATGCTTAACTCTGAGTGTACTGTTGAGGGCTAGCCTAGGCAAACTGCAGAGATGGAGCTTGACTGTCAGTTCTGCAGCATCCTTGCTTTATTGTTATCCCTTCCCCCTCAGAGGTCTAAAGCTGTCCACCTCTCCTGTCCCCTATAGCACTAATCCCCCACTAGATCTTCAGCTCTGCATAACCACATCTAGCCACTGATTAAGATCAATTTGAGCTTTTTAAATTTGAAATGTGAAGATTTAGGCCCCAGTGATTGGTGATTTTTTTTTTTAAAGGAGAGAAACACCGTGTATTAGCTCGACTCAACTGTTCTTAGCAGAGATAGTACTTAGCTGTATATCATCCACTGTGTATTGAATTGACTATTTAATTTCGTAGTAAATTAATTTGTAACATTATCTCAAATGTGAAGCATTACCATGGTGGGCTTGTTTTACATTTTAACCAGGGCACCACAATTTCACTCTTAATCGGTTTATCTTCACAAACGGCATTGTTGGAGTTAATTTCCGGTGATTGTTAACTTTCAGCAGTGTTCACAGTCCTCACTCTCACCTCTCACCTACAGGAAAGAGAAAGACCGTGGACAGTTGTGACACCGCCCTTATTGTGGTGATGAGTGTATTGTAAGTATTCCTTGTCCGTCTTTTGTTCATATCTTCATTTGTTTTTAAGTAGGTCCCCAAAGAATTGTAAGGCATTTGTGGGTTTTTACAAAAAGGACTTTTTTTTTTTTTTTTTTTTTTTTTTTAATGTGTTAGGGTTTTGCATGCATGTCTGTGTGCAGTCCCTGCAGAGGGCAGAAGGAGGCATGGCTCCCCTTGGAAGTGGCGTTACAAACACTCTAGGTTATTCTGATAAAGCAACCACACTGTGAAAAATATTAGACAATTAGTCTGATGCTTGTAGAACATTATAGGAACCTACCTAGCAAGTTACACCTAAGAGCTCTAACTATGTGGCTTCATGTGAACCTTCAGGAAGTCCCTTGATTATAGGAACTGTTTCTGACTCTGTGGTAGACTGGGTGGTAAGTTTTGGAATGAAGCTCTTAGCTGTTCTTCATTACTACAGATTTCAGAGCAAGCAGAAAGTACTTGTTATCCTTTTTAGTGTTTGCTGTCGTCTTTTTTGAGATGGGGCTCAAAAAGTATAAAGTCTTAGCCTTTAACTGTCTCATGATCCTCCTGCCTCAGCCCCCTTTATGTTAGGACAACCTCTATATACACCACTGCCCTTAGATTTCTTTTTGGGTTTTAGAAAAGGTTTATAGAGTCTAATTAAATCAGTCTGCTATGACAAACTGATGACATTTTTGAGTGACAAATACTATTATATTAATTTGTAGGAAAGTATATATATATATATCTAGTTATATATATACACATACATACACACATATACATGGATATATACACATTTATCACTTCAGTGCCATGATAATTTCACAGATTTAATTTGAGGCAGGTAAATCTTTTAACAACAAAATAAATAAAGACATGATACTATTTATCAGTTTGTATACATGTATAATGAGGTCTCTATTATTTGTAAAACTGATATTAAAAATAAAACATTAACTCTAAATATAAAAATTTTATATTTACCATTATTAATATATGTTTGGGATTTATCTGGTACTTTCTTTGATCAAAGAGAGGGTCTATCTATCTATCTATCTATCTATCTATCTATGTACTTTTTTTTTGCCTCTACTGGGAATAAAAGATAACATTGTGATGTTCCTAAAATCAGCTGCATATTGATTTTCATTTCATTTTTAAAATGCAGTATTATGGGTGTATAATTGCTTAAGCCAGTGTAACCCAAAAATAGATCCTGAAAGCTTACCTGGTAGGTTTCTAAACCAGTGGTTGCACAGGATTGGCTGGGACTGAGCAGAGAAAGGAGAGGGGTCAGAGGCCATTTGAGTAGGCCAGTCAAGGAGTTTTCTCATCACATTAGCCATTACCCATCACTCTCTTTGGCATCTATATCATACTTGAAAGTGCTTATTTCATATAATGAAATGGGGATAATTTATTGAAATATAGAAAATGGTGTAGATCATATATAGTTGAAAGCTTTTGCATATATATTATTTTACTCATTTTATTTTTTTAATGGTGGAAGGGACTCTTGGGGCGGGGTCTGGCTTTGTAGTCCAGGCTGCCCTGTAGTCTCCAGTCACAATAGATCCCCTTGACTCTGTGGTGCAGTGTGGGTGCTGGGCAACCTCTGCTGCCGGGCCTGGCAGGGCAGGGCAGGGCAGTGTGGGTTACCCAACTGTCATTTACTCTGCAGTTTGCTGCTGCTAGTTCTGCTGAATGTGACACTGTTTCTGAAGTTGTCAAAGATAGAACACGCCACCCAGTCCTTCTACCAGCTTCACCTCCAAGGAGAGAAATCTTTAAAGTAAGTTATCCACCCCGGCCCTGCCTGTTTCTACCGTCTGTTTCGTTGCTGTAGAAGATTTACCTTTAGAAATTTTGGTCTTCTATATCTTGTCACGCATGCTTAGTTCCCCCTTCCCCCACCAGGGGCGATGGTGGTGGTGGGTTTGATTTTATTTGCAATTCATGGGGCACAATAATTACTGTAAATAAAAGATAAGCAGCTGTTTTCATGATTTAATTTTTTTTTCTCTTCTAGTTTAGTCTCTGACAGGTTCTCAAGAACAGAAAATATTCAAAAGAACAAAGATCAGGCCCACCATTTAAAAGGAGTACTCCAAGATTCCATAGTGATGTTGGAACAGGTAGGCCAGCTTGTTCCTCGGGGGATGCCCAGGTCCTCAACTGTACAGACTTGTCTACCGTTGCTTAGTAACTCTGCTCCTGCTTCATCATTCTCTTTTGGTTCAGGTTTTTCTCTCACTGAGTGGATGGCCATGCCTTATAGAGAAGAGAAACCTCTTTCTTCTATAGCCATATCTACAAATTGTCCTGTACTTAACCCCTTTGCTCTTTATGGTTACTGCAAGGAACATCTGGCTCAGCTTAGTGAAGTCCATGCTTAGCACAGTGCCCAACCTGAAACAGATAATCCAGGTTTGTTGAATGAGCAAATGAATGAATACAGTAAGGACTAAGGTACATTTCTTGGTCTCACGTTGCTTCAATTTTATGAGAAAAGTCAGTTACCCTACATACAGGCTTTCAAGTCTGTTTTTAAAAGTGCAGAGTTAAGTAGTATAAAAGTGTGACGTAGGCAGTGCTCTGGGAGTTCTGAGGCAGGGAGTCAGGGAAGATGCTATGGGGTTAGTAGGTACAGGTAAGTTGTAGAACTGTGAAGAGGATCTTGAGTGGATTAGGAAGGCGTGGCTCAGCCATGGGACTTGAGGTGTTCAGGGAAGAGTGGAAATACCACTGAGTCTTGAGGAATGTCTAAGAAAACAAGCCTTTCCCCTCTGGATAATCAGATGGACTTCCTGGAAAGTATACTGCATGAAAAACTATGGTCCTCTAGTGCGTGGTAAGAACTCTCTAGTATTCATATAGCAGCTGCTGGAGAATCAGGTATTTGATGATCTGTTTTATTTGAGCATCTATATCTATCTATCTGTCTGTCTATCTATCAAGATGCTCAAATCAAATACATACACATATATGTGTACATACATACATACATACACAATGCACATATATCTTTTGGAGTAATTGGCAAAAATTGAAGTCTGATTTTTGATCATTTTGTTTGCAGCTGAAGAGCTCACTCATTATGCTTCAGAAAACCTTTGATTTACTAAATAAGAACAAGTCTGGGGTGGCTGTGGAGAGCTAGTGCTGAAACGTAGAAATAAAGGAGACATCTGGACCCAGAAGGCAACATCTGGAAGGAAACGGCGGATGAAGACTCTCACTGTCATAAGGACATTTCTGATATTTTTATTACTGGGATTTCTACTAGGAAAGCTGTATTTAAATAACATTTACTCAATGATTACTCTCCAATAGCCTTAAGACTCTATCTTTTTACTTCTTATAGATATTTTTAAACTGTGAATTTCTCCAGTGAACCATGAAATATATTTTGGAATTGAAATTCTGTGACACAAAAGGGGAAGGAAGGCACCCTGGGTACGACAGCTTCTCTCTATAGTGAGGCTTGTTACTTGATCCTTTAAATTTATGTTAGCACAGAGTCCCTGTGTGCCCAGGGGCCTGTGTTTGTAGCTGAGTTTAAGAGCCTAAAAAGGTAAGAAGAAACCCCTCAATCATTTGCCACCTTAAAGGATTGTTTTCCAAGCGCATACATTCCAGGTTTGTATCTTTAAATTTTACAGTGTCTTCATTGACTTGGTCTCAAGGCCAGTGGTCAGACCTTTTGTATGTCTGAAAGAGTCATTGACCATGTTATCTCTGAATGAAGGAGTATGTATGTATGTATATACACACACATATATACATGTACATGCATACATATAAACATATGTGTATATGTATGTCTGTCTGCCTGCCTGTCTGTCTGTCTGTATGTATATGTACCAAAGGTGAGATTATCCTTCATATATCAAAAAGACTAAACAGTAATTTAGGAGAAGGAAGTATCTAGGCTATTAATGCCCATGATGAACTACTTTTAGTTTTAGAAGCCATAAGATGATTATCCAATCTGGGCATTTCACGATGGATCAAGTGAGTCCATGAGTTATGCTTGGGTTCAGCTTAGCAACGCCCATGATGGAAGTGACCCATCGGATGGAAAATAATGGATCACTTTTCAGCAGCAGCTACACACAGCTTCATCTTTACACGTGTAGCTTGTCTTGCTGGCAGATTAGAAGCTGGAGACAAACTTGCGCTCCGCAGTGAAGACTGGAGGACATGCACGCTGACTGGAGTTGAGAGGCGCAAGCTTGGGCTGGCTCTCAGGAAAGCTTCGTAGGCATTGGTGTCAGTACCAGTGGTTTGTGAAAATAAGGACTTTGTAACCTGACTTGAAATTAGCTCCGTCCCCAAGGAATTAGGAAATGTTCAGGATGTATTTATTGGTTTGTTCTCTAGAGGTTTTTCTAGAACACGCACATATATTCTTATCGACTATCCATTGTCTTTAGTCAATGTTTCCTTTCCCTCAGTGCCACCAAGGTCAAATGTCACTGCTAATAACATTTTTGAGAAACCCTTGGGGAATAAAAATACTGGCTAAAGGGAAGGGTTTCTCTTCATGAATCCTAACTAATCTCCCTGGGGAAGGGGGCTTCAGAGTAATACCTCCTGTTTTGTTTTGTTTGTGATAAGAATATAGGAAGTATCTGGCTGTGAGTTAAGAATGACTGGATTAGACACTTCAAATTGTTAAGTTTAGAAAAATGGTAACTGTCAAAGTGAATCTTTTTGTGGTTTCTCTTAAACTACTTCACCATATACCTCAAAGATTACCAACGTTGCTTTGTAGATAAAACACTAAATGTAGAATTAATGAGATCTTAATCTGTTATGTATATATTGAAGTCAATAAAACCCCAAATGTCTAAGTTGTCGTTTTTCTTCCGTTTCTGCTTTAAAAAAACAAACAAACCTAGAAAGCTTGGGGTAGGGAAAACCTGCATGTAGGCCCACAGTTCTTACAGACTTGTGCTGCAAGAGGATTCTCTTGGGCAATTTCATTGCAAATGCGCAGACTACTGAATCAAAAGTACCACAGAGGCCTGGCTGGAAGGCAGCCCCAACCTCCAGGACTCTCGAGCGTGAACAAGTTGGATAAGCCGGGCTTGGGAGCTACAGCGGGGCCTCAGGGGAAGGTGGGCGACTCGTGGGGTGGCACCCGGGAACGCGGCGACGGCGCGGATCGAACCCAACGCCTGTTGCCGGCGCCGGAGGACAGCAGGCGGCCGGCGAACTCAGGCGGCGCGCGGACGCCCGGGTGCGATCCGGCACCCTGGCAGCACCCCGAGGGCCCCGGCGCAGGTGCAGGGTGGCCCGGCCGGAGCGCGGCGGGGGAGGGGCCTCGTGGGCTGGCGGCGCACGTGCGGGCGGCGGGATCCCGGCGCCGGGGGCGGGGCACCCGGAAGCGCGCGCCGACCTGCGGAGCGGGGACCGGGGGCGACTGGCTTGCTCGGCAGGCGCGCGCACCGGCGGTGCTCACAGGTGGGCGACTCCGCCCGGCACGCCCGAGCCCGCCGTGCAGGGTCGGAGACGCAGCCGCGCCCAGGGGAGCCGGTCCTCCTCCAAGTCCCCGCCTCTGTCGGAGGGCAGGTAACTTCCCCGCCAAGGTCATTCTCCAGGCCGGCCCACGCCCTCGGAGCGGCGGGTTCCGAGTGGGCTGGACGGGCGACCTCCGGGCTGCTGGGGCTCCTGGCATCCCCCGGCCGGTGGGTGGTTGCAGCGCTGCAGCGCCAGGGTGTCGCTGTCTGCACCTGCGAGGGTGAGTTTCCACGGCGCGCAGCCTTGGGGTGGGGACCGCCCGGCCCTTCCCGCAGGTGAACTGGGCCGCCCCAGCTCTGCTGTCCCGGGCCGCGTGGTCGGCTGTCGCCATGGGAACGGCTGGTACCCAGATGTTGCTAGCCTAGCTGGGAAGGGGAGGAGGAGATGCTTGGAGCCCCAGAAGTCAAGGAGCCCCCTGTCAGGCCACGCGGAGCCCGAAAAGCCTGATGAAAACAGGACCCCTCCCCCCTTTTCATTTTGTATTGCTCAGACGTTGGCGTTAATGAGAAGCGAAGATGTGTTTACAGGATGTGAGTTGAGTTCTTGCCACCTTTACCTTCTGAGACCTTCTTATGCCTCATGGTGACAGGTACAAATCTTTACACCAAAGGGCAACATGAAGCCAGTAAAAAAAAAGAAAAACGAAGAACCTGAGTTGGAACCCCTGTGCTGTTGTGAGTACATAGATCGAAATGGGGAAAAGAACCACGTGGCTGCCTGTTTGTGTGATTGTCAAGACCTCGATGAAGGCTGTGACAGGTAAGCTTTCAGTTTCCAGATGCTGACCCCACTGGTTCTATTGAGACCTACATATATTCTTTCAGGTTTGCGGGCCAGAATGCTGAGGTTTGCTCTTGCTTTTCCAACGGATCTAAAATAGAGAATTGTTTTTGCTGTCAGGTGTGAGAATTTTATAAAAACGAGTTACGTAGCAGCCTACAGCTGTGCAGTTCAGTTCATGAGGACTTCACCAGTTTCCATTTTAAACGGTGATGTTGGGGGATACTAGGCAGATTACATGTATTAAAGAACAAAATCCAGCACAGACTGCAAGTTTAAATGAACACTCCAGAAAGTTCTTATATTCTTGGTGATCTTAGTAGATCTTAGTAGAGCCCATGCATGGGGTCGTTCTCACTTGGTCACTTGGGCCTTGGAGGTGAACGATAGCTTTTCTGCTCTCAGCTCACCCCTTACTTCCTGGGAGAGAGGCCATGTACACCCTGTAAAAAGTGACTGTTCTTAATGTGAGCAACAAACACCGCCCTGATTGTAACATTGTCTTATCTCTGGCCTTTACTTTCACCACAACCTCAGCGATGGGAATTGCTATCTAAAAAGTTTTTAGCATCAGTTAAAAATATTTTGTATCAAGCAGCAATAAAGTGGTTTTAGCTATTTTCCTAAATATATATTTTTAAATGTCTACTTATGGAAGGCATAATGTGAGAGGAAGAGGGATGTTGGAGACAAGCTTTTCCCAGAAACTGCCCTTTTGGTTGCAAAGTCACTGTGACTTCAGATTGATAATCAGGCCAAGAAAAGCTTTGCATGGGGACCACTGCAGTCTTCTGTCACACTTGACTCTTAAAGCCCATAACCTCATTGTTCTTTGTCTTTTTCTATAGCATTTCTTTTTAAATAGGTAGCCTTAAATACAGCTTCTTTAGACTTAGTCTAAAATCCATACTGAGAAAAATAGAGCACTTGGTGCTAAGAAATGGAGACAGGATGCCATTTCCATAATGGCTGTCACCCAGGACTGCGTTTTTGCCATTAAAATGGCTAACTCTTCCTCTCTACTAGCCCTTGGGGCCTGGGGTGTCCTGAGTTCTCTCCTCTGCTCTGTCTTTTTTCCTAGAGACAGACTTCCCTGTTCCCACAACCTCTGCTGCTCTGTGACTTCAGGTGAAATCTCTCATTCACTTTAAGGCGTGTCCGGCCTAAAAAAAAAAAAATTGTCTCAAGTTATTTTTGCTTAAACTACCTTTTCTTTCTTGCCTGTCTTAGTCCACTTAGGCTGCTGCAACAAAATACTTCAGAGTGGGTACATTACAAGTGATAGAAGTGGACTGCCTGCCTACGGTTCTGGAGGTGGAGAAACCCAAAGGCAAAGTGCTGGCAGATTTACTATCTAATGTGACCCCTCTTCCCTGTGGCTGGCACCCGCTCACTGCATCCCCACTTGGCAGAATGGATGAATGCCCGACCTTCCTTGGTCTTCTTTCATGTGGATGTTAAGCTCATTCATGCTCTAATCTGTTGACCTCACGCTTCCAAGAGCTCCACCTCTGAATAAGATTGCATTGAGGGTTAGGTTTGGAGTAAATGAATTTTAGCCACAAATATTGGATCCTTAGCAGTCTAGTTCTTCCCCATCCAAAGAATGACTTCACATGCAAAATACACCCTGTACCTCCCAACAACTTCCAATATTTAATTGTTCAAGTGTCAACACAGACATCTTAAGTCTCCAGAGTGGTCTAGGTGGCATCATCTAAATCAGAAATGGGTGAAACCCATGAAGGACTCTGCATGAGTTTCTCTGCATAGCCGTGGGCCTGTAGCTAGCAGGCTGTGGGCCGAAGAGAGGCTAAGAGTGCTTCTTGCTCTTGCAGAGGACCAGGGTTCAATTCCCAATACCCATTTGATATCTTATAGCTGCCTGTAGTTCCAGTCCTAAGGGATCTGACATGGTCCTCTGACCTCAGTGGGTACAAGGCACATACGTGATGGCACATACACATACGTGTAGGCAAAACACTCGTACATGTAAAGTAATAAAAAGTAAAGAAGAAATAACAGACTGTGAACTTTTCAAAACACAATAGTGGGGCATTCATTGGAAGACATTTCCCATGGCCGGAAAGAGAAATGAGAGAGAAAAGGAATGACAGGTCCCACTCCCACGGGACAAATGACATTTGTGATGTAAATATTCTACCTTCCAGACATGCTGAGCTGAGGGCTTGAAAGCTCATGGGTTGGAGTCTTGTGCCTGCACAGAGCTTGTGGGTAGCTGGGCCCACCATCCTGGGTCTTGGTGGGTTCTTCCCCTACAGCTTTGCTAGGCACTGTCTGGTGATGCTCTCTGCAGTGGTCCCATACCCATCAGTACACAAGACAGTATCCTCATGAGGGCTCTGTGGAACTTCTGGGCCTCAGCCTTGATGTTCTCTGGGACATTCTTTGACATCCACATGGATACAGTAATGTCGCCACAGCTCTTGTATTCTGCAGAGCTGCAGAACTAGGAACATATGATGCCACCCACATCTACTACTGAAGCCCTTGGGAGTAGTGGCCTCAGTAGCCTACACTGCACCTGGCATTATGGAACCATACCTGGGGTTTCTGTGGGACAATGAATGTGGGGAGCAGAGATTTGATGTGGTACTAGGAAGTTTCATGGGTGTTCTGAGCCGTTTTCTGTAAAACCATGCTGCCGTTAAGGCCCAAGCATTCTAGGCTTCTGCCTGGAGCACAGCCCCACTCAGAGCTTTAAGGGTCATCTGCCCATTGTCTTGATATGTACCACAGGGCTCATCCATACTGATCTCTGATGCTGTCTCCTACACTGGCTTTCAGTTACTGTAAAAACAGGTTAAGAAGGCCAAGAACTTTCCAGAGCTTCAAGTTATGTTTCCCCTTTGGTTATACATTTTTTTTTTCCTTTAAAGTCACTGTATGTGTGTTACATGTATGTGTATGTGCACATGTGTGCTCCTGGTGGACAGTGTTTGATGTCAGGTGTCTTTCTGAATAGTTTCTCTGCCTTATTTGTTGAGATAGTGCCTCTCACTGAACCTAGAGCTCCTCTATTGGCCAGACTAGCTGACCAGAAAGTTCCAGGAATCCCCCTGTCTGTCTGTCTGCTCCCCCACTCCCCACAGCACTAGACTATAAGCTCATACTGCCCACTTTTCTATTTTTAGTAATGCATGTGCTGTGCATACATGTGTGTTCTGTGGCTTTGATATGTCAGTCAGAGGACAACTTGCCGGTCAGTTCTCTCCTTCCAACATGTGGCCCATGAGGATTGAACGCAGGCCATCAGCCATGGTCAAAAGTACCTTTCTTTATCCACAGAGTCAACCTTGCTAGCCTCATGTCCAAATTTTCACCTGGGTACAGAGGATCCAAATTCATTCCTCTTGCTGTCAGGGCAAGTACTTTGCCAACTGAGCCATCATCCTAGGCCCTAGAGTAGTAGTAGTTGTTGTTGTTGTTGTTACTGTTATTTTATTGTTTGTATGTGTAGTTGTGTATAGGCCAGAGATGTGTCAGCTGCCTTATGCAATAGATCCCCACCCTAATTTTTGAGTCAGGGTTTCTTTGCTGAATCTGGAGCTCACGGACTGAGTAGACTGGCTGGCCAGTAAGCTCTGGGGAGCCACTGCTCCCTCCCCAGTGCTGGGATCACACATGCTTATCACTGCACCTGCCTTTTTACATGGATGCTGGAAATCTAGACTCACGTCCTCAGGTTTGTCCAGCGAGCATTTGCCCACCAGGCTTTTCTCCAGCCCCTCCTTTCTTTACTCCCACTGGAGCATGGGTTCACGAGAAGCTGTGCAACGCCCCAACACTTTGATGAGAGATTTCTTGTATTAATACTTGGTTCCATTGCTCCTCAATCCTACCTTCTAAAGAACACTAGGACGTGACCACAGTTCAACTACCTGCTTCTGCTTCATAAATGGTGTTCCCTGCTACATCTCTGTGTGGTGGAAGAGTTTATAGGCTCCTGGGGCCTCTTTTATAAAGACCCTAATCTCATTTCTGAGGATTCTCCTGTGATACGTGACCAAATCACCTCTTACAAGACCACACTCCCAAAGCCTCACTATATTGTTTGTTCTAACCCTGAATTGCTGGGCTCAGGCATCCTCCTGCCTCAGGCCTTCTGTGAATGAAGGTGTGTGTTACCTCATGCAGCAGCTTCATCTCTTACTGCTTAGGTGTTGAGGATTCAGTTTTAAAATTGGAACACTCAAATAGCAGTGTGCCTCCCTGCAAAGTCAGCAGACCCCATTCTGTGTAGTCATCGGACTTATTTTAGTTTGTTCTTCATTTTTGCTCAAGCAGACTCCTGTCTAGAACAGCCTGGTTCACTCCCAGGGCCCAGGACAGGCTTTGAATACATCTACCTCTCTTTGGTGAGACACTCCCTTCCTTTGCTAACTGACCATCAAGGTTAAGTACAGACCACACCTTCCCACTAAGCACCTTTGATGTCTGTCCCCTGAGCTTAAGACTTCCTTAGAAGACCATTACCACTTACCTAATGCCTTTTGAATTCTCACTGTCAAGATTTTTTTTTTAAGATTCATTTGAGTGTACACCACTCAGGTCTAGACATTTGTATGGAATATGTATATATATATCTGTGTATTTAAGGAAGATTGCTGATACCTAACATGTATAAGCATTATCTTCCTATTTTAAAAAAGTGATACATGAATCTTTCAGATTGTGTATTGAGGGAATAAAATGTTGGCTTTTGGTGTCTTATCGTTTATGCTGCTGTTTGACATCTGGGCCCCCTAGGTTTTTTATTCACCAAATCCACGCGAAGCACATTCTTCTGTTCTCTCTGAATAGATGGCTTACCTGTAAAGCACTTCGGCCGGAGACTTGCGAAAGAATCACGGATACAATTTCTGATCGCCTCCGAATTCCTTGGCTCAGAGGAGCCAAAAAAGTTAATATCAGCATTGTCCCTCCACTTGTGCTTTTGCCGGTTTTCCTTCACGTGGCTTCCTGGCACTTCCTGCTGGGGGTGGTGGTTCTGACCTCCCTTCCTATGCTGGCACTCTGGTACTACTACCTCACTCACAGAAGGAAAGAACAGACGCTGTTTTTCCTGAGCCTTGGACTGTTCTCACTGGGCTACATGTACTATGTGTTCCTGCGGGAAGTGGTCCCCCAAGGGCATGTAGGGCCTACTCAGCTGGCCCTTCTCACCTTCGGGTTATTTCTGATACTCTTAGCCTTGTACCGAGCCAAGAAGAATCCAGGCTACCTCAGCAACCCAGCATGCAATGACAAATCCCCAAGCAACAGCCAAATAGAATGCCCGGTCAAAAAAGGGCAGGAGAAGACCAAAGGGTTCCCTGGCATAGATACCTCTGGGAGCCTCAACAACCGCACACTGAAGGACGATGTTAAGGGCTCCTCCAGGGTGGGGCTTGACAGCCCTGCCAAATTGAAGGAAGACTGGTGTGCCAAATGCCAGCTGGTACGACCCGCCCGGGCATGGCATTGCCGGATATGCGGTATCTGTGTAAGGAGAATGGATCATCATTGTGTCTGGTATGTTGGAAAAAATCCGGATTCCCAGAAACTAAATCCATATCCTACCCATTTTGATCTTCTTTTGTGGTGTCCTAAAATGTCTTTTCCCCAGTTTTACACCTTGTAGATATTTGTAGGCTGTGAGGATGGTTCCCACTTAGTCATCGGGCTTTTGAGTCTCACAGATTTAGTGCCTTCAGTCATTTCCTGAAGGAGATTAGCAGAAAAACTTTGGGAGGATTTTTTCCCCCTTCCTTTGTTTTTCTTTCCTATCTCTTTTTTCCCTTCCAATTGCCCTTTAATTGATTTTTAAAATGTTTTTAGTCAGGAGCTGTGGAGATGGCTCCCTTGGTAAAATGCTTGCTTTGCAAGTGAGAGGACCTGAGGTCTCTCCTCTACACTTTCCTCCAAAGGCCACGTGCTTGTTATCCCAGTACTGGGAAGGCAGAGACGGGAGCATCATTGGAGCTTGCTGGCCATTCCATCTAGAAAATTAGCAAGTTGCTGGTTCAGTGGGAGACCCTGACTAAAAAAACATACGGTAGAGAATGAGGAAGACACCAACACCAAACAAACCTCTGTTTCCACATGCAAGTATACACACGCATGCTCACCTACACACACACACACACACACACACACACACACACACACACACACGACTCTTCTCTGGCTGTATATCCTTAACCATTTTAATCCCTGTAGCCAGGGATTTCCACTCATCATAGTGCAGTGGAGGCCCTGTATTGTTGTTACCTGGCAGGAGATGGGCTTTGTTTTGTACCTTCCAGCCTGCTAGTGACAAAGTCTATCAGGCCCATACCATATAAGGTGCAGCATCTATAACTTCACTGAGTGGCTGAGCTGAAGGAGTGTTAGCACTCAGCTGGGAAGACTGGAAGTGACTGGGCTGCAGTCATTGCTCTCAGGGCTGTGCCGGCTACTGATCTATATTAGATCTGACAAGAACGGGCGGGAGTGAGATTGTAGGAGGTCCCTGGAGGTTCTTGGAATGGCTCTCAAGGGCATGGCCCTAAGACAGGGGCAGCGTTTCTGGGACTTGTCTTTCCCTGTAAAGGGGTGTTTTCAGTTTTAGATGTGCACTTCTTTGCCTCTGTCATTTACTCCTATTGTGTACATGGTGAGCATGGTGGCCCATTTCCAAATGCTTGCTTGTGGAGTCTGACAGCCTGTCCCATGGGGAACCTCTGACCACTGAGCATTTTGAGGTGCTTCATAGAGGCCGTGACACAGGCTGTTTCTTACCTGGCCTGCCTCCTAATACCTTGTTTGCCACACTGCACCAAGGCTTTCAGTGCTTCTGAGCCCTTTGTTGCTCTCTCATACATACTAAACAGTTTCCTATCTTGTGCGGGTATTTCTGACTGGACTTTCCTCATGGCTGGGTAATAGACCTCACTTACTAAGATTTTGGGACAGGGGTGTAGCCCAATGATAAGTGTGTTTGCTTACACTCACGGTGAGCCAGGCTCCATCCTTAGCACTACATAAAACCCCACATATGCAAATACATTGCATGTGTCCAAGCTCAATATCTATATGGATAGATTTGCTAGCTGTGTTCTGCTTTGTTATAGTTCCAGCTTTAAACCAAGTGTTAATGGTTCTACCCTCACAGAAAATGTGAGACGGCCACGCAGTAGACAGGTTTTTGTCTCCCTAAAACTAAATGCAAATTATAATGGTTTACTGTTTCATAACTGAAGTTCTTACTGTTCGTATTTTAAAGGCTTTCTTGTATATCATGTGAGTTACAGGAGACATTCTCAAACAAATGTATTTGGTCCCCCCCCCCCCCCTTGCTGTTTTGAGGATAAATAGCTGCGTCGGAGAATCTAACCATCAAGCATTCATCCTTGCCCTTTCCACCTTCTTGCTCACTTCGGTTTATGGAATATCGCTGACCCTGAACACCATTTGTAGGGATAGAAGCCTCTTCACAGCCCTCTTCTACTGTCCTGGAGTTTACTCTAACTACAGGTAGGTGGCACAACCTCTGTTAAGAGGGCCAGTGACAAAGTAATAAGTGTTGCCAGAAACAGGGAACTTATTTGCTTTTAAGTTAAGTTAGCAGTTCTCAATCAAAACCTAGGACAGACTTTGGGGATGGTGGGCATCCCTAAAACTGCCAACCAAAAAGTGTGGTGATTATGGGTGAACTTCCAGGGTAATATCAGAAGCATCATTGATGGCACACACCTTTAATCATAGCGCTTGATGTGTGGAGGCAGGTGAAGAGGGCAGCCTGTTCTACAAAACAAGCAAGGACTACATAGAGGGACCCTGTCTCAACAAACAAGGCGTGGCTTTATCAGGGACTCCCACAGCTGAGAAACTTATTTGTGCCTGAGGTCACAGTGTGCTCCTTTTGAGAGGTGTTCCTATCTGTGTAGCCTTCTTTTCTCTAAGCTCTCATGGTTTGTTCTCATTTTTATTTTTTTTAATTCAGTGCTCATGATTACTGTGTTATCTAGGTCAAGATTTCTGAGGCATCATTAGGTAGGAACCATTTATAAACTGTTCAGATGCCATTCAGTGTTGTAAGTGGGGCTCCTCTGTGTTGGTCTTGCCACTCCATCCCCACACACTGAGGGCGTTCACACCACTCCTACCCTTACAGAGCAGGAGTGCCCTTGCCAACCTCCATGCCACACACCAAGGGCCCCACCACTCCCAGAGTGCTTCCTGTCCATTTTTTATGTTCTTCACTCAGCGTGGGGGCTCCGTGGTCTCTGGTTTGGTTCTCGTGTTTCCTCTCACTCTTAGTTCTCAGAGCCAGTTCTGCTTTTGCTACCAGACACCCCCGGGTGGTGTTAGTTCCTAGTAGTCTAGATCTGGACATTATAGTTATTTTGGAGCGACAATTAGCCCTCCCTTCTTGGAGTAACTTTCTTCTCTAGACATATGGAAAGTCACCATGAATTCCTTGGCCGTCACGAGGGTAAGAACGTTGTAATGCAGAATGTCTGTGTCCTTGGTGAGCTGACTCAAGGGAATAGATGCCCAGTGCCATCACTGTGTCTCACCTCATCTGTGTAGTGGTTCCTGTCACCTCAGCTTTATGGAGAAGTTTTGGGTTGTCATCTGTGAGCTCCTGTTGAGCTTTACAATTGAAGAGTCTCTGTGTGTCTTTTTCCAGCTAATTCTTCAAGTGTGTATGCCCCTCCCCACAGTTCATGAATGAGCCCGGAAGATGTTTTCCTGCCCTGTGTGATTTTGTTTGAAATGTTAGGTTCCTACAGATATTTTTTATTTTTGAAAATTTTTATGTAATTTACATGTATGTGAATGTATGCCAAGTGTGTGTGACTTCTCCCAGAGGCCAGAAGGAGGCATCTGATGGGGCATCTGATCCTTATTAATGGAGTGCTAACACACTAGGGTGCTAGGAACTGACCTCAGGACCCTACATGTGTAAAAGGCTGTTGATATTGAGAGCTATCCTCTGTGCTCAGTCAGCACTAGGTTGCAGACATAACAGTAGCCCTGTTCTTAGGTTTCCATGTACCACTTCTTAGAGGACACCAATAATGACTTCCTGGAAACTGTTTCCTCCTGAGTTAGCTACAAATTAGGAATTGCTCCCTCATTCAACAAACCAGTGCTGAATACTCTGATGCTTGTGAGGTATGATATAAGACATCCTTCGCTAAATGTCACATGATAGGAAATCATGTACTGACAATCTGAAGGAGAAATGAAGGGCTTTGGCATTTTGAGGACACTAAGATATCGTTTAGCAGGGGTGGAGGTGGGGTGGGTGAGAGGTGGGGGGACTGGAGAGGATGTTCAAGTCTTTACTGATGAGTACAAAACGTTCAGAAAGGCCCCTTTCTCCACAGCTCAGCCCTGTCCTTCACCTGTGTGTGGTACTCTGTGATCATCACAGGGGGCATGGCCTACATCTTCCTCATCCAGCTGATAAACATTAGCTACAACGTGACAGAGAGGGAGGTGCAGCAGGCCCTTCGGCAGAAGACGGGGCGCCGGCTCCTCTGCGGCCTCATCGTGGACACAGGCCAGTACAACAGGGGCTTCCTGCGTAACTGGCTCCAGTTCTCCACCCTAGGCTCCCACACAGTCCACACCCCTGCCGAGGACATTGTCTGAAGTGCCTTCCGTGCGGCTCAGCGGGACATTCCTCTCTGTCCTTTCCATTTCACATGTCAGTGTCCATGCAGGATTCATCTGCACCGCCCATTTCTCAGAGGTACTGGAGGGCTATGCTCAGGTTTGGCGAGAGGACTGAAGAGAGGTAATTGGAGTTTAGTACTGAAGCAGAGAGATAGAGCCATTCCTTTCTGTCACCTTGCTGACTCGGGCACCAGAAGCTGCAGAGCGGCTGTGGATCGCACAAACCATTCATACGAGCAAGAACGTTAGTTAGAACTAGGAGCATTCCTAGCCCTCCTTTCAATTCTTAATAGCCATATGACCCTCGGTAGAGTCACTTCCCAAGTCTCAGGTTCATCTGTATGGGGGCTTCTGCTGCCTGGCTACCTCACGGAGCAGCCATGATGGCCACCTGAGGAGGGATGCGGAAGCACTCCAGTCCAGCCCAAGCACTCAGAGGAATCAGGCATTAGGAAATCAGGACTGAAGCAGATTGCCTGTAGCTCAGAACATTGAAGCCAATACTATTAATTAAGACAATCAGTTTCTACAGTTATGGAAATTCTCCATGGTAGACCTTGTTCTTGCAGGTTAGCAACCACAAGAGGGCCAATGCTAGTCATCTAGTCTTGAGAAGGACAGCCGAGGAAAATAATTATCTGTGCAGTGTGTAGTGGGCAGAAATTTAGGTGACAAATATATTTGTTAATGTATCATTTTATATTTATTATAATTCTAACAAATTTTCCCCTCCTTTCACGTCTTACCTGGGTGAGGCGCTGGCGCACTGGTGATGGTGACTGTCCTCTGAGAACATTTTCCCCCTTTTGTGGCTGTAGAGGTTGATTAATATCAAGGGCTTGATTTTTTATTATTTTCGTGTATTTCCAGTGCTGTAGGTTTACAGCACTAAATGGGAACATGAGCCTGGCATGAACGCTCTGGGTTGACTGACACCTTCCCATATCCACATGGCTGCTCACCCGTCCTCCCGAGGAACACGCCTCTCTTTAGGAGACAACAGGGTACACGCGCTTCCCAGCACGGGACAGAATACTGCCTTCCAGCTCTTCCCCAGCACTGACTGACATTGTTACTTTGTGTCTCAGAACTGAAACTTGGGGAGACTGCAGAATGGGCCCTCTTTCTGCCACAGAAACGGGAGATCCATGAGGAAAACTCCATCTTGAAGCATTTGCTTTTTACACGTGCACTGTTTCTGGGATCCCAAAGATAATTTATGAGACCTTAACTTTTCCTTAGCCTTGTTGCTTCATAGAGGGACCAGTGCTTTGTGGTATTGTGTTGTTGTTTGCTGTCGTGTACCTGCCTGCTTGTACGCACTGAGGAAATGCCCCTGCTTCTTGGGTTAGTCTGCTCTTTTCTCTGAGAGCAACCCCAAGACTTTCCATTAACCAGGGCTCTTCTGAAGACGGGTACCACATTTTCATCCAGGTTTGTCATTGCTCTCCCCAGAGATGTATTGTTTAATAAATAATAGACTCCATATTCCACCGGGTAAGCCAGAGAGTGAGCCTGGGGATGTTTGCTGGCTGCAATTTCTACGGCGATGCCTGTCCCTGGCACGGAGTCAAACATTCATTTAGAATGGAAGTTGGCTTGGATACAACTAATTTGTGTCTTTGTGGGTTTTAGGTATGAGAGATGGTAGTAATGTCAAAGAGAGAGTGTATGTGGGCAGAAAATGGTAGTTTTCATGTCTCTTGAATGCCAGGTATGTAGCCAACTCTGAATGCCTAGCTGCTATGAAGACTTAAAGAAATCAGATAGCCAGTACATGTGCTGCTGCGTCTTCAGCAGTAGAGCACTCAGGATATGAAGGTGATCACCAAGACCCAGCATTGGGAGAAGCAGGAATGAGCACCATCTTTCTCAGACCTTGCCACTCAGTTCCCCTCACACGGATAGGGACTCCTTGTTGGCTCTGTGGCTCACTGGAATTAAGAAGCTGGAATTTCTTTTCTTTTTAGATTTTATTTTGCGTGCATGTGTGTGTGTGTGTGTGTGTGTGTGTACGTGTACGTGTACGTGTACGTGTACATGTACAGGGGAGGCCAGAAGAGCTCCCCTGGAACTGGAGTTACTGGCAGCCATGAGCCAGCTGTCACAGGCGCTGAGAACTAAACTTGGGGCCTCTGGAAGAGCAACACTGCTCCTAACTGCTGAGCCATCTTTCCAGCCTCCAAAGCTCTAGAGAGTTCTAGAGAACTCTGGAGGTTTGCAGAACGAAGCTCAAACCTGTAAGAAGATCCTTGCTTTGTGGATCTTCAGTCCGCTCACTCGTCCTCCCCCAACCCCCACACCACCCCCTATATCTCACTAGGAGAGAAGAACAGGGTACATTCGCTTCCCAGCACTGAACAGAATACTTCCTTCCAGCTCTTCTCCAGTACTGACATCATTCCTTTGAAACCTGGGGAGACTGCAGAATGGGCCCTCTTTCTGCCATAGAAACGGGAGATCTGTGAGGAAAGCTCCACCTTGAAGCTTTTGTCTTTTACACATGCACTGTTTCTGGGATCTCAAAGATAATTTGTGAGACCTTAACTTGACCTTGTTGCTTCATAGAGGGAAGTGGGAAATGTACACTCAGCTTTTTGCAGTTCATTTCTAAGAGACAGCAAATCAGAGGCTGTCTACAGTCGGACCTTTGTGTTTTCTTAGGATCTTAAGTTGTTTGTGGGATTTTGGCATTCTACACACAGTAAAAGATTTAATTGGAGTCTTCAAAAAGACAAGGCCTTTGTGAGTGGGTTGTCCCAAGCATCCATGGATAGCCAGCAGTCCCTTGATGGTGGGAGCAAGTACTCTCCACAAAAGTGACTCCAGATCCTAAGCAGGTCCTCTTGTAAAGGATCAGAACAGGGAGGGATCTTCAGAGAAGCTCAGATGTAGGATGTTACTACCACACCATTGTGTATATTCCTAGGAAACAGGACTGAGCCTGCTTTTGAAAAACTCAAGGAAAAACACTAAGGATCAAGACTGGATTGAAGGAGGAATCCCTTCCTTGGTAGAAATGTGTCTTAGGAGCTTGCAAAGTACTGTGTAGGTCCCTCACTGCCTTGTTGGCAGGCCACTCTGACACTGCTAAAACGAAGCCTTAAATGTGTTTTGGGGACAGTGCTGTCTGCTCCCTCAGCCACATAGTTGCTAGGATATTGTAAATCTCTGCTCTCCAAGCGGCATTTTCCTCTGATGAATGCATTGACTGTCATCCACTGTACTGCCTGCCTAGAAGGAAAACTGCTGCAAACTCTGTCTTACACAATACTCCTTGGTACTCTAATATTTTTAGCAAGAGAAAACTTTGTATTCTAGAACTTCCCACTGCCAGAAAACACAATGCCAGTAAGAGTCTATGTAATACTGATATCTGCCTAACAGACTTCCTTCTTTTGGGTAGGACATCAGATTTTTATTATAAAGCTCAATTGACAGAAGTACAAACCTGTAGAAGCACAGCTTTAACCATGAAGTGTAATAAAAGCAATGCTCCCTGTACTCACTCATTTCTTAAACTAGCCCAGTAGGTTTCTGTGACGCAACTTCCTGTTAGCCATATTTTGGTACCCTGCCTTTCGAAAAGGAGCCTTCTTGAACAAGCAGTGGGTTCGAGTGCTGGTGGCACCTGTTTGGAGCTTGGTTTGCTCAGCAGAAGTTTGCCAAGTGAACTGTTTCATGTTAAACACGCAGAGGCCGTGAGGTGAGACCGAAAGCCATGAACACCAAATGAAACTCAGTGAGATTCATCTGACTGTTCTGAAGTGGCCAAACTGAGTCCTGATGCTGATGGACAGCTGTCTGAACGTGAGCTGGCTCCGAGCATTTCCCTGTAGGAACAGCAGGCTCAACGGGTAGCAGAGCATGTGGCTCTCTCCACCTTGGGCTTGTGATTTATAAGAACTGGAGATGTCCTGGTGTCACTTTTCACCTTTAAAAATCCATATTTAAAAGGCAAAGCTTTAAACCCAGTCTGCTCTAATGATACAAATAAAAGTTGTTTAGGCAGAACCACGGACAAAATGCCATGTCAGAGCTGCAAGCTCATGCATGCTGCCAGAGGCTGGGTGATCTGATGATTTGGTATTTCTTTGGGGGCTTTTCATTTGATCCAATTTCTGCATCAGATGCATTTGATGGTAGACTAGGTGGATCCCAGGAATGGCTTTAATATTAAATTCAATATTTAATATAGATGGCCCAACAATAGGAGGCTGAGGGTTGGACTGTACTCTTTTTTTGTCTCTGAATCTACATGTTAGCACCTCAGACTCAGATGCAAGGCCTCCCTTTAAAATGGAAATTTTACAAACTACTACTGTTTGTGCAGAATAATGTCCTGTGACCATGCTGTTTAAAAGGAAAATAAAGTGCTTTCTTTTATGAAAAGTCTGTGATTGTTGGTGTGTCCTGAAAGCGGTTTTACCTTAAGAAATCCCCATGCTCTGAGCTATGGGGCCTCCTGGCCGCCTCCTGGTCATCTCCATCCAGTGGCCTCTGAAGACCCTAAACGTCCTCCTCCTCTTTTCCTCCCTGGGTTTGTTTATTCAGGTGCTAATTAACAGCAGTGTTACAGATTATGTCTTCACTATGACCTATCTAGAGTTTGGTCTCTTCAAATGGGTCTGTAAGCTGGTATTGTCCAAGTGGCCCAGTCAACATTATGTGTCCCAAGGAAGCAATTTCTGGTTGACATTTGGGTGAAGCAAAGATAAAGTTTAAGATAGAAAACTTGATTTTTAATATGACTTATTTAGGACATGTTTACTTAAAAAATTCAGCCTTATCTCTAGGCTTGGCATTAAATGAATATTTGTGTGTGGTTTTGATTTTTTTTTTTAGTGTTAATGGCCAATATTTTATAAGTGTACTATAATTAAGTATAAACAGTGGGTTAGATGGAGTGAAATTAAATATGAATTTAGTTCCATTTTCTTGTGGCCATTTGTCTTTGAAACACTTGTGTTTTAGCCAGCAGTCATATGGTATTAAAGAAAAAGGTGTGTGGGCTGCAGTTCTGCTCAGCTCTGGCGGTTTCTTGTCTCATGAGAAAATGACCAGAGCTGCTGCATGGCCTGCCGCTGGGGTGGCTGAGGAAGTCTGCTGGATCGAGCACATTCACTCAACAGTTTTATTTTATCAGGTCAGATGTGCTGGGCTATGAGGTGCTTTCTCATTTTACTGTGTGCATTTGTGGACTATTTGAATTTGTCACAATAAAGATAAGTTTTATAATGAAAAAATTCCTAGCAGATGATTCTGTGTAAAAGTTCACAGAAGGGAACATTTGATCAATCTTTACAGAATCCTAAATATTAGAACATTCTTTGAATTCAGTGTAAGTTGCCAGGCCAAGCAGACAAAGCAGATGGATTACTTAGAAGCTTAGTTGGGAACATGGTGAGGCATTTTGATGAGGGACTGCGTGGTCCTTGCTGGAGCTGTTATGAGCTGTTGGTTTCCTTGGTGTCTATCAAGTACCTGGCTGTCCTCGTTGCTCTAAGATCAGGATAAGCTGCTGCAGTCTGCTGCAGCTGTGCAAAGTACCTCTAATCATGTTCTGCCATTGGGTGGAGTGGACCCTGTTGGGTACCTGTCACTCATGCAGTGGTCACAGAACACTGGCTACCCATGCCCTCTTTCTAAGTCGTCACTGCTCTCTGTTTCTACCCAGTGTTACCCTCATAGCAGCTCACAGTAAGTGAAAAGGACACCCTCTCCTAAGTCCAGGCAGGCAAACACTCATCCTTTCCAAGTTTATTATGCTAAGAATATATAAAATACACTCAATGGTGGTGCCCCAGACTGCGCCTTTGGATGACCCACTGTGACAGACATTACAACAGATGCCTAGCAACCCAGGAGAGATCAAGATGGAAGAACAAATCCCAAGATAATTCCCCTGGCCTATGACACATCCAGAAAGTAAGCCAGGCTCAGCTGGGTGTGTGAGTGGAGATAGTCTGCACACATCCAGGCACCAAAGGCTTCCTTTGGCAGACAAGCATGTAGCTACTGGTATGCAGCCGTCACGATGGCGTCAGCATCTGGAAGTCTGGAAGGATTTCGGCAACCTTCCGGCGGAGTTGGTCTCGCCGTTCCTCTTTCACTCTTTCTTCTTTGGTAAGTTTTACAAATGCCTTCCATGTCTCCAGTGTGACCCTGAGAATCTTCCTTTAAGGGGAAAAGGGAGAGGGGAAATCGGTGGGAAGTGTGACAGCACAAGTGCTACTAAAAAAAATGGATGAGGTGAGTGTGGTGAGTGATGCTACATGGACTCCAAAGCTAGTCTGCTCAGAGCCTGTATACCAACCAACCAGGGCCAGGAATTAAGGTAGGCTTGGGCAGGCAGCTGTCAAGGTAAAGCTACTGACTGACTGATTATGTCATCCAGGCTGTGGTGTTTCCAGTGTAACACCTGACTGCAAGCTCATCCCCAACTACAACAGAAAGGATCTAGAATTTTAGTTGAGAAAAAACCATGCTAATGGCAAGGGTTGGAAGATGGTGTTTGGGGTTGTGTGCTGAAACAGAGTGCGGTCTGTGGGAAGCGTATCCAGAGAGCAGTGGGGATGCCGGGGGAGGCCTAACAGTCTCTGCCCAGTGCGACAGCTAGCCTTTCAGAGTCAGTGTATGGGAAGGGACGGTGGTGGAGAAACACAGGCGTCGGCCTGTCTCGGGGAGGAATATCTGAGGTGTTGAAATGCACTACTGAACAGAAGTGGCTATTCCTGAAGAGGGAAGTCCTTGAGTAAAGGTCAAGAGTCACTCTTAGCATAGCAGAGTCGTATCGTTACAGGTTGGAACACAAGCACAGGTTGCTGAGGCTTTTTGTAAAACTAGAGGCAGTGATGATACTTGCTCTGGCCTCTTAATCAGCTAACAAGGCCCAAGAATTCACCTCGGTCATTACTGATTTTATGGCTGTTGGCCAGTTGATGTTTTGGATGATGCCGACTTCTGTTAAGTGGAACTGCCTCACTGCATTGACTTCTCTCCACTCAGCCCACCACCGAGAGCTCCCTGTGGTCATCTCTAGGGCCCGCTCCCAGGCTTGAGGATGTATCTCTCTCACCTGCTATGTACAGCTCCTCTCTCCTCACTATACTCCAGGCGTTCTGGCTCCTCCTATTCTACTCTGAAATCTCTGCTAGCTCTAAGGAAATAAGTAGAGTAACGAAATGAATAGACACAATCTGGTCAGTGGGCAACATGGGCAGAGCTTATCAGTGTGAAGGATGAGACTGTTTGCCTCTGAGGAGCATAGACAGAGGAAGCAGGAACAAAGTGGGGAAAGACAGCGTCCCAGCAGAGTGTCCACCAGAGCAGCTGGACTTCCTCTCTTATTATCTCAGAGTTCCTACAGTTCAAACTCTAAAAGGAACACTATCTTGCTATTGTATCTTTTAGCTTATAAACAGTGAATTAGGAAAATGAGCAGGGAGATGGATGCAGGAGTGGGGTGATTTACAGCAAGCAAACCCAGTGTGGGGCCAGCGAGCTGCCTGTGTGTTATATGTACATGGGGTGTACGCTGTTCCCTTGTCAAAAAATGAATTCATGCTATCGCTCTCCCAGGGTTGTTGCAGTGACCATAGTCATGCTTTGTGTTCTAAAAGCCTCAGATGAATCCTCAGGCTGGAGCGGCAGACCACTGAGGCACATAGGAGGAGGCTGACTTCACGATGGCATGAACGTCAGAACACAGCAGTTAGGAGGTGGGCTGGGTACTGCATTAACACCGGTTCCTTGTTCCTGTTCTCCGCAGCCCAGAAGGCAAAATCTGTTCTTACTCATTTTAAAGTTTTTCTTTAATTCTAAAAATTTTGTCTCTTATTATTGTGTGTGTGTGTGTTGTGTGTATGACATGAGCATGTACACGCCACAGTGTGAGTATGGAGGTTAGAGGACGCACACTGAACTGGGGTCCTCAGGTTTCGTGGCAGGCACCTTTACCCACTAGAATGTCACCGGCCCTGTGATGAGGAGGTTCAAGAGGTTATGAATGCAGAGTCATTAGGTACTGTGTCCTCGCCTTCCTCTAAAGCAGATGCATTTTATTCAAAGGCACGTCCCCTAAATATTATCACTATTGCGTAGTTAATCTCTATTTACACCAAATTATAATACACTTGTTGGTCTATTCCCAGACCACTGATTTCCAATGCCTATAAATTAAGAACGAACAGTTCTTGCTAGGAGTGGCCACAGGGGTGTAACAAAGTGTGCAAGAGATGCTCATACACAGCCAAAACAAAGAATCCAAAACTGAATACCAGGCAGGGAGGAGAGGGCGGCCGCACAGCTCGGAGCTGTCGCTTGCTGCATGCACCCACTACATAGCCGCTTCCCGGGAGTGACGCCTGGCCGTCAGAAGGGGTTGTTCCGGTCTACTCTCATAGCATTTCTGTGCAGACGCTGAGGGGAGTTCTAACGTCAGAGAGCAAGCATACACTTGCTTATATTTGTGTGGATTACATTATTTCTCAACAAATCAGACCTAAGTGTATTTTCAACATTAATAATAGGTCATCTATACACAGAATTCAAAACAAGGAAAGAAAACCATATGGTAGTATTGACAGCTTAGGAGGAGAGCAGGGGAATGCTCACAGTACAGATCAGAAGATTTATTTACCTGCAGGAGGGGCTTGTGACTGGGAAGGAGTGGCCTGTGGGACAGTGATACTCTACTTTGACTTCAGTTGTGGTGACATGGGTGTCTAGTAATAACTAGCGATATTTGTATGGTTTAAGCACTTTAAAATTTTGTGCTAAGTTTCATAATGTTTAAAAATATCAAACTTAAAAAAATAAAACTCTGGCTTAAGGGTACTTGTTGCTCAGCACCCACAGGAGGTTCATAACCACCTCTAACTCAGTTCCAGGGGCTCCTATGCCATCTTTTGACTTTCATGGGCACCAGGCATGCCTGTGACAACAGTTTTAGAGAACAGAAGCCATGTGACTGCTGAGGACCACACTTGCTTAGGCATGTTTCATGGATGTCACACTTGGTCCCTGCAGCCACTGTGAGGTGGACAGGCCAGGCTTCCTCGTCTTACAGCTAGGTGCTTTCCTGAGCTGCTGCTACCCCTTGTCCATCGGGGGAGTTGGGATTCCCACCTGTCTCTGAGGGCCGGGCTCTCCTAGCCACCACTTTCCTTCTTCACTGTGCAAGCAGGAGGTGTTCCAGGCAGTGGGGGAGTCAGTTTCGTGAGAGCCACCCTTACCTGTCACAGTGTTCTGTGGCAACCTTAAGCTTTCTCTGGGAATCCATCTTCAGCTCCCTGACAGTGGTAAGCCAGGTCTTGAAAATCTTCTTCTGCAGTAAGCAGGCACAGAGGTTCCTGACTTCTTTCTCTAGATCACTGACATACTAGTGGGTGAAGACATGATAGAAATGAGACAAATGATATCAGTAGACACGTAGAATAAGTTAAAAACAAATGAGAAAATGCAGAAACAGAAACAAACAAAGCAAAATAAAAAAGGATGCAAAGGGCTGAAAGAGGACAATGAGGTGACCAAGTCAACGACATCCTCTGTAATTTACTGACAGTAATAGGTGGATGATTGACAGGGGAGCTTCCAAAATCGCCTAAGTACTGTGAGACAAAAAAACAAGGAAGAATAAGAAACAAAAGCTGAAGGACTCACTCATTCTAACACACACACAGACACACACCCTCACTCTATGGGGACATGTGCTGGAGACTTTATACTACCCAAGGTTGACAATATTTCAAAGGAATGAACTGGACTCATGGCTCTGTGTTCTTGAAAAACTAAAGTGGGTGTACCATTATCAAGCCATTCAACTTGTTTTTTTTTTTTTTAATGGAGAGTTGAGAAGAGAGGTATATTTATTTAGTTTTGATTTTCTGAGAGAAGGTCTCAGCTTCCCAAGTGCTGAGACCATGGGTAAATGTCATCACATGTGGCTCGAGGAGATGCATTTAAAGTACTTTCCCTCTGTCCTTACCTGGAACCAGCTTCGGATGACTCTCCTATACAACAGTTGGGAGTAAAATTGATCAGCCTTGGCTGTCTTCATAGCCAGACTTTCCTGGCTATACTGGAACCAGCTGATCAGGCATTTTCTTTGTAAAGCCAAAGAGTGATACTCTTCTGCTATCTGGAAAATTTTTTAATGAAAAGTGGAACTTATTCCTTAAATTTTAAATCACTTAAGAAGACATAGATAGCTAGGAAAATGATACTACATATCAGGTTTAGACAGCCACTAGACAAGAATAATCGAGTACCCTATAGTCTGTGATCTAAAAGACAGAGTACCAGCCTGTTCTGTGGAGGTCATGGATGTTCTTTCAGTGCTGACTCCCTGGACGTCATAGACTGGCTGGTTATGGAATAAGCAGCTTTCAATCCATCCCTTCATGTCCACTAACCTTTGGACTGGGTGGTTGGCAGTGCTCTCAGTTTGCTCTGCTGGAACTTGGACAGCAATTCCATAATAGACAGCTCTTTATTGTATACTTAACCACTGTCTAATTGAGGAAATGCCAATACTTTCAATTAGTTTGTAGAATGAACTGTCACCATGATTGAAATTTAGACATTATCAATAAACCACAAAACCACTGATACAAAAATAATATGATGAATATTTTAATATCTTACCAATTTAAGTAGCTGAAAGTATCATCCAAAATAAATACAACTCAGTTTTTATGTATGAAAGAGACGGTTGTGTCCCTCAACAGATAGAAAAAAAGACCTTCTTACTGCAGTCCTTTCTAGAACAGTGACACATTTCTCTAGGTCTCATCTAACCACCCATCACTGTGAACATGCTGCACCCTAGATCTCCTGCTAGTTATATTTACTGGCCAGAGCAGCCATCACATGGGGCTCTGTGACACATAAAACCTGGCAGCCAAAGGCAGAATAACATTCCATCTGTTTAAACGTCTTGACCGTTTATTTGAATGTTCTATGCACTGGGTAAATTTGTTAGGGTAATGTGAGACATTTCATCGGTGTTAGATTTCAGGGATCCCGTGGCAGAGCAGATTGGTGCTCTCTATAATAGCATTATGTACTCTCTGCAACGTGACTTCACAGCACCACCCAATGGAGTAGATGGAGCCTTCTCCCTTCTTAGTGCCCTTGAGCCCGGCCTTAGGGTCACTCTGCTCAGTGAAATATTAGTGGGCAGTGTTAGCCAGTTAGCTTATCAGCCCAGACAACACTGGGAACGAGCCTTCACCTCGTAATGAGCAGCATTTGGAAACCAAGGCCTTGAGCTATGGGGCTCATTACTTCTCAAAAGAATGGGATCTGAATATGGCTTCAGTCCTGGGAGGAGACATGACATTCCAAATGGCCAGAATAAAAAGTTATCTCTAATTTGTTTTATTTGTATTATGTGTCATTATATGTTCATGCCCACAGAAGAAACTATTAGATTCCTTGGAGCCTGAAGAAACAGCCCGTTGACAGCCACTCAAAGGTGCTAGGAAATGAACTCTGGTTCTCAGCAAGAAGATCAAGGACTCAACCAGTGAGCCTCCTCTCAGACCTGATAACCATCTTCTAAACCTCACAGATGACTGTCTACGTGGAGGCTTTCTAATGAAGATACACATTGCCTTCTCTTAGTTGAGTTATCCAACTGGGTGTGTCACAACTGGACAGACCATGTCCCTCAGGAAAAGCTGCTGTTTCTAGACATGTTAGGCATAGAATGCTTGCCTTACATGTGAAGTGGGACAGTGTGGTCTCTTGTTCACTGCAGTGCCACCCCTTGGGGGTGTCCTTCACTTTATTCTGCAATCAACTTTGCCTACGCTGTACTCAAGACTCTATTTTGGATGGAGATCACAAAGACCCGGGAGGCAGGACTCAGAGCAGGGTGGTGGACAGCAGAGGCTGACAGAGGGCTTATGTAATTTGGCTTTCATACCTGTTAGCTAATTGCTAGGTAGGAGGAACAACCTGAGCAGCTCTGAAACCAACAAGGAGGGCTGGGGAGAGGCTGGGAGCAAAGCTCCAAGTGGCCTGCAGACTCCGGAGAGATGAGGAGTGCGTTGTAATACACTGAAATTCTGGGTTTGTCTATGAACTTTATCATAGCAGAGACCAGCCATGCTTATTACTTTCTCTCTGCTAGAAACCATGGTAAGATTGAGTCACCTCTATTCCTCTTATAGTGGCGATCTCTAATAAAATCATTCTAGTTTCCAAAACCTGTTAAATTACAAGTATTTAGATAATCAAACCTAGACTCTTACTCAAAACAAAAACATACATACTCCAGGCAGTTATATTGTTCTGGCTTTTAAACTCACTAAGTTCCCCTCACTCTAAAGCCTGACTGGCTGTTCATGCTATCCGAGAAAGCCAACTTTCTGATTTGGGGCTGATACCAAGATGGTGACATCACCTCAATGTTTTGCTTGCTTTGCATTCTCAGTCTCTTCCAGGGCTCCAGACCTTTTTTCCTTAGCAAGATCTTTTCATAGTGACCTTTGGCTACTGCTTCCAACTCTTGATTTCTTTTAATTCTCTTCTGTTTTTCTAGTTCTTTCTGAGGGGGGAAAAAGAAGCAAAAATTCCATGATTAAAAAAACCCAAAGAATTTCACTTTAAAAAAGAACAAAATTAACATCTAACAGTTAAATAATATGCTAATAATTATAATTAAACTCTGGAATATTTTTTAAAAGATTTGCTAAGAGGGTCAGAGAATGTTGGTCACAAGCCCTACATCAATCAAAGCTATGTATTCTTGGGTTTATCCAATATTGTTTACAGAAATGAACTACCACGTTCCTCATTACTAAAAAGTCAAAATGTCTAGTCAAAGGAGAAATCAGGAAGCCTTTCCTTATCATTAAAGAAAGAGCAGTAATGCAAACCTTCATTAGGATTATAATGCAAAGCCTTATATATAAATAATGATGGTCAAATGACAAGAAACTCCACTGGAAGTCTAGAAGAATATTCTTACCACTGAGTTATTTTTCTTTCCTAAGCGAACAGATGTAAGCTGAGAGTATCATCACTGAGCAGCCTTCTGTCCTGTGCAGCAAGATTAACTGGCCTGGGGGTTCCCCGAGAAAGAAGGCTCTGTGCGCTTCTCACAGAAGAAAGACATGCACTCCTGAGTGGTGTGGCCAGGAAAGATGATAGGAACTCAACAGTCTACCTTACACATACCATTATCTAGTTCTGCCTTTTAGTACAAGCAGTCTGTAATAAAGGTAGGACAGAAAAGTCTACTGAAATGTAGTGAGTGCAGCAGATACAGCTTTAAAAGCAGACTGCAGACTGCTCTCACAGTGGTGGTCACCTGTGGGGCAGAAACATAACAATATTCAAATTTCTTTTTCATTCTCTAATTTCATGTCATGAAAAGGGCAGTGGTGACATGGTTGATTCTGCAAGCTACTTTATGTGTCTGAGCCTTTGAGAGAAAGACAGACAGACACACACACACACACACACAGAGAGAGAGAGAGAGAGAGAGAGAGAGAGAGAGAGAGAGAGAGAGACAGAGAGAGAGAGAGAGAGAGAGAGAGAGAGAGAGACAGAGACAGACAGAGACAGACACAGAGACAGACACAGAGACACAGAAACAAAAGATGAGAATACATCTAACAGGAAAGGGAGACTGTTCTTATCTTCCAATGCAATTACCTATCTTTGTACAAGTTCCTGAAAATGAAATGCCTACATTCTTCAGAGAATTACATGACAATATCCTTTATAATCTTTATTTCAGATACTTGAGAACCTTCTTGAATGGGATGGCAGACATGAAAACTGTAGATAAGCATTGCTCCCTGAGTAGTAAAAGGAGGGTAAAGAATGGACGAGGAGACAGAACCGGGTTCTTTTCACATGCAGTGCTTTGTCCCTTCCTCAGCGGCAGCCTGCAGGCAGACTGAGAGCCTGATTCAACCCTTTGGAGAAGCCCTGGCTCAGTCTAAAGAACCTGCCTGCTCACACTCACAATTGACTTATTTTCCACTTCCTTGTACAGGAAGTGAATGGCAGCTGTATCCACTCAGCTGACATGGTATGATTCTGTTTTGAAAAAGCATTTATATTGGGGATTTACACAGTGAGGTTTCAAAGAGCAAATAGTTCCCTCAGGTTAAAAACTGATATTAAATATGGCTTTCTCTTCTGATTTAAATTATATTTTGCATAATTACAAAGGACATATAACACCAAGATCTCATCTAAATGTTTAACTGTATCAGCCACTATGTTTTGAGAGAAAGATTAAGGTTTAAAAGTATGTTAAGGGAAGTATACGACACTCAACTCTATTTTAACATTAATTTCTCCGTTACTGCTGGATCCTGGAAGTCAAAATAGAAACACACTAGTAAATGCTAATTAAAAATAAAAGCAAATAAAACCAAAAGCAACTAACTACCAGCAAAAACCCCCTTTGCTCCACTGGACCCTATGTTCCTCTATTCCTCACCAAGTCTCAGCCCACTGGACAGTGGCTGCTTTCCTAGGCCGCCACAGAAAGCACCATTGTCCAGGTCCTGAGTGATGCCCCTGTGTCCAAGTTAAAGAGTCACTTGTCTCCTTCAGAGCTGGGCTCAGGCACACGGTGCTGTGTCCACCATCATTCCTCCCCCAACACAAACACTTCTCACACTGTTCTAATTTTAGGTTCTCCTAGGTCCTCTTCCTCTGGAAAAATATTCATACATCTTAGGCTGTGGCCCTGTAGTCATCTCTGCCCCCCCCCCCCCCCCCCCGAGGTGAAGGGTTGATTCTAGTCACTTCCAGATCACCAAAAACATTGGCATATTTGGATCCTATAGATTCCACATTCTGGTCTTGGTATACAAGCTTCTCTATCCAGCTGCGTGCACCTAACAGGCTATTTGACACGTATATATGTGTCCTGTGGGGACCTCCCTTGTACCAAGCGCTCAGAAAGGTTTTTTGTACCTTGCTTCTCACAGTATTCTCCCGGTCTACCTCTTTGATGTTGACTGACTCTTTTTCCAAACTAACACAGATGGGTTCTCAAGACAGAGATGCTGTCTGTCTTCACTGTTCTGTTCCAACGCCCAGAGCAGACTGGCACAGAAGTAGATATTTCACAGGTGTTTACCCTTCAAGCTAATATGTTTACTAAACATGGAAAACGTAATTTTTGGTGATTAAATTACCCTTTTCAATAACAGATTTCAATTTCCCAGTAGTTCAAAGTATATTTATAAGCTGGGTGTAGTGGTGCCCACCTTAAATCTCAGCACATGGGAGGTAGAGGCAGATGGCTCTCTGGAAGTTCAAAGCCAGCCTAGTCTACAAAGTGGGTTCCAGGCCATCAAAAAACCCAACCTCCCCCAAAGCATATTTATATGGCTCTAGAGCCACTGCTTGATAAACAGTAGTAGAAAACATGCACCCAATGGAAAAAAAATAGGACTTTATGAGGTTTTTATTTTTAGGTCATGTGAGACCTGTGAATGGCACTCTTATTTGCCACAGTTGGTGTACTTTTCTGTCAGGATCATAGGGACATGAAGCTGTAGCCATCCCCTTACCCCATAACCTTTCTCCTGAATGTGGAAGACCACTTTATCATGGGCTTTTTCCCTGAAGACTTTCTTTGTCCTAAAACTTTATATTACATGTTGTCTTGATCAGTCAACTTGACAGTAGCTACAGTTAGTGAAGAGGCCTCCATCAGATTGTCTGTAGGTAAGTCAGTGGGACATTGTCTTGATTGGATGTGGGAGGGCCCAGCTCCCGGTGGGCAGTACTACCCCAGGGCAGGTGGTCCTGGGTGGTATATAAGAAAGCAGGCTGAGCAAGCCATCAGGAACAAGCCAGTAGGTAGCAGACCTCCCTTGTCTCTGCTTCAGTTGTTGCCTTGGCTTCCGTAATCATGGTCTGTAACACACAAGCCAAATAAACTCTCCTTCCTCAGGCTGCTTTTAGTCATGTTGTTTATCGCAGCACTAGAAAACCAAACCAAGACACATGTCCTTCACATGCATAACTGGGCTTATATTTTGTATTCAGATAAATAAATGTGGTTGTCCCTGAGATAATATGTTATAACAATAGTTGGGTTATTCATCTACCTAGAAAATATGGTACCTTTACTTAACAGTCTGCTGATAAATTCAGTGAGCAAAACACCTGCCTACTAGAAGTTAAACCAGAGTTCCCTCAAAGACATTCAGCCACATGCATCCGACAGAGAAAGTCCCAGCAGGTACTGGTTCTGGAGTGCCATTGAGTTTTGTTATAGGAATAGCATCACCGTGGCCTTGGAGGTGGTGTCTGCGTTAGCTATATGAAGTCTACAGGGGGGCCAGGCACTGCTTGTGCAGAATATGATGTCTCAAAAGCATGAAGACCATGTGACAAGCAGAGTGGGCAAGCTCGCTGTGCACAGCATGTTTGCACAGAAGGAAAAGGAGACAACTGACAGGTACATTTAGACCTGAAGTCACTCTCAAGGAAGGCTCAATCACAGTCAGGCAGCAAATGTACTGCTCTCAAAGTTAGAAGGTTACAGTCTGGGAACTAGTCTACGTGAAAAGGCTTTTTGTCTGTTGCTGTGGGCTGGCATTTTTTAAAAAGAAAAGGTTTGGGATTTATATAGTGAGATAAAACATTCTCCTGGTCAGTAAGTTTTTTAAAAATAATTTTTGGTTTATTCAAGCATTTTGCTTCTAACAAGAAAAGAGCCAGACCAGAGGTCAGAACTAATGTCTTCTCATGAATTGACCTGAGACATCTAATCATCTCCCACACTGGAGAGAGAGGCACGATCTGGGAGGCACAGGAGCATTACCTGAGAAGGCGGAAACTACAGCTACTGAGCTGCTAAGGCAGAGGTGTTGGTAAAGTGCATCCTGTGAGATGGTAAGGCTCACAAAGGTGGTCCACGCTCCTGTAGATTTCTCCTCTAGGAACCCAATATGTTTCCACAAAGATGACAGAGAGATTAAGATGCCGTTTCCTGAATAGTCTGTCAAGGGAGAGAAGCAACAGCCCAAACTGCCCTGGGCATTCTTCTTCCCAAGAATGAAGGCTCTCTGCTTGTACCACTTGGTATAGAGTGGGGCCCACACTGTGTCACGAGGGAACTTTGAGAAGTCTGCCAGGTATGATCTCTTCCCACCAACCAACTGCTGTAGGGAAGGGCTCTAGGTCACAGAGAAAGGGGGAAGTGAGGTGCAGCAATACTTCAACCGCAGAGCAGGAACAGAAACTCCAGAGCCAGAGCTGGGCACGCCCAAGACTGAAATGTAATCAGAGTAGAGAATGCTTCCCCTCACACCCACCTCAGCATCTACTTACAAACCCTGTTATAAAACAGGAGGAGCTGGAAAGAACATGGCCTCTGGGGAGCAGCACAAGGTGAAGACCCAAAGCCAAAGGCACTGAAAAAGTGAAGCCTCTAGTGTCCATAGCAACAATAAAAGCTAATGGTAGTAACCATGGCAACAACAAACATCAAACAAAGCCCAATCCCTGCCTAGATTAACACAATATCCATATTAAAGCCCCACCCAGTTGAATTTCTATCTCTCTAAGCAAATGACTGCCTTCCAACAATAACATATGAATGATCTATCAAAAGATAAGAATAAGGTCTAAAAAGATAAAAACCAATCATCAGAACAAGACAGACATGACAAAGATGCTGAAGCTATCAGAATTTTTGAAAGCATTTGTGACAATATTAGAGAACTGGAGGAAAAGTGGAGAAAAGATAGACATCATTCAGTATCAGGTGACTGCAGAACACATGAAAACCATAGAGTTCAGAACAAAAGTGCTAGACAATAAAACATGGGAGCAGAAATGAAGAGGGTCTTCAATGTACTTATTACTAGGAAGAATAGCTGAAGAAAGAACCTGACAATTTGAAGTCATAGTAATTGCAAAGTAGCAAGAGAGTTAAAAACTGCCACATCTGAGAAACACTGGTGTGACTGAGAACTGGGAAGGAGAAAAGAGTCAGCTAAAATATTTGAATAACAGTGGGTAAAAATATGTTTAAAGTTTGTGATAAAACACAAAGTTGTATATCTAAGAAGCTTAAACCTATTAAGGCAAACAACTGAACAAATCAACCATATCTAGATAAACTGTATATTTAAGAGAGTTAAAATGAGACATAGTCTTAAAGATGGGAGAGGGAAGAAACTCACCAACTGTTACAGACTAAAGTCCTTATGTTGAAACCCTAACTCTATCAGTAAATGGATCTGTGTAAGAAGTGACAAGTGCCTAACCTGATAGGATTAGTGTCCACATAAGATATTCCAGAGCGCTCTTCTCTCTCTCTCCTCCTGAACCTGTACCAAAGGAAAGGTCCTGTAAGGACATGTGGCACTGAGGCTGTCTGAGAGGAAGGAAGCAGGTTATACTCTGAGGGAATCTGCCACCAGGAGCAGAATGGTGCAAGTTCTTCAGGAAGAATAATATATGACACAGATTAAGAATTTACATCTGTACAAAGAACACTAGAAATGGAAGGAAGGTAAAATCCAACACCCCTATTATTACTACAGCAGCTGTGTAAGTCAGGAACTTAAGCAGGACACCTAGTATTTATAGCGTAATACAAGAAAAACAGGACACACATGACAAGAGAAAATAGGAGAAAGTAAAATGTGAGGATGGAAAGATCTCAGGGACATGGAGTGTGCTATGATTTGAAGATGGCTGGAGATTATTAAGCACCAGACAACACAAGAAATATTCTTAAAAGGAAAGCAAATAACTCAGTAGAGGAGATAAGATGCTTACTAAAGTCAGAGAAGACAGGAAGAAAGAGATGTGAAGGACAAGGACAACCGATAGGAGACAGCATACTTTAATTCAATTATGTCGGTGCCATTTCAATGTTAGTAGAAGAAAAATAAGGAAAACGTTTGCTAAAAGTCAGACTCCAGATTGGATAACTCTAGTTTGCTTCCTGTTCTGGTAAACACCATGACCAACTTTCTCCAGAAAGCTGAGGAGAAAAGATCATTTTCAAGCTCATTTTGACCAGCCTTAGTCTGACCCAGAAATGAAACAAAGACAACACAACAACAGAAAATATCGGCAGACATTCCCGAGGACATATCACTTTCTAAATCCTCAACAAAACAGTAGCAAGACAAGTTCAATATTACATTAAAAGTATCATATACCACATCCAGGTGAAATTACTCCAGGAATGTAAGGACTATCTGTACACATCAGTAAATGCAATACACTATTTTAGGATAAGAATAATAATTCTATGATCATCTCAATAGATGAAAACATTAGACAAAATTCAATATCCTTTCATAATAAAATTTCTCAGTGAATTGAGTATATAAGGACTGCTCAAGGATGACTACATAGGATGAACACAGGAATATCACATCCAACAGCTTAAGAGTGCTCAGGGGAATTAAGTTTTGAAACAGATTTTGAGACAGAGCCCAAACTAGCCTTGAACACATTATTAACAAGTTATATACATCTGGACTGATAGAGCTAAAATTCAAATTGTCAGAACATCTGCAAGCAAACAAGATGGGATGTGTATAATAAATAAACTCTCTGATCCAAGAATAGAGCTAGAGATATCAATTGAGTTCACCTTGATTGTATATGAAGGATGGTTATAACCAGATGTGTATGCGTGGCCTAATACATGTATATCATCTATATCAATATCCTAGAACCAGGACTATCCCAGTAGCAACTTCGTACTCACTGCCTAGCTTTCTTTGCCAGATACCGTGTAGAACGAAGGAATCTTGAAAAACATGTTTGATCAGAGGGCCTGACAGTGAAACTGTGAGAAGAAAAGCTCCAAAAAGCAAGGTGTTCAGAAAGCAGAGAAGTACAGGGCAGACCCAAGGAAACCAGGAGCCAGTCTCAAAGAGTCTTCTAAGCCAGTCAAAACCACAATTTAAACAATAAGTTAATAACAGTATTTTATCACCCAATGTGTAAAGTAAATATACAAGAATCCATAGTTATATAAACAACGACAGAATAAATAGAGGATGTGACCAACTACATTTAGAGAATTCTTGGTATTCACTGTAGATATATCTCCACAGAGGGCATGGGGCTGAGCTGCATCTTCCTCATGCCTTGAGAGAATACTGGACTTTAATAAATCACTTTCCAGGGATAAAGTGTGAAAAGGGAAAACTGGAAAGTACAGTGAGGAAACCTGTCAAGCACCTGCTAACTCATCAAGTACACATCAGAAGATGCTTCATCTGGTCTCATGTACAGGGCTGCCGTGTGCTTAGGACAGAGTGAGCATTGCCTTAAATAAATCTCATTAGCACAGGGGAATTGTCAGAAAAATATCAAATATAAATGGAGGGACAATTTTGAAATATTCAGACAAGTCATGACAAAAGAGGAAAGATAGAAGCTATCACAGCCCAGAGGGCGCTAAGGGGACAAGACAGCTTCAGGGATGTGTTATATCCAAGTAGAACTTGAATATTTATGGAAAAGCAATGTCTGCAGTAATGTGTTCATGATGACATCTAATGAATGCTTCATGATGATATTGGAGAGCATTAAATGGGGAAGATATACAATATGATACTATCCTTTCAAATTTTCTGTAAATCTGTATTAATCCAAAACAAAGATTTAAAAAAAACATCGTTGTATTTATAAATTAGCCCTGAAAAATTCTAAAGATACTCTACTCATGGTAGAGTCTAAAAAGAAAGCAAGTTTAAAGCTATACATACCTACAGGCAGACAGTGATCAATCTGTTAATAGAGAGGGGAGATGCACAGTGAGAAAGGCCTAAAGCCGACACTGAGATGCTTCTGTAGGAGACTAGTTACTTCTTAGTGTTGAGCTCAGAGATATTTTCTATTTCCTTTGTATTTTTTTTTTTTTACAGTGAACAGCTTTGAGAGACAAATTTGTTATAGTGTATATTTTTTAAATTATTTTGTTGCTTTACAGTAGTATGACCTTAAATTGTTCCATGGTTTGTTATACCATGTGTTATAAAAAAGGGACTTGCAGTCATATACATATTACTTTGGTATGTTACATCTCTTTTCTGGAGACTCATAATGTCTGGGAAGATGTCAAAAGTTTTGGGAAGTCAACTCATTAAGGAACTTTGTTTATCTTAAACAGCATTTTCTAAAACCATCTGACTACCGAATTTACACTTTCTCCAAACAACTTACTATTTCAGGAACTACTAGGACGACATGGAACATAACACATGTTGGGGAAATGTGTTTTAGAATCTTTCACTAGTTTTAAAGGAAAGAAACAGCTGCTTTTAGGATTTCTTATGTTGATTTAGAAAAGGATGAAAATGCTTCCACTGTCTCCAAAATTTATGTGTATTTTGCCTCATATGACTTCTTGATTCTTTTTGTTCTGTGCAGCATCCAACAATGAATACTACTGTATTTTCTCCAAATTTAAGGCCTAGCATTTAATAACTGGCTTTCCCAGCTTCTCTGAAATGTGTTTTCTTCTAATTGTCCATTGCTCTATCTACCCATTCACCACTTTTGCTGAGAGCATCCTATGCCCTAGGTACACCAATGGCCAACACAATCATGAGGAGAGAGATCACTAGTAATGGGCCTCAACAAATGGGCAACTGGCAAAGATTCTACTAACCATCTTCTTCAGTCTCTTTTCCTCTCGTTTTCTCTCCAGCTGGGCTTCCTTTTCTTCTGCATCCTTCTTTTGGCGTTCTTCCTCTTGGGCCTTTAACTGAGCCTGAATGAAATCAGAAGACAGAAAACTCAGAACCCTTCCTATGAATAGCAAAGGAGGTCTTTGGTCCTGAAGCAGTAAAGTATCTACCAAATGCCTGTCCTCCTCCTAGACTATGTATGCATTTTGTGACAGGAGGGAAAGACTGAACCTGCATGACCTGCATGAACTTAGGGGTCTCTCTGGAGGAACCTTCTCCTGCCCATGAATATAGTCACTCTACTCTCATGATAAAAAATGACTACTGTCAGTTCTTACTTTCACTTGTGAAATAGGGAGTCTGGTGTGAGGAAACCCGGTTAGTCCACCTGAAACAGAATTGTTATTTTTCTCTTATAGATGCAAAATTTCCTTCTGACAGTCTAGGTCAAATGTTGGAGGATAAGAACTACTATCCTTTGCAAAGTCTTTGGGTCAACATACAATCAATATACAATGTATCCATATACAGCATACTAAATTGTGGTTACCTGTGCACCTTCCAATATGCTAGCTGCCATTCACTTTTGTAACATTTCCTTTCTGCTCTGCTAATGATGTTGAGTAAGATCGTTATTATTTTCCTAAAACTGAATTCAGAGGGGTAGGCCACAGCCTTTTTGAAGTTGCTCTAACTCTACCGTTACAGGAGGCATGGACACAAAAGGTTCCAGGTTTTGAAATCTGAACAAATCACTTTTCTTGCCTCAGTTTTCATTCTGAATTTATTACCAATTTGTCTTCTTCTTGTTTTTTCTTCCTTTCTGCCAAGATCTGCCTACGTTCAGCCCGTTGAATTGCTCTCTCTTCCATAGCTAAAAAATAGTAACATAGTCCCAATATAAAAAAACTATGAAGCACTCTGTAAAATAAATGTCTCCATATTCTATTCACATTTAGAGTTACCATTAGAGTTTTCTTGTAAGTTGAACCTTTTGACATATGAAACTTATTTAACTCAACAGGTTAAAGATCTAACATCAGCAACAATGAATAATATATATGCTCATTGCATTTCTTTTTATATTTCTTTAGAATATATTTCTATTGGTTTAAATAAGACAATGCTCCTGGAAGGTGTACTTTTAGTATATGAAATCCAGAAGCCATAATTTTAATACATTGCTGATGAACACACATACAAAAATATACTTCAGCTAATGAGTACTTGGAGAATAGAAAATTCCTTAAATTTCCTCAAAATTCACTTATGTGAGGCTACTCATTTTCTGAAGTCACCACCCATGCATCTGCACTCATGACAACAACAAGAAAGCTAAAGCTGGGGTCATGGTGAATCTATTCCAATGTAGTTTTAAGACCCAGGCACCCAGATGGGCAGGAAATGGAAGTGAACCAGGCATTTGGAGAACTGGCATCAGAATGATTTTGAGTGTCAGACTCCTGTTCTTGACAGTTTATTAAATATCGATCCAAAAGAAACAAATGTGCAAGATGGTCTGATAATATGACTGTACTCAGGCAGGGCTGGCCCAGGCAGGGGCATGGGCATCAGGAGCATTGAGTTCTGCTCACGAAGCCAGCCCACTGTTACTTTCAGTTCCTTGGGCCCTGTTACAGAGAAGAGACTTTAAGTCCAAGTTTTAAGAATTAATAAACAAAAACCTCAGCAAGCTATTTCTCACAGATATTAACTGTCTGCTTTGCCACAGAGGATTAGTGGTGGTAGCACAGATGGCAGGGAGACTGTCCTTAAGAGAAGAAATAGACTAGAGATTAAAGTGAAGAGCCAGAGAAGCACAGGCTCGGCAATACATCTCTCTCCATCTTTCCTAGATTGAATCATTAAAGTCTACTTAAGAAATAGACTGGGATTCTGAAATAGCTAAGTCATTGATCAAACAATAATTTCAAAAACTTATCACAATGAACTGGACATTTCCTGATCAGCCTTAGTGGTGGGCAAGGACAGCATCAACTGCTGTCCTGCCAGATGGCTGGTATATAGCCAGGCAATCTCTTTATTGACAGGAACTGACTAGAAGCACAATGTCCTTCAGATGTCAGTACTTCTTGCTAGGGCAGCAATTTTACAATAGGTTTTAAAACCTCAGATTTACAGAAATCTATGTAACTGTCAAAGAACTCACCACCATGTGGATATACATACACACACACAAGAGCAGTGTGATGAACTCAGTCAGCAGGATTATAAGCTGAGTCCTGAGGAATGCCTCTAGTCTTAAAGTATTAGTTTTTAAATATAAAGAGTTTCATATGCATCTAAATCAAATTAAACTATCTGGTTTATACATTTCATTACCAAAATGCTACTATTAAAACATAATGCATCATAGAGTGACAGAATAACAGGACTTGACTTGCTATAAACCCATCAGTATTTTGGCATTGATGAAGTATAATGGCAGATGAACTTTATCAATGTTTATTTAGCCTTAGCTGTCTCTCAGGGTTTTCATTTGTGTAACTCCTCCCTTTCCCTCACAATACAAATCTCAAATTAGGTGAAAAATGATGGACCTTTCACAATTCTCTCTCTCTCTCTCTCTCTCTCTCTCTCTCTCTCTCTCTCTCTCTCTCTCTCTCTCTGTCTCTCCTTCCCCCTCGCCCTCCCCCCCCCGTGGTGTGTGCACATGTGCACACAATCATGCACGAATCGTTATGGGAAGGCCATAAGAGTTGGCAGAAGGGGAAGGAAAGAGTAGTGGAGCCCCCTGGTGCACCCCATTTCTCCCATGTCTACAAACTTTGGAATTTTCCCAGGCTCTACCAAGTGTCAAAGCCTAAGAGCTATAAGCACCCAGCCCCAGACACACACTGCTCCAGCAGAAAAGGTAACCATCATGAAAACCATGGGGCAGTCTTGCCTTTCAGTAAGGGATGGGGTGCTGTCGGCTGCTTTGGGGGCCTTTTGGATGCAGAAAGAGGCTTTCTGGAATCAGTTCTACTGTCTTCACACCTAGGGGATGAAACAGATGAACTGAAAGAAAATAAGGAGAAAAAGACAAGAAAGACAATTGTGATCAATAATTACCTCCTTCAAAGCCTTTATATCGGAGAAACTCATAGCACTCTACAAACTTGTAACTCAGTTAACAAGTTATACCCAGACTAAAGTCTGTCTAAGGACAGCCCTACCCTCATCAATTCCTCTCCTAAACCACCTTCCATCACACACACTGAGGATGTGTCAAGCACAGTTAGAACCATCTTAAGTGACTTTGGGGGAAAGTCTGAAGATAGATAGCTTTACTGTGAACAACTAAAAATTCATTGAGTCAATTAGCCAGCCCTGGGGCTGGTCCTGTCTGCCCTGGTTTCTCAGCATTAAACATAATCAGAAACTCGAAAACTTAGTTAGAACATGTCTTTTCTCCTTTTTGACATAATTCCAGAGTTCCTCTCACAACTACCCAGGGCTCACTGTATAATAGTATCCATCTAGGCAGCCATTTGTTTTAAATATCTATGGACACCTGGCATGGGACAGCCTGCATACGTGAGGTTCTTGGCTTTGTGAGTGGACAGGAAGCCAAGCAAAGATATTCAGCAGCCCTCTTCCTCAAAGGAAAGCCCTCAAATGCGTTGTTCTGACCCTGCTGACATACTTCAGAAGCCTCTGGCAGGTTCCCTGCAGGTCCTTTGCTCCTCTGGGATTTGACTGAAGGCAGCCCTTTCCTTCTGTGACTGCTGTGGCAAGCTCAGCTGCCCACCGGGCCTCGGCCAAACGCTGGCTTTCCTTCAGCTTCTCAATGGTTTTCTGCTGTTCCTCAAGTTTCTTCTTTTGCTTCTCAATCAGCTGTTGCTGGTAGACATGGCGATAGTGGAAATGCCCCACGCAGACAGCTTCTGCTTCCTGGCTGGTGGTCCCAGGCGTTTCACAGCTACCAGGCTGTGCAGGGGGTTCAGCTGCTGTAGTCTTGGGCTGCTTTGGGCCAGGTGTGCTCCCAGAGACATGTGGGAGAGGACCCTGGACATTACCCTTGGTTGTTCTTTCTGGGGAATGGCTGAGTATACCACCACTGCCCTCCACAGGTGGCTTTTTCCACAAAGGGGACAAGATAGTGACCTAGGAGAAAAGATGATATTCCAATTCAAATACTGATGAGATGAGACCCTGCCTTGATCTCACTGTATTGTTTTGTTCAATGACACAGCTATGCTGCACCCCAGCTTGAGCTGCTCTCTGCTCTCCAGGCCTGAGTATCTCAGACACCATCAGCCTTAGCATGGTGAGCCACTAGGAATGCACCACTGGGCTGACCATCCAGAGTACATGGGAGAAAGTGGTCAGAGCTCAGACAGCTGTTGTCATGGGCCAAGGCATCCTTTTGGGTTTTTGAGACAGCATTTCATATAGCTCAGACTGACCTGGAATTAACGATCTTCCTGCTTTCCCCTGCAAAAGTGCTGGACTATATAGGCATGTACCATCATGCCTGGCCTTTTCTTATGTTTATTTTGTAAACAAGCAATTTTATTTCTTTCATATTATAAAATTCTTTAATGTAAAAATTGACTAAATTTTGTGGAAATCTGAAAAGTTTTCCTCAAAGATGTTTGAAAACTTCCTTCTTCACTGTACATACTTAAAGCTTCTAGAGTCTAAATGTGTGTATGAATGTATGTATATTATATAGTAATTTCTGATTAGGAGAAGAAAAATATTTTTGCTGACTTTTTTTCACTTAAATGTAACAACAGTAAGAACTTAGTTTTAAAAAAAAAAAAAGGTTTCTTTCAGCTATTACTTAAGATGCAATAATTCTGTTATTTGAAGGCCTCTGCTGCCTCTTCTAAATTCATCCTTAAATAAAGTACAGATGCAAGTTTATTTCAGCATCCAAGTCTGATTTAGAGACTAGTCTCCAGCTCTTCCCCAACTATCTGTTCTGGGGAGGTGTCTGGAAAACCAGGACTAGGCAAATATCTGTACTACCTAAGAACAATTTTATTAAATAGCTTGTATTAGCATACAACAGAATACCTTTCAAAGATGTAAACTTCATTTTTTAGACAGGATTCATACTTAATGACAAGTTATCTGGAGAAGAAGGAAGAAAATCATTCCTAACCAGCAACATAATTTTGGCCAACACTCATGTCAGGTTAGTATGTCTCCTCCAGAATGTCTGAGGCACGAGCTCACATCTGATCAGCTACCGATTCTGTCATATACATATGTATGTCATGTATGTCATGGCATAAGCAGGAAAAACCCAGTATCAGAAGCTTTCAGCACTAACAGCATGCCATCCTTAGGTACTCAAAAATATATTTCATGATGAAGGAAATGCTTTCTAAGACCTAGCTGGAAAGATGTGATACATGGAAACTCTGACATGTTAAATACTTTTAAAAATAACCTTTTATTTTAAAAATGTCAGTGGACATTTATTCATGAGAACACCTGCTTATGTAATTTAGCATCAAGCAGGGTAGATGTTTTAGGCTCTTTTAAACCTTGTGATAATGACATGTTATTAACCCAGCAAGACTACATAAAAGCCTTGAGTACAGCTAAAAGATTTCTTTTGGTTCATGGTAACTTCTGAAGGTAAAAACAGGAAAATGAAACAAAAGCTTATTGGTACAGTTTGTACTTACTAGAAAGGTCAGCACAGCCTGGTCTAATCAAAGGAAACCACCTATTAGGTAACTGATAATTCCAAAAAAATTTCTCAAGATATAACATGTTCGGTCATTTGTTCTTGGCACATGAATTCCTATGATTGTATAATTACTGAGCATCTAACTGAAGATTCTGTATTTTCATTTGCTCATGTTTTACTGTACATCCCAGAAAAGATGAAATTTATTTTGTGAGCTACAAAGTCTATTTTAGATATGTACGTATATATGTATATTATACAGTATTTTTTTTGTTTCACACAGGAAAAATATTTTTTGCTGACTTTTTTCATTTAGAGGTAACAACAGTAGAACTTGGAAAGAAAAAAAAGGTTCCATTCAGCTATTTCTTAAGATATAAATCTTTTCTGGGTCTCAATGGAGACAAAATTATCTAGCTGATATAAAGGTAGATAAAATGCCTGGGGGAAGGGCCCAAAATGTTACATAAGCCCCAATAAGCATTCTTATGATCCTTCTTTGCTGAGAGACTACACTTAAATGAAAGCCAGTCTGCTTGCTTGCAGTAATCAGGGTATAAAGCAAGGCTGAGACCCTCAGGTGCCCAATTTAATTTTATGTGTCTGAGTTAAGTACTTAACGGCACTATGAGCAGGGTGGAGGCAGAGATCTTTCCTAAGGCTTTCTAACAAGACAAGTGCAAAAAGCAAGAAAAACTATCAGGAGTGACCTCATAAAAAATGAACAGCTGGGCACAGCACCAAACTCCGGAACCAAATCAAGAAGGCGAATGACCAAGTGGACAAAAAGTCTGTAGCACGCATAATAATTTAAGCATCAATAGTCCTAAAAATATAAAGGAGTAAGTGACCTATGCCTGCCTTTCTATATCCCTGTCTGTCTGTCTGTCTGTCTGTCTGTCTGTCTGTCTGTCTAGCCAATATAAGAATGTTTAACCTTACAAGCAATAAAATGCAAATGATAAAGAAATGATAAGATAAAAACAAAACACACATTCTGTCTTAAAATATTTACCCTAAGTAAAGCAGTATGTATATATGCAAAGACTTAGCTACTACTGGGATCTTTGGTGAAATACTGTTTGAAATAGTGCAAACTAAAAATAATATGAATTTCAGCATCCCTAAGTTAAACAACTCGTAGCTTAGGTTTATTATAGAATGTCAGGTAGGCACTACAAAATGATAAGAGACGTGTAGACCATAATAACCAGGGTAGGTATCAGGTCTACCTGAAGAACTAAATTACTAGTGCCCCATTCCCAGAAATTCTGATTAGCAGGTCCAGTTCCAAGAAATACTTTTAACAAAGAACTATGGCTAAGGTATATTTAATAACATAAAAATGTTCATGTTCTATTTAGAAAATTCAAAAGATGGTTATAGAAAAGCAAAGTAGTTACATTTGTATTAAAAACAAACAAACAAACAAACAAACAAACAAACCACCACAGAACAGCCTTACATAATACCACATGTGGAAAGTAAGGCAAGAGGATCAGGAGTTCAAAGCTGCCCTTTGCTACAGAATATATTTTAGGCCAGCTTGCACTATATGAGACCCTGTCTCAAACAAAACAAAGTATAGCCTTCCTTTTCTTGATTATGGCAGACTAGCTTTCTTCAGTGACTTAGATGAGAAAAATTTAAAGCAAAATAAAATGTTAGCAATAACAAATTTATATATGCCTCTACAGGGAAAAGAATAGATAGCTATACTTCCATGTTACTAGTGGTTAATTCCAGATGATGGAATTATATGGATTTGGTTGTTTATTGAGAAACAGTCTCATTACATAGCCCAGACTGGCCTTGAACTTACTAAAAAGCCCAGGCTGACTTGGCAACTGCAATTACAGGTATATATCATCACCACTGGCCTTAAAAAACAATTCTTGGTGATTTTCTTCTACTGAATTGTCACAATTAGTATGGACAACTTTTATTAGAAAAAAAAAAAAACATTTAAAAATCCATGATGTCACAAGCTTATCCAAAAAGGACAGGTGTGTAGGTCACGTGGGGGCTCATGAATTGTCAGCAGTGCTTTACCCATCTCTTTCCAAAGGTCTTTCACTTAGCTGGGATGCAATGCATCCCTTTCTGTATCATGTTCTTACCAACGTCCAGCTAGCCCAATGCTGACATATAACTATTGAGAAAAAAAAAGATCAGGCTAAGAAAATAATCACATTGTGAGTGGTAACCACTGTGCATTGTAGCACCCCTAAACCTTTGGAGAGCCGAGAGGAGGCACTCCGATTGCAGATGTTATAAAAGTGTGAAGCTCAGATGCAAGTCCAGGGTAAACATGAAACCCAAACAAAGGGAACAGTGTACCTCTCCACTTCCTACTGGTGGGTCCACCACAGCTGTTGCCTCAGCAAGAGTGATACCTGATGACCCCTTAGAATTGAGTTTCCCGAGGGAGGCTGCCTTAAGCAGTTCATCCATTTTCTTCCTAGTTTGCTCCTTTGCAAGAGCCAGCTCCCTCTTTATAACTTCTGAATCATGCCAACGCTGCCATTCAGCAAAGCAGTATCGAAGAACTTGTTTCCGGTTAAACTCAGTAGCCAGCTGTTGTTTTCTAGGAGACAAAGCAAAAGCACTTCCATTCAAACAAAGAAGCCACTTACAGTGTTAGTGGATAATACAAAGGAACATAAGGTCAAATAAGTTTCTGAAATGCTCCATCTCATCATGTTACACTAAACAGAATTACTTTACATTCCTCAGGGAAGACTCTCATCAAAGGCATCAATACCTCAGCATTGCCTTCAAGAAGAAAACACAATTGTACTGTTCTACCTTCCCAATAAAACTTATTAAATTTTGTTATGTATACATGTAACTATTTTGAAAAGAAGAATGCATTAGGGAAAGAGAGATTCAGGTAGGGATGGAAATCTAAGGCAGGTAGTTAAGAGAAAACTTAATAACCTAACCATATCATTACTCATTGATGCCAATAATTAAGACTTATTAAAGTCTAAGTGGAACTCTGAAGATGATCTTGTTAAAGACCTGGTTAGGGAGAGAAGCACTGAGGAGGACTCATTTACCAAAGCCCTGGCCTGAATGAATGACTCTGTTTGAAGATACCAGTTAAGCACTAGATACCTGTGAAGGGAACAAGCCAGGCTCCAGCCCTGATAGAGCTCATCCATCACCTAAGAAACAGCTCTTTTTGGCTCCTGGAACCTTCATAAATATAAGTGAACCTGCCTGGTTGGAGTTAGGAGTAGACATCATTGTATATCCCCATGGGGATCTTCTCCAGGAGACAGCATAGTGGAAGCTGGTCAAGAATTCAAGCCTTGGGACTGAGAAGAAGCATTTGCCTCGCACCTGTAGGGTCTGTAGTTCAGATCCCAGAACCCCTGTAAGCACCAGGTAGGTGTGGTAGCCTGTCTGTAATTTCAAAACACTGGAAATGAAAAGGAGGAATCCTTAGAACAAGCTGGCTAGCCAGACTAGCAGAGCTCTGGCCTCAGCAAGAGACCTTGACAATATAGAAGGTAGAGAGCAATCTAAGACACATGACAGCAATCGCGAGCCTCTACCTGCATACATGTGAACATCTCGTATGCAGGTCCCACACACACATATACACATACAAACACACAGAATACAAGACTAGAGGTTTCTTATATCTACCTCCTATTGGGCGGGGATGGTTATCACCTTAACCTTGGAAATTATGTGATTAATTTTGTGGAATCAAGTGTCCACTTGGAGACTTAAAATCAAATATTATTTATTTGCCTTCTTAACTTTAGCTTGTAATATAATACGTTCTCCATAGCCCTTTTCTGTTAAACACTATCTATGCACTCTAGGGTCCTATCAAAAAAATCATAACCATTTAAGTCAGTGAGTATGGAGACTATTTTTTATAGACTTTTAAAAAGAAGATTCATTTAGTTTTATATATGACTGTTTTGCCTGCATATAAATACCTATGTGGACCATATGCATATATATAGTACCCACAGAGGCCAGAAGAGGGCATCAGATCCCCCTGGAACTGGAATTACAAAGTCTGTGACACCCCCCACACACACACTTGTAGGTACCCCAAACTGAATTCAGGAATGTCTGGAGGTGCAAGATCATTAGGTGCTCTTAACTGATGAGCCGTCTCTCCAGACTGATTTCTATAGGTTTTTTTTTGTTTGTTTTTTTGTTTTGTTTTTTTTTTTGTTTTTTTTTTTTGTTTGTTTGTTTGTTTTAATGTTTAAATGACTCTGACCTTCTCTGCTGGTTAACTACAGTGAAAAATGTTACAATGTAACTTAATATAGAAGTTTCTGTATAATCTTAAGTGAAACAAAAGTATATATAAGTGAGACAAAGTTTCACCAAATAATATTTATCCTTGTTACCAGAAATGCATCGCTATTTCTGTCTAATACAGCCTTGAGACACAAGCAACTCAGCTGCTATGGTTTCAACACACCTTCCAAAAATGTGGAGACTGAACTCCTACTGTAACAATATGAAGAACTGGGGCCTTGAAAAGGTAATTAAGGAGATGGGGACTATAGCTCAGTGTTACAGTGCTTACCTACCAGCCCCCCCCCATGAATATGCTAATAAGGTAATGAAGGCTCTGCCCCCAGGAAGACTAATGCTCTTATCTTGGAGGTGGTTTACCAATGAGAATGGTAAGAGCCCTAGTTCCCATCTGTCCAGTGTGTGCGTCTTTGCCCTTGTCATGACAGAACTATGTTCTGGATTTCTAAACCCCAAGAACTAGGAACCAAATAAACTTCTACTGTACATAAATTATTCAGCCTGTGATATTCTGCTACAGCAGCAGAAAAAGTGACCAGGATATCTTCCAACAGCATATATCATTATATTTAATTGATCTTTATAATTCTTTGATGATGGTTGACAAATACTTGGTGACTGGCAGATAGTCTCTATAGTAAAAGTACACTGTGGATGATAATAAATATGCATGCATCTATAATGGAAATAAGTATCTAACAAGACTGAGTCTGATACAATTTTAGAGAGGCAGTAAGTTAAGTGGCAGGGAAGGGAGGACTAAGCTGCAAAAGCGAAATAGGGAGACAAACAAAGAGCCTCTAGTTTTCTCCAGTAAGGAAAATTCATATATTTTAGGACAGAAGATGCATGTTGCTGAGTCTGAGTAACATAACATCCAATTTACATCAGTCTTCTCAAGGATGAGTGTGAGATGTTCTTGGTGTGCTAACATAATTTTTACAGCATAAACAGCCCAAAGCCGCACTGGGGTTTGGACCTTCAGTAAAATTCTTTGGATACTACAAAAGACCAAGGAAACACCATCTTTATGACTACATCAAGACTAGGAGGGTAGGAAAATAAGAAAGGCATAGAGTGCTGAGAGCCCACTCTATGATGGCTGCACAGGAGCCTTGGAATGCAGTCACAATTTCTGTATTTGCCAGCTAAGGTGGAAGGGCCGAAGCTAGACACTAGTAAATGAGAGACAGGCTGTTTCCATGCCTGCTCTGCATTTCATCTTGGCATAGTGACAACATCCCAGATGAACCAACTTCTATACTTTTAAAAAGATCGCACTAAAAATGTAGCTAGTCCTGAAAGAGGGGTGAAATCACATCGACTTCATAAAACCTTAGTGAGATGCAATCACTTAGGTAAGTTTACCTGAAGAAAAGGCTTGAGACATACTTCCCAGATAACCATAAAGAATGACAGAGTGCCTTATGGAAAACAGCCTGTCCCAATATGCTTGTGAGCTAAATCAGAACATTTCTAGCAAGAGCGTATAAATTGATCATCATAATTACATAACTGTCTGCAAAGAAAGGCTGTCTCTACAGACCTAAGAGCACAGAACAGCAAAAATTTAAATAGGAATTCCAGTGTGGGCCATGCGGTCCAGGACCAACACCTCTAATGATGCTTTTAGTGTGCAATCTGGAACTTCAATGTCAGGAGAGTACCAAGCAGACCTGGGATAGTTGGCAAGTGGCTGACAGTCTCTCATCTTCAGATTCACCCTTAGAAATGGTATTGGGAACTCTACACTGTCTAGTCTTCAAATGTTTTTTTTTTTTTTTTAAATTCTTTTTGTTACCTATATAAAACAAACTGTAAAAATACAGAATGAAATCCATAATAAAGTAATAATGCTATCTTATAGCAAGACTATTGAATATCTAAACCATGTTTTAATTCTTCTGTGTTTTGGGTAGGACTTATACAGTGGGCAGATGGAGGTCAGAGTAAAACTTGCAGGAGTCTGTTCTTCCACTATGTGGGTCCTGAGTCTTGAATTTTTCAAGAGGGAATGGGAGGGGATACATATCCACATGCCAGGGACCAAAGTACTAAAATCTGATGCAAAACGTAAGAATAGCAGTGACGGCAGCAGCTGCATTTGGGATGAGCAGGTTCAGCAGGAAGAGGAAAGAGCAGGCTAATGCATTCAATAATGCACTAGGTAGCAGTTCCCCAGGGAAACAGAATATAAGACTCTAAAAGGAGTTGAAAGTGAGCCAGGCAATGCAAGTCTGGTCCTCTGACAGGTCTATTTGGGGCTTCACTAGATGCATATGCCATGTGGCCAATGGCCACTCACCTGGGGACCTGCGTGAGCAGAGATGGGAAGGCAGCTGAACACGATTAACAGAAGCTCTCTGCATATGGCTCTCCAAAGAAGGCTGAACCCAGAAGTGTTGTAAATGAACAATTATGGACAATCAACGATTACAGGAAGGAAGAAGTGGGAGTCTTAAGAAATGAGAGGGAGAGATTAAGGCACGTTCAGGCATGGCCAGGGGGGTGGTGGAAGACTACAGCACAGGAGATGAGGAAGGCAGCTGGTACAGCCTAGGGCAGGTGCCTCCTAAGAAGGACCAGAGAAAGCGGGGAAGCAGGGCTCAGGAAGAGCTGGCAGAAAATACTGAAGCAAGCCTGCTTATTTCCCACTTCCTACAGAGCTGGCTCAAAATTCAAGGAAGAGGGAGAGAGAGTAAGAGCTATGGAACCAACCTGTGAAAGTGAATGTGCTAATTTCAATGCCACAATGTAAAAGACATGAGGAACAGAGTTTTGTTGTATGACCTCAGCAACTGAATGTGAAAATGTCTGTTGTGCTGAAATTATAGTATGATATTATATTGAAGTTTAATAAAACCATTAGTTATAGTAACCATATTTTCATTTCATTTTACTTTTGGGGAACTAGGTCTCATGTAACCCAGGCTGGCCTCAAGCTGGCTGTGTACTAAACATCACCTCCAGCTGCTGATCATCTTGTCTTCTCTTTCCAAATGTCAACATTACAGCATGCACCATCACTCCTAACCCAAGACTACTTCTGAAAGAAAAGAGATGGATGGAAAGAGAATGACCACAATTCCTATTAAGGAGAGCCAGATGCATTTGTAGAATAAGTGCATGCACCCTTGAAGTGGAGGTGAGATTGTGCATAGGCTCAGAAAGCAAAGAAGGTTACTCAATTATGAGTAAGAAGAGAGGGATTTGTTGTTGCTTTAGTGAGCAAGTGGGAAGAACAGAGAAGCAAGCCCACAAGGCTGGGCCTTGCAGGGAACACACCACAAGGAGACAACTCAAGGAACAAAACAACTGTGGGTGCAGAAATCTGGGATGTTGGCTTCAACAGCATCCTGCCGTGAGCCACAGCATCAGCTGTGTCCTGTCAGTAGGTGAGCTGAAGGCTCCCATGTGAGTGACCACTTTACTACTTGTTCCCTCCAGAGCAGGAAGACTCCATCCAGTTAAACTCAGGAAGCAATGGAGCCTTGTCTCACTGCCTGGCTCATTTACCACTGTGGTCAGTGTCCATCCAAGGATGGGGAGAAACCCCAGTGGGCCCAATGAAGATGGCTGGGATCTGAGTTTCCTAGGTGTCTAGGACAATACTCAAGGCGCAGAGAGCTGGGGACTCAGAGGGGTCTGCTCAAACAGCTCCTTCCCTCTCACACATTTCTCAGATGATCTGACACTTGGTTGTTTGGTTGGTCTTGTCTTTTCTCTTCTTTCTTTCTTCATTTCTTTCTTCCTTATTTATTCATTCATTCATTCATTCTACAACCCAGTATCAGCCCTTCCCCTCCTCCTAGTACCCCCATGAAAGTCCCCCTCATTCTACCTTCCCCTTCTCTTTTGAGAAAGGGAAGACTCCCTCTGGGTGTCACCCCCTGTACTCCCATCATCATTTGACAGCTCTGTTTTTACATCACAATCTAAAGCAAATTCCAGTACAGCAGAAAATCATCTCTGGCCTAGGAAAGCACAGCTAAGATGCTGTTTGGCTTAACTGGGAAGCAGTACTGTCTGGACAAGTCTCTGAGTCAAGAGTCCTGAGGACAAAGCTCTCAACACACTTGCTCCACGTGGCTTTTTGCAAGACACTTCTCTGCTCAGGGCTTTCTCTTCCTTATCCGTGAAATGAGGGCTGGATCAGACAAGCCTGAGGTGTCATCCTGTTCTGGGATATGTTTTGTTCTAAGGTTTTATAGTAAGAAAAAATATTATAAGTTAAATATTTTCTAACTTCAGCAGTTAACAATGTTTTAGTACCCATTCTGAACATTTAAAAATAGACACCTGAAAATAATTTAGATACCAGACTAAAAGTTCTGAGATCTTAAAAAAAAATGGCACATTATACTATTACGAAATCTCCATTTAGTGCTTTTATATTTAAACTGTTTAATTGGGATGGAATCCTGAGTTCTCCAGATTTTTCTTCTACAAGTTTCTTCTGGCACATGATGCTTGAAGGCGGCTTTTAACTTCAGCATTTCACTTTCCACTCTGTGCCCTTACACGGTCTCCAGTTTACAGTGTTTACCCAGCAAACCTCGAATCAGTTAGTTTTTCAGTATGCTGTCACCCCAGTTCTCACGCCAATCACAAGGTCCAAGGATTCTCGAAACAGATTAAAGGAGAGTTTTCTCCACTGGCCCTTTCCACAGAGATGTGCCCCAGCATATGCCACAAAAGAGTCATCCTCTTGCTAGAAAAGCTTTAGAAATTTACCTTATAACCAAGTAATACCTAAACTCCTTGTCCTGGCATATGAAGCTTCTCATGGGGGCTGGAAAGGCTCAGGGTATATGGAATACACATAAATGTACACAGACAAAACACATAGACACATAAAATAAACATAAATAATATTTTAAAGGTAGGGTGGACAACTAATGACATCGCTTAGAGACCTTGGTTCAGTTCCCAGCACTCAGAGGGTAGCTCACCCCACCCACTAACTACAGTTCCAGGGATCTGATGGCCTCTTGTGGCTTCTACAGGCTTCTGCATGCATGTGGTACACTCACACAAAAACACACAGTTTAAAAATAAAGAAAGAGTGCAACCAAGCAACCAAGCTAACAAACCAGCTTCTCAAAAGCTGATGGACTTGAAGGCCACATGATTGATTATCTCCAGCCAAACAAGATACCTATACTTCCTCCCAATGAAGCCTGTTCTATACAACCTGAGGCACCTACTCGGCCAGTGACATTTGCTCTGCTTTCTTAGCAGCAGAAGGGAACATATTTCCTCACTGTACAACACTGCTGAACACCTGCACTGTCCCTAGATACTGTTTTCCTCATGCAGGGCAAAGGACCATGTACCCAACACCCATAGGACTTCTCAGGGTTGATGCCATCACACAGCTGTACAGCTATGCCTTCCAATGCAACCACTCTTCCACATACCACACACTTAAGTTTTCATCCTGACAGAGTTGTCGTTAATGATTACACATAAGAACATAATGCATCCTTCAACCTAGGTGACACTGATTCCTAGAATAAGAAGGTTATGGACTGAGGGTGTGTATCCCAGTAGTAAAATATGCATTTAGACATGTAAAGCCCTGAGTTCAACAGCCATCACCATCAAGTAACAACAACAAAATAAAAATAACACACACAATGACTGCATGTAAAGTTAAATTTGGAAATAAAAAGGGGAAATGTATTTAATTTTAAGATAATAAAATAAAAAAAGCTGGCCCGGCGGTGGTGGTGCACGCCTTTAATCCCGGCACTTGGGAGGCAGAGGCAGGCGGATTTCTGAGTTTGAGGCCAGCCTGGTCTACAGAGTGAGTTCCAGGACAGCCAGGGCTATTAATTAAAAAAAAATTTAAAAAAGCTTTATTTGACAATAAATTCTGCGTGACAGAGCACCAGTAAAGAGGGACTTGATATAAAAGTGTCAGAAACCTCTAAATAAGGTGTGGGACAAAGGACAGCAGTGTAGGAGGAATCACTCTTGGCAGGTTGGCCCTCCCAGATGGATGCTCCCTGTGTCCTTAATTAACATTCTATGTACAGACAGCGATTCTATCAATGAGATTTATTGGCATACACAGCAAACTCCCTCTCAGAACTGTGAGGTGGTACATGGCGCAGTGCTGTGTTAGCATTAGAAGCCCTATCCTTCCTTTGCAGAAAGGGAATGAGCTCCATCAGTACATTTTAATCAGATAATCTGCCTCACTTCTAATTTTCAGCTATGCCTTTCTAGCTGGGGATTCTGAAGTTGATTTTCGGGCTCTTTGGAGGAGAGATGCCCAGATACGTGCACCAGAAGAATTTTCAGAATCTAAATAATGGTACCTGTTTTCTTCCCTAAGGTCATTTTCCAAGGCTTTGGTCTCCCGTTCTAACTTCTGGGATCGTGTATGGTCTCCCCAGGCTCTCAGGACCTTCAGTTGAAGCTTCCAGTCAGACAGGGTCCCTGCTTTCCCCAGCTTAATCCTATGATCCAGAATCAGCTTGTGCCAGGCAGAGAAATACCGTTTTTGACACTAAAGTGGAAAGATTTGAAAAATCACCACCAATCAGCTATTGTGTTTCAAATATGCCACACTGATAGCCCTGTCCTCAGATTTCCCCATCACACGAATCGCACACAAACATTTCCTGTGATTCGAATGGAATGGAACAAGGCTCAGTTCTTTCATGTTTATAGCAATGAGAAATATTTAAGTCAGGCATCAGAGGTACCCATAGTTTCAGGCCTTAAACTAAATACTAAATTCTCATTACAAACTAAAATACTTAATTTTCATTATAAGGCACTGGTCCTGTGTTAAACAGCTCATATCTTCAACAGGAACTAGAAGCTTGAGAGAGCTGCTTCCACTAAGACCTACCCACTAGGATGTCTTGGAAGCTTCAAATAGTAGTAAGCCTTTAGTTCAATCCTGTCTCAAGTACCACTCATGCTACACGAGTGAACACAAGTAACAGAATGGGGCCTGTTCTTGAAAACAAGACAGTTAAAAATAACTGGTTTATCTGGGCTACCACTTATCATGTTATTAGGGTTTTGATGAATAGGCCTAGAGATTTTCAGCCCTCATGTGCCTATGTAGGCAACAGCAAATTAGACAAGGTCTACCAAGTCCCCAGAGCACACTTTATTCATGATCCAGGTCTGAGGAGAAAATCACTGCCATGCAGTTCTTGTCTATATACTCTATCCTCATAAAAACAAACAAACAAACAAACAAACAAACAAAGCAAAAGCATTCTGTTCTTTGTAGATCCCTCTACTGTCATTTCTTGGCATCAACACCAACCACACTATATCACATTTTCCTCTCCTCATATTAACTTCCCTGTCTTTACTTGCTGCCCCTGCTCTGCCTACTTCAGGATTACTTCCCACAGAAAGTCTATGGCCAACTCTTCCCCAGCTGCACGTGCTCATCCCACTGTATTCCAGTGAGCTTTGCATTCTCCAGCCAATCTCTCCCCACACTTTAGCAGGATTTCTGGTTTAATGATTTCCATGAAACTGTGGGACTCCTGAGAGGGCATAAAACCCTTAGCTGGGAATGACAAACCTGGCAGGGGCTCTAGAGTATGAGATGAAACAGAAAGCGACATTACAGGAAGTAGCTTTATGGGAAGGCTGGGTTTCAAAGACTATAGGCTAACTCACTTTTTTCTTCTTTTAAAAACACGTAAGGGATGCTACTTCAGCTTTTACTATACACCTGCCATTGCGTTTCAGTTTGGGAGTTTTAAACAAAGTTTTGGAAGAAACAATCTCTACTCTTGGAAGGTTATAGGGAAATGGAAAACAGAAATAAAAGATGCCTCTTCTATGCCAGTAAGATGCCTCTGCTATGTAAAGGCACTTGTCCTGCAAGCTTGAAAACCTTAATTCTACTCTCAGCACCCCCAAAAGAAAAGAACTGATTTCACAAAACTGTCCTCAGTGCAAGTTTGTTTTCTGTTGCTGTGACAAATGCCACAACTGAAAGCATAGGGGGAAAGAGGCTTATTTAGCTTACACGTTATAGTGTAATAGTATCACTGAGGAAGCCAAGGCAGGACTTGGAGGTAGGAACTGAAGCAGAGCACATGGAGGGATGCTGCCAGTTGGCTTCCTTCTAGGTTCACTTTCCGCTGCCTTTCTTATCCAGCCCAGGCACACTTACATAGGGATGGCACCCCTGTAGTAGGATGGGCCCTCATACATCAGTCAACAATCAAGAAAAGGCCTCACAGACATGTCCACAGGCCATCTGACAGAGGCAATTCTTCAAGGTGTATAAGGTTGACAACAACTAACCAGGTCATTCTCTGACTTTTATACAGATGTCCACCTCCATACACTATGCACACACACAATAAAAATTAAAAATGTTAAAATATCAATAAAATATAAAGAAACATGTGCTAGACTTCTTGGAAATATATTACTTGGCCAGAATTATTTTTCTATTCAGGATATCATTTACATTCCCATTTAGATAATCATACAGGGTTATAATACCTCATCAGGAGAAACCATGAACAACATAAATCAAGCCCTTTATATCACTTTAAAGGAGGACACATTTTCAACTCAAATCTACATAAGAGGAGGAGGGAGGACAGGAGGCCGAAGAGAGAAAAGGATAGACTTGGTGTACAAAGGGTGTGCCTTCATCCATAACAAGGGACACACAGCTGCCAGGCTGAGGGATTGCTTCTCTAGCTTATAGAATATATTATCTTAAAATATTTTTTAGATTTTATTTTTTATTTTATTTTTATGTGTATGAGTACTTTGCCTCCATGTATATATGTGCATGATGAGGGTGGCCTGGTGCCCAAGGAGCTCAGAAGTAGAAAGTGGGTCCCCTGGAACAGGAATTAAGAACCACGGAGAACTACATGTAGATCCTGGGAGCCATACTTAAGTCTCTGAGAGTACAAGTGCTCTGAACCACTAAGTAGTTCTCCGGCCCCAGAACACAGCATTTTGTTAAATGTGTCACTACCGAAGGAAAGTATCCTGAACCTATTTACCACAGTCACTAAGCGTCTCCTCTTGAGCTGGGGGGCTTAGTCAGTGGGAGAGGTCTGGCATTAGCATGTGCAGGACCAGGATTCAAGTCCTAGAACACAGAAATAAAAATACAAGAGGAGCAAATTCCTCCTGATTGACTTAGTTAAATACTCTACACACAGCTGTATTCAGTCTCTCAACTGCTGGGTCATATTTTATGGTGAAATAGTACAAACATAATCCAACTTAATAATATTACTTCTCATATCCTTGTAAAAATTTTTTGGAATGTTTATTTTATGTGTATAGCTGCCTTGCTTACATGTATGTCTGTGCACCATTTGAGTTCCTGGTGTCTGTGGAGGCCAGAAGGTGTTGATTTTCTTATCTGAGATACAGATGTTTTTGAGCTATGTGGATGCTGGGAGCCTAACCCAGGTCTTGTGGAAAAGCAGCCAGTATTCTTCTCTTAATTGCTGACCATCTCTCCAGCTCATTTCTTTGGATTTTTATGTCCCTCTTGTTATAAAGTTCAAAGTAACTTCTATGTACTATTGCATTTTTAATTGTCTATTCGTTTATTGGTGCTAATGATTAAACCCAGGACTATGCATATAAGCAAATAATATACAACCAGGCTACACCCCTAGCCCTCTATTGTTCTACATGTACTATTTTATTCATTCTTAGATCATTATGATAAAATAGAAATTGTAACTATTCTTATGATTTAGCCCATTGAGTTAAAACTGTAGGTAGAGATTGCTGGATAACTAAATTCACAAAGTAAAGCATTAGTGTTAATCTCAAGGCCAAAACTTAAACATTCTGGTACGCTGGTGATGTGTCTAATCTATAGGTAATTAATCCGTCTATCTTAACAGTCAAGGGTACATTCTCTGCTTTGAAATTGAAGGAAAACTGCATATAGCTTACCATGGTAGAACAGTATGTTTAGAAAGTTGCCTGAATTTAGGAAACCAAAATTAGAGCCTATAATCTCTGTAGTCAATATGCTCCTTTAACATCCCAGGGTTAAGACCCCGGGAGCCCAGGGTAAGTTTCCAGGGTGTGGAGTGGGCCTGACTGCAGAAGCTAACAACGGCTCCATGCTAGGTGCCTGAAGCATTCCTTTATTGAAATACACTTACTACTGGGCTTTTTCCCCTGCTTGCTCAAAAGCAATCTCATTAAAATTTAGATTAAAAACTAAAACATGAATCAAAGATAGCTGCTTAGTTATTCTTGACCCATAGTAAATATTACTTAGGTAAACATGAGTCTGATAAATGTGCTTGAAGACGACACTGGTAAAAGGAATACACTCCCAGTCCTCTCATTTAACTTAGAAGGGACAAGAAGTGTCATACTTCAACAGATAGCATCTATTTGTTCCCTTTAAGCTAATATTAGTCACTTTTCTTATTGCTGTGACAATTCCTGGCAAAAGCAATTTAAGGAAGGGTTTAGTTGGGCTCTAGGTTCAAGGGCACAGTCTATCATGGCCGGGAAAGTAGGCCAGCTACAATGGTCTAGGAGCAGTTGCAGTTTGTGGCAGTTGGCCACATGGTACCCACAGTCGGGAGGCAGAGAGGGATGAATGCTGATTTAAGCTGGCTTTTCTCCTTTATTTGGTCTGGTGCTGTTCACATTCCCAATGGGTCTTCCCTACTCCAGTAAACCTCTCTGCAAAGTCCCTCACAGGTGTGCCTCCTAAGTGACCCCAAATCCAGGCAAGGTGATAAGGATTAAAGGTCACCCCACATCCCCAGTAAATTGCCTACTGCTCCTGTCTCTCCTGATCAGTTTACAGTCTAGAGCTACAATGGTGCTTGTGATGGTTTGGATATGCTTGGTCCAGGGAGTGGCACTATTGAAGGTGTGGCCTTGTTAGAGTAGGTGTGGCCTTGTTGGAGTAGGTGTGTAACTGTGGGTGTGGGCTTTAAGACCCTCATCCTAGCTGCCTGGAAGCCAGTCTTCTGCTAGCAGCCTTTAGATGAAGATGCGGAACTCTCAGCTCCTCCATTGCTATGCCTACCTGGATGCTGCTGTGTTTTCTGCTTCGATGACAATGGACTGAACCTCTGAACCTGTAAGCCAGGCCCATGGTGTCTGTTCACAGCAGTGAAACGATAAGACAGTGCTCTAGCCCCTTGCTCTTAAAAGCATACTTGAGCTGGAAGAGGAGTTCATTCTGTTTAAGCCAGGAGAACTGGGAAGTTTTACTGGCCAGGTAACTAACATGACCTCTCTCCATTTCTTTCTTACTTTTGTTTCTAAATTGGGTTTTGGTTGCTGATGGTGTCCAGATATAATCATATCTTCTTCCTGTAGCTTTTACCATCTATTTATTACAGGTTTGATATGGTAAATGAACCAGAGAAAAATCATGGCAGAGATGAACTGTACCTAAGTATGTAGCTACAATAATTCTTCAAATACAATACTACAATGTGAGTGAACATTTTAAAGTGAAATGCTGTCTTCCCCTTAAAATCTTCCACAAGACAGCATTTGGTTTTTAAGGTTTCCACTAGAGGGAAGAAATGACAACCCACCCTGCTAAATTTATTACCTGCACTGGAGTTGCCCTCGTTTTGTTGGCAAGAAAAGCTCTTCCCTGAAGTGTAATCACACCGCTGTCACTGCAGATGATTGACACTCCGTGGAACAGCAATTTGCTATCTAATCTTCATTGTAATTCTAACCCTGTCACTAGAGATGCTTGTTCTGATTAATGAAGTGGGTAACTCATCAAAATTCCTTAGCTAGTTCCCTTTTGTCAGAAAGCTCAGTGATAATTGCATCAAAATTCTTTGTCATGGAAAAATAAACAATGAATTGTAAAGAGGACAAAAATGTCAACAAGTTTACAATTTATTTTTGCTGAATGGAACTAACTGTGGTGCAACCCGTGGTCTAGGGGACTTGGCTGAGGTTCAAATGTCAGGGAGAAGGTTGCCCTCCCACAAAAGCCCTAGGGACTCTTTTCTGCTCCCATTCTGAAAGGAACAGACATCCCACACTGCAAGTGGAAGAAATCTTCATTGCTTGGTTTTCCTTTGAGAACCACTGTACAAAAAAAAAATTAAATTAAATTAAAAAAAAAAAAAGAAAAGAAAAGAAAAAGAAAAAAACAAAAAACCAAACCAGGAGCTACCTGGAGAACCTGGGACTTGAAAGGGTCTTTTACCAAAGTAACAGAAGTCTGCAGTAGGAAGGACCAGGCTTACATTCTAGAAGGGAGAAGTACCCTCTGACCTATCCTGCTCCTCTTTTCATCGTTTTGCCTCCCCCCCCCTCAAAGAAAAAATCATGACACTGCCCACCCCCACCAAATATCTAGATTCCTTTACTGACTTCATTAGAAGAACTCCATCACATTTCCAGGACAGAGTACTAAGCCTGGGACTTTATATCACATGCCATGGAAAACTCCAGAGGCCTGAATGTGTCTCTACTAGAAGACACTTTTATATTCAATTTCATTCTTTCTTCTTTTATACTTTTTTTTTTAAACCCTTGAT